>NC_040904.2:121407514-121708522 GCF_004126475.2 Phyllostomus discolor
ATCTTATGTTATTCCTCTTCATTTTCTGAAGAAATTTGTGTATTAATTATCTTTTTAACACAATAACCTTTTGGTTCCATGACTTCTCCTCCAATGGCCTTAACCTCTGCTCTATTTCCCATTACTTGTGAAGCTGAATTCACTCTGTGTGTTGGGTATTTGGGTCTCCCCTTATGTGAATGCCACATTTACATCCCTTACTCATTTTCCTTTTAGATAAACCACTTTCTTGTTTAATTAATGAAATGCCTTGTCTATTGTAGATATGTATCTCTTCTTGCCTTTAGCAGTTTCAACTATGTTTTTCCAGTCTGTGATCTGTGTATGAACTTTTACTATTATATATTTTGATAAGTAGAAGCCCTTAATTTTGACGTAGTTTTTATCCATTTCTTTTTTTCTCTTAGAGTGTGTTTTTGGGAGCTGATTTAAGTTTTTACACACTACAAATCCAGAAAAAAATACTGTATGTGTTTATTTTTTCTTTTCCTTTAGCTTTGTACTTTTGCCTTTTTCATTTAGGAATTTAATTCAAATGAATTTCTTTTTTAAAAAAATTATCTTTATTGTATTTTTTCATTACCATTTATCCCTCTTATACCCTCTTCCACCTCCACTCACCCTCTTCCTCCCATTTGAATATGATATAAACATGCATTCTCAGTGAATGTAATAACACTCCAAAGGGGGTGAAATGTGTCCTTAGCAGGGTAAGAAAACTTAGATAGTGTGGCTTTCCTAAAAATGACAGATAGATAGACACTATATCTGTGGTATTAAAATTTAATTGGGAAAAGAGGAAATTAAGAAAATGAATGTCTAAAAAGGTTTCTTGGAAAGATAATAATAAAAACAGGATTGAGAAACATGGGTATATGCTAAGACTCAAAATTACTTTTCTCCATAAAATGACATTTCCCTGATATCATCTATTAAGTGTTTTATAAACCCTTTCTCCACCTGCACACATCAGCTGTCTGATACCTGACAGTGAGGTGCTCTCTCTTCCAGCACTTTTTCAAAATTGCTTTAATTACTCATAACATATGCAGCCTTCTTATATATTTTATAATAAGTATATTGAATTATTTTTTTAAAGTTCTACCAGATTTCCATTGGGATTGAATTGAATTTATACACTAATTTGGGAGAACTGACATCTTTACACTATTGCCATTCATTCCATGAACATGATATAGCACTCCATTTATTTAGGCCTTTTTGCCCTTAAATAAATCTAAAATTTTTTCTCCATAAAGATCTTATGTTTTGTTTATTTGGTTAAATTAATAGTTTATAAATTTGGTTGCTACTATGGATGGCATTATAAAATCTGTTATATTTTTAGTTGACTGTTGATGCAGAGGAACACTTGACTTTTGTAAGTAGATCTTATATTGCATCATTTAGTAGATCTCTAGTGTTTTCTGTTGATTCAGTTGGGATTGTCTCATCTGCAAAAAAACAGAAGAAAAGAGAAAATGAAAAAACAAAAAAGAAAAAGAAAAAAGTTGTATACCTTCTTTGATAAGGAAAAACTGACAATCTAGTGGCCTGCATACTCACATATATAACAAGAGGAACAGTGAGTTAAACCCTAGTGGAGTACAATGATAATCAACTGGTCTGGTTTAATGGTGCAGATTTCTACTTTGCATTTTAATGATCAGCTAATTCAATTCTGCCTTAAAATTCCTATAATTACCATTAGCTTCCTTATTGATTTGCTCAATCCCTCTTTATTATGTTATAAAAAGGTAGAACCACTTAAACTGCTTTATTTCAGAGAGTAGAGAAATAATCAATATTCTATGGCTTCCTTTGAATAACCTCTGAACGTTCTCATTGGTACTCACAATGAGAAGATCTTTAAGTACATGTATTGGAAAGGGGAAAATCTCTTAGGCACATGTATTTGAAGAGGAAAAACTAAATTATGATAAGGCATAATTTAGGAAGCACAATTTAGCTTCCTAAATCATGATCTATCAAAATTGGCTAAGGCAAAGTGATAATTTCTACTTAACCAATTATCTTGCTTGGTGATTCAAATATATTGCTTAGTAAGAGCAAATATATGCTTAATAAAAGCAATTTAAAATATACACACCATTTCCTAATTGAATAATATGTACTAAGTGAAACTATGCTCTAACATAATAAACTTGGCCAAGGTTTCCATATAAATATGTGACTGCAGAAGCTGAAATTTTCCAAAAATGTCATTAGAAATCTAGATTCCTTTAGAAACATGTTCCTGAAAATGATCAAATCAATTGAATTGAAAATTTATTTACTACCTAAAAAGTCCAAGAAATTTGTCCCTCAACAAGTGTGACACTTGGAAAATTGTAAACCTATGTACTTTAAACACAACCAAATAGATTTCTACATAAAGCTTTTTGTAAGTTAAAGGGAATCAGACCTAAGGCATACAAAGGAAATATTAAGAGTAATCTTATTAAAGAGAACAGACTTCCCAGTGTGAAAGAAGAAAAGACAAATTTGTAACAATGGGTTCATCTTTAATGGGTTAAACTGGACCTTTAACTCTTCCAGATGCTATTTGACAGTAGATTCCCCAACACTGAAAATCTTGCCAAGCATACATTATGTCGTTGTATAAGTATCACTTTCTAGTACTCGGTCTGGTATTATTAGCTCCAACTGTAGCTCATGTAGTGTACCTAATTACAGCACACTCAGCAGTCAGCTCTGACCTACAAAGGGGGCTTTCTGATGCTATTTTTATCTATTTCTATTGTTAGTGTATAGTTATTACTAGGACTCCGAAGTCTGAGAAGGTTTGATATTCACACTGTGTTTGCAAGCACATTTAAGACATCTAACATCATCCTGAACAGAGTTATAATTTCTACTGGTGATCAAATATTAATATTTTGGGGTGAAACTTCCATTTTGGGGGGTTATTTCCTCTGCTGGGTGCCTGGGAAAATGACAAGGGGCAAAATGGTACAAAAGTGTGCAAGTCTTAAAAAACTGTTATGTTGAAGATTATAGCTCATTAAGTTTTTGTAATGCCTGGGGTGTATTCACTCATCAGAATATTATATTTTGTTGTCATCATTCCATTTATGTATTTTATGGTTTCAAATAATCCCCCTTTTAATGTATTTTATTGATTATGCTATTACAGTTGTCCCATTTTTTTCTCCCCCTTATTCCCCTCTGCTCTGTACCACCCCCTCCATCATTCCCCCACCTTAGTTTATGTCCATAGGTTATACGTGTAAGTTCTTTGACTTCTGCATTTCCTATACTACTCTTAATCTCCCCGTCTATTTTGTACCTACCATTTACACTTCTTATGCCCTATACCTTTTCCCCCATCCTCCCCCTCTAACTCCCTGCCTATAACCCTCTATGCGATCTCTATTTCTATGCATCTGTTCCTGTTCTAGTTGTTTACTTAGTTCATTTTTGTTTGTGTTTTGTTAGGTTTGGTTGTTGATAATTGTGAGTTTAGTATCATTTTACTGTTCATGGTTTTGATCTTCTTTTTCTTAGATAAGTCCCTTTAATATTTTGTATAAAGGCTTGGTGGTGATGAACTCCTTTAATTTGACCTTATCTGTGAAGCACTTTATCTGCCCTTCCATTCTAAGTGATGGCCTTGCTGGATACAATAATCTTTGATATACTTACTTGCTTTTCATCACTTTGAATACTTCTTTCCTGCCCCTTCTTACCTGCAAGATTTCTTTGAATAAATCACCTGATAGCTTTATGGGAACTCCTTTGTAGGTAACTCTCTTCTTTTCTCTTGCTGCTTTTAAGATTCTGTCCTTATCTTTCATCTTGGATAATGTAATTATGGCGTGCCTTGGGGTGTGCTTCCTTGGATCCAACTTCATTGGGACTCTCTGAGCTTCCTGGATTTCCTGGAAGTCTATTTCCTTTGCCAGATTAGGAAAGTTATCCATTATGTTTTCAATTTTTTGCTCTTCCTCTTCTCCTTTGGGCATCCCTATGATTCATATGTTGGAATGTTTAAAGTTGTACAAGAGCTTCCTAAGCCTTTCCTTATTTTTCTGAATTCTTATGTATTCATTCTGTTCTGATTCAATGGTTATTTCTTCCTTCTGCTCCAAACTATTGATTTGAGTCCTGGTTTACTTCACTTCACTGTTGGTTGCTTGTACATTTTCCTTTATTTCACTTTTTATAGCCTTCACTTTTTCCTCTATTTTGTGACCATACTTAACCATTTCTGTGAATATCCTGATTACCAGTTTTTTGAACTCTGCATCTGATACATTGGCTGTCTCTGCATTGCTTAGTTGTATAGTTCCTGGAACTTTGATCTGTTCTTTCATTTGACCCATATTTTTTTTGTCTCAACACACCTGCTATGTAGTAAGGGGTGCACCCTTAGGTATTCACAGGTGGGAAGAGCAACCACGTTGCTGACTTATGTTACTGTACATGGATGAGGGGTCCAAGAAGGAATGTTGCCACTTGCTTGGGTCTCAGCCAGCTTTCAGTCACTTCCTCCACTACCCACAAGCAAATTGGGCCATTCTGGTGCTGATTCCTGGGTATGGGATGGGTTTGTGTACATTCTAGGACCCTGTGAGTCTCTCCAACAGACTCTCCTGTGAGGCTGGGAGTTTCTCCAGCCACCTCAACCCCCACATGTTTTTTTTTCAGTCAGAGATTTTGAAGCTTTATTTCCCCTTACTGGAAATCTGGGTTGCATGGTCTGTCTTCCTCCCCATTTGTTCCTCCCAGATTATCTACACACAAATATGAGACCACTCACCCCTCAGTCACTGCCTTGCCTAGTCCACCAGCTGCCACCTTACTGTGATTCCTCTCCACACCAGCTGCCTATCTCCACCCCTCCTACTGGTCTGGATGAATGTTTCTTCTTTAACTCCTTGGTTGTCAGACTTCCATATGGTTTGATTTTCTGGCAGTTCTAGTTACTTTTTGTTTTAAATTTTTTTTGTATCCTTCTTTTGGTTGTGTGAGGAGGCAAAGTGTATATACCTATGCCTCCATCTTGGCTGGAAATCCAAATAACATCTCTTAAAGAGGCACAGGAGCTAGCCCTTAAGAAGCTGGCAGTTGTAGGTGTGTTCTCGCAGGCATCAGAATTATCCAAGACAGAAGGTAGTAAGTCATAGGGCAGCTTGGTGATAGGAGGGAGAAAGGCTTCAGTTGCCTGGACATTTCCTCAGTAGCTGTCTTCACGTCTTATTGCTCCCCAGTCACTATTACACATCACACTGGCTACCTGCTTTTGCCCATGTGTTCCTCTAGAATTTACTTGCATTACAAGAAAGATTAAGGTGTAACTGAAATATATGTCACTTAACTGAAACTCTTGATGCCAATAATTTAAGAACTTTAATTTTTTTAGGTGAAAGTGTCCTGAAGACCTTTCCTTATAGCATTGTCAAAAAAATAAGAATTAACACTTTTGCACATTATTTCCAATGCTAAAGCTCTGTGATACTCAAGAAATCTCTTTAAGTGTGCATTAGATGTTCCATTTTACTTTAAAGTGCTCGATATTTTAATTCAAAGAAACTAATTTTTAAGAAAGAAACCAGATTTCAAACTATTCATAATTTACATTTCAATAATGTACTTTAAAGTATTCTGATGATAAAGCCATGGCTGCTTCAATGTTAAGAAAAAATATACATAAAAATAATTTTCATTTATATGGTTAAAAGTTCTTATGCTAATATAGGCAGATAATTAATTTTAATTCAGTAGAAGTCTTTTGGTATTATGTAAAAAGACTCTTACCAGCATAAGCAGTTAATCAAGGTTTAAGAGGGCTTTTATTTTATGTTGGCATTTTTTATACTTGGATTTGACTAATCAAGCATACATACACACTTCTTAATGCTAAATCACACTATGATATGGTTCTACTTAAAACATCTTGACTTTTCCTTTACATGGATCTTGTGACCATTACAGAACTGAATGACTGTTGTGAGACTGAATGGTGGGTTACATAAGCAATACGGACATCTCTTTAGAGGTGTCAATGCAGTACAGAAATATGACAGCTGTTTGGGACTTTAGATGCTATTAAGCCCAGCAATGTCATTTACAAACTAAGGCTCAGCAAATCAATCTGACTTATAACACTTAGATTGTCTCTAAAGCTAAAAGTTGATATTGTCATCTTCCAAGAGGTTGTTAAAAGGAAATTTTAAATTTGAATAAAACAATAATTAATAATTGATTTGTGCACTGGCTGGTGTGGTCCAGTGGACTGAGTGCTGGCCTGAGAACCAAAGGGTCACTGGTTCGATTCCCAGTCGGGGCACATGCCTGGGTTGCCAGACAGGTCTCCAGTGGTGGGTATGGAAGAGGCAGCCATACATTGATGTTTTTTTCCCTCTTTTACTCCATCCTTTCCTCTCTCTCTAAAAATAAATAAATAAAATACTTTTTAAAATAATTGATTTGCAAAAAGAATTGCTCCCTGTGTTTATGTTGAGATACACCATAATAAGCTAATCATGAAGGCCTACAATCTTGAAATCTTTCATGAGAATACTGGAGTTTGATATGTCCACCTGAAGTTTGTTAGAAATTTCTTATAGGAAACATATGTTAGATGCCATGAATGATTTTTAAAAGTTAATAAAAGGAAGGAAGAAGGGGAGGAGAAAGAAAGGAAAAAGAAAATCCTTTCCTATAAAACCTTATTTCTTACTAGAAGAAAAGATTTTGCTATTTAACACTTTGTTTAAGCCTCCACAAGCATTTCTGTATGTTGTCTGTCTCTGCCATAAGCATTTTGAGGACAGAGAGCATATCATTTTTACTGACTTATCTCCCAGAATGAGTACCTTCTATTAATAGCATTTTCTTAGTAAATGCTTCTTGAATTGAAATGAATTCTGTCATTACCATGGTACATCCTAACACCAATAATGGGATGAATTCTATCTTTTATATACCATTTCAGATGTATTAATGTATATTCAACAAAAAATTGCATAAATGATAATTAATGCTATGTTTTTAAACAATAATTAATGCACAAGTAGGTTCCAAGAATACTTGAGGGAAAAGTGCATAATAAAAATGTTCTTTTTAAAAACTTTGTCTTAAATATTAATATGATATTTTTCTTGAAATGAGTAATGCATGATTTACAAATACACCTATTGACACTCTTGCTAGTTATTTAATTGCAATCCTATAGGTAAAGTGATAATCTCATTTGAAGAATACTTTCATTCTGCATGTCTTTATTAAGTTACACTGAGTTAGGAGGGTAAAATATCTAAGTGAAAGTCAAAGAAAGGTGCTATAAATTGCATGAGGCCCCTGAAGACAGCTGATTGGTCAATAGGCATTTTGTCTACGTAACAGAGGAAAAAGTGGAATTTGGGAGTCACAGAGGAGGGTCTAGTAGGAATCAGCCAGAAGGAAGAGCATGAGAAAGGGCATAGAGGGGAAAGTATCAGAGTACACTTCACTTTGTTCCAGAGGTCCAGGCACAATTATGGGTACCAGTTCCATGCCTGTGTGCTGCTTAGTATCTTGCTTAATTCCCCAAGTCACTTTAGAACTAAGGTCCTGCTTGGTTCTTGCCAGTTCCAGTCCCACCCCCCAATAACTAAAATCCAGCCACCATATCCCAGAACATGTTCACCAGCTATATGGCTTTCCCAATTGCTGCCTGCCTCTCTGCCTGGGTTTCTGGAGAGGTGGGTGAACATGGGTAGGTTATTTGATCTATTCTGAACTTCAGTTTTTTCACATATAAAATAGGAGAGATAATATTCACCATACTGGTTTCTGTGAAGATAAAACCAATGATGTCTGGCATGATGCCTGAAACATGGTATTTTCATTTCCTTCTAAGCTCTGTCCTCCACTTGGGACACTAATGTTATTTTGTGGTACTACCATCTTCATCCTCCATATACACCGTGGCACATGGACTACTTCCTTCAGATACCCTCTTTTTTTCTGTTGGCCTTCTGTCCACTGCCCATGCTATGTTGTAGAACTGTATCACTCCCTGCATGGGCAGCTGGCTGTGTTTGTGTGTTGTCTGCTCCATCTCTCCAGTGAGGGGATCTCATTTCTGGTGCTGGCTTCTCCCAGGCAGCAGCTTTCTGATGACAAGTTATGTCCTGAAGTAGGATTCTAGGAACTTTTATTCTGGAAAACAGAAAGTGTGCGGGAAGAGAGACAAGGAATTAGACCAGGGTTTCTAAACATTTTATGCCCTTTGGTACTCCAGTGAAGCACATGGAAGCTTTCTTAGCATAATGATTTTAAACACACAAACACACATAGAATTGCATGGAAGACAATGATATTGAAACACATTTATCAAAATATTTTTAAAGGAAGTTTTTCATGTAGCACCATATATAATTTTTTATTAACACAAAAATAACAAGATAAAAAATAGCAACAGGCCTTCCCCTTACCCACCCTGTATAATTATAGGGAACCTGTCTGTGTGGTATGGCAAATGCAGCCCAGCCCCTGATTTGGAAAACTGACAGGGAGCACAGTCAGCACACAGGAAGCCAAAGTCACTGATCGGTTTTCCTGTGGGGAATCAGGCCTGCATAGTACCTAGGCTGCTTTGAGGCTTGCTTTTTGCTAAAACTCCCTCACCCTGACTTTGAGGCAGCAAATGTTTACTGCATACTTTTAAAGTAACCTCCTAAAATCTATGCTAAACCTCCCAAGGATGGAGTATAACCAGTTCAACCACTTTTCCCTTTGCATTTGCAAATATCCTTCTTCTTTGATGTGATTAGCAACATCTTCTCCTTTGTTATCTGTAAAAGGTAATCACCTAAGGCAAACCTGTGCATAGTAAATGAGGGCCATCCTGATGTAATGTGCCCAGAAAAGCAATAAAAGCCTGTCCAGGCAGGAGTCAGGGCCCTCTCTTTCACTGAGAGAGTGGCCATGCTGTCCCTTTTTCCCCACAGGACTTCTGTAGTCCTTGTGAATTTGTTCATTGCAGCCACAACACATGGACCCCATGGGCTGGAGTCTGCATCATATAAGGACTGTAAAGACCCTGTATTGGACTCAGTCTGCGCTATTCAAAGGAGCAGAAATAGCTCAGTGGGTTCATATACAGATTTCAGTTTACCACAGTGAAGAAACTAATAACTAAAAATCATAAGAGGACACATATAGTGGTGAGGTTTTTGTCACTAAAAACTATTCAAAAAAAGTTAACTGTGATTAAATAAGGATTTCTGTGTTGGAAATGAAATTGAGGTCCTTTACATAAAATGTAAAATGAATACTGCTTCTCAGAGGCATGCAATATACCAGGCCTACTAAGCCTTGCCATGGTACAAAGTGCTTTGTCTTCATCGACTCATCAGTTTTAACAGAAGCCTAAGAGATAGGCATTATCTTCTGAATATTAGCTCAGGTCTTTCAGGTTCCAAAGGTTAGTAGTTTCAATCTATAAAATGGAGTTAATTGTATCTACTTATAGGGTTGTAAAGAAGAATTTAAAAAAAAATACATGCCAATTGCATATGTCAGATTATCAAGGATACCAATATTCTAAGAACTTTGTGTCTATTAACTCATTTTATCCTCAAAGCAACTCTGTGAAGCAAATTATCATCCCAATTTCACAGATGAGAAAAAATCACTTACTAAGATGTTGGTTAGCTTGCCAAAAGTTTTACACTTAGTAACTGGATGTGAACCCACATAGCCTGACTCCAAGTGATCCAAGCTGGGAACCACTATGCTATGCTGCACCCTGACATGGTCCTACCAATTTGTTTTATGTATGTATAAGATTTCTGTCCCCAACAAGGCAGATATAAGGTTAAAAAGGCAGTACTAGGGTTAAAAAATAGCACTGCCTTAGTAAAACTAGGTTATTTGAGACATAAATTCAAACTAGGCTGACAGTTTTGTTCATCACTTCACAGTCCATACATGTTCTATACTGAAGATATCTGACTGCTATCCTAATCTACATTCATTTCACATTCAATATGTAAGCCAGGAAGAGAGAGTTTTTCTCACTTCTTAACTCTTATTCCCTTCATTCTGGCAGAGCTGTTGAATGAGTCAAAAACAAACAACCCTGAGCCAAAGGGAAAAAAAATGGCAGGTCTTCTTTTATTTGAGGAAGATCAATAAATATGTCTGTTTTACCTAAGCCCCTCTGCAAAACAAACAGTATTCATTGCAAAGAACCTTGTAATTTTACTTGTAGGTTTCTCACCTCTGACCCTCCTGCCATATCTTTCTTGTTCCCTACCAGCATCTGAGAGACAGAGCAAGAAAGAGCAGAAAAAGAATGTGAAAATGTAAAAATTGCATAATAACAACAGCTAAAAAGGGTTTTTAGTATTCATCCCTGTCAGTGTGACTCAGAACCAACTTGTTCTGCTTCTGTTTCTTGTTTCTTTTCATCATTAATATTATGGTTTCTTTTTTAAGCTCTGAAAATTGTTCTTCATGGTTGGTCACTGACAGTGTACTCCAAGGAAAAAACAAGATTCACCCACTGTCAGGGAAGCTTGGTAAACTGCCACTTTGATTATTGCCAAGTGGGTTTCTCTGTGCAACAGCAGAATCCAGGATGATGATTCACAAGCTGAGATTTATGACTTGCTATGTCCAACAAAGACTAGCAAAATATTTATTTCTGCCATTTCTCTGAAGAAGCCATCTGGGTCACTCACATGTCTCTCTTGGTATTTGAAATGCTACCATTTTGAGTAATCAAGTGACAATCTTCATAAGTAGTTAGAGGCTAATAGACATGAGTTAGACTTGGCCAAGATAATTGTACCATGTACTTACTGAGCCCTTGAGTCCATTACTTTCAAGTAAGTGTGTTAAAATCCACAAATATTCTCTCATTTAATCCTTGCAGAAACTCTATGGGGTATTAGTATCTATGGTTCCTATTTTATATGAATGGAAATAAATAAAGTGATGGAGCAATTTACCAAAGGGCCTGCCCTGGTAAGTGGTAGAACTGGAATTCAATCTGTCTGTTAGATTCCGGAGTTCAAATTTTTAACTCTCTATTTTCAATTACCAGGGACATTCTTAGTAACCCAGGCAGACCACTGGCAAATACAGCTAAAGTATTTGGTTTATAGCTATGCCTTAAAGTCCTTTGGCCACCTATAAAAAATGTACCCCAAGCTACTTTTCCTAATACTCGGTGTGCCTTAAATCCTTTTAGATGGAGCTGTTAATATTTACTGAGCACCTTCCATGTGCTGGTTCATTAAGAAAAGTTATTTTTAGCAAGAAGAAAAGACTTTTCTCATGGGTCAGTTTCCTAAATGCACCTTCCTCTGCTACCTTCAATAGAATACAGCTGAGTGAGCTGAAGGCACTGGGGTGATAAGCTGAATAGGGAATCTGTGCCAATGACACATAAGCCACACCCAATACCCATCTCCAGGGTACCCTAAGAGGAAGAAGGCCAGTTGGCCAAGTCACAGGGGGGGATATGTGGACCCTAGCACCCAAATTCAGGTTGCTCACTGTTTTCCAAAAGCAGCATTCACCCATGGGGAAAATTCTCCTTAAAAACTCTCAAAAAAATCATTTTAGTCTCTCCAGCTGCCAGAAGTTATTTAGGTAGTTTTTGTTAATTCAAGTCCAGTACTGGTTCCTTTTTACTTAAGCTACCTGTGGTTGCTTCTCATCAGTAAACTTTAGGTTCTGTGTGTGGCAGGAAAAGAAAACTCCAAAAGTTTCTTATGCTCTGTAACTGTAACACTTGCAAAATTTCACACAGGACTGTAGAAGCTGACAAGTTGTAACCAAAGCAACGGCCAGTTACTCAAGGTTGTACACAGACTCCCATGATAAGCTCCTGTGCTCTGTAACTTCTGCAAATTCCTCCTGCGTTTTCCCTTTGTCTCCCATATAAGGTAGCTGGACCTAACTTCCGCATTCAGCTTCTGTAACCTTGCTTCGCCATGTAGGTAGGGAGCCCGGGACTATTTAAACCCTGGGAGAGTGAGGATCAGTGCTCAGAGGATTTGGATGTTAACCACCCCCTCTGGGCCCCCGGGTAATAAAGTTTGTGCTTCGTTATCTCCCCGCGTGTGGGTGGATTTTCCACAACATGTGTAATAACTCTACTGGCAGTGCAGAAGTCCAGAAGCTTTATAGGACATGTGGTAGTAGTTACCACAGTAAAACACACTTTATGGGAATTTATTCTCTTCTGTAAAAGAAGTATAGTCTATAAATACTGGAATCTGGTAGAAGAAAGTGGTAATCTTAGGCTGGTTGAATTGGAGGATTTTCACATTTTTATATATCACTATCATTTTGACTTCAGTTTGTGAAGCATTAGAAGTAGATAAACAACATTAAGGTAAAAAACTTTTCTGTGACCTAGAGAAGCATTTAGTATTTATTATAGTTTAATTTTAATTTCTCACCTATAAAAAACTATAAACATGTATTCTAAAACAAAAAGTACTAATGACTGATAAACACCAAAAATGTGTTCTAATTCTTGCAAAATTGTTAAAAGGTAAATTTCAACTTTCTACCTTTGAATTAAAAATGAGAGAAAGAGAGAGGGAGAGGTCAATGGTTGCAATGGTTTTGTTCATATACCATCAGTAGGTTTAAATTGAAACTATCTTTCTGACAAATTATTTAGCAATTTTTTCCATAATTTTGTATTGTTATTTTTTAAGATTTTATTTATTTATTTTTAGAGAGGGAAGGGAGGGAGAAAGAGAGAGAGAGAGAAACATCAATGTGCAGTTGCTGGGGCCCATGGCCTTCAACCCAGGCATATGCCCTGACTGAGAATTGAACCTGCAATGCTTTGTTTCACAGCCTGTGCTCAATCCACTGAGCTATGCCAGCCAGGGCTATTTAGCAAACTTTATAAAACCTTTAAAAATGTTATATCCCCATGTTATATCCAAAATATAACTTCAAAAATCCACCCTATGGAAACAGTTATAAATGGAATCAAAGATTTACCTAACAAATGCACTAAACACAGCAGTGTCAGCAGAGGCAGGATTCCAGCTGCTCACATCCCTGAGGTGTTTCATTGGTCTATCACAAAGTCCAATGCTGACAGCCATCTTGCATACCAGTCTGAAGAATATTTGGGGAATGGAATTTAAAAAACCTGAGGTCAAGTCTTTGCTCTAACCATTGTCTACTGCCTGACTCTAGAAAATTACTTTTTTCCTGTTATTTAACATTTTCAAGTGTAGCATAAAATACTCTTTAAGATCATGGACTTTTAAGCTAGACTGCATTGATTCTCCACCGTACTATTTAATAGCTAATTAAACTTGGGTAATTTACTAAACCTCTGTGCCTTGATTTTTGTTTCTGTGAAATAGAGATAGTAATAATTCCAACCTATAAAGTTGTTTTGAGGACTGAGTTATTTATAGAGCTGGCTTGTCAATGTGTGGCACTCAACAAGCACATTCTTACACTGTGTTAAATGAATTTTCACAATGAGGATGATAACCCCTCTCTCACCAAATTTGATGGAAGGATTTGCATGGGATGACATGTGAAAGTATTCCATAAACTAAAACACCCTATGCAAATATTATGTCATTATTAATGAGTTAGTTGGAAGTAACTCATTTGTAAGTAACAATTAATTGTATAGAAGAAAATCTTCCACCTCTACAAATCATATGTGTAGCTGGTAACTTACTTGGCAGACTAGAGAAAATTGAAATTGAAGTCTGCATAGCTCAAAGAGAAACTAGTCCAGGCTGGAGCAGGAGGTAGGAGTAATGTCTACCAAAGAAAAATGGGACTGGTGAATCATTAGATGTGTTTGACCATGTCAGAGGGATTTTACAAAGAAAAGATGTGGCAGAAAGGAAATGTAATGTAGTATGTCTATAGATCAGATAAGATTTATATTTATGGCCTCAATAATGTAGTTATCTAATGTTAATTGCATTGTTACTAATAAATACTAATTTAATCTACTGTAAGTTGTATAACTACATTTGAGGCATGGTAATTATAAAAGCTGTATTTGTGTGGGGGGAGGGGAGGGTGGTGAGATAGGATTCAATTCTCATTTTTTATAATAGAAGGTGGTTGTAGGGTAAACAGAGGCAGTCTGGCTTCCTCATCCAGATGTCTGGGCAATGGATACAGATACCAGCCTGCAACATCTGCGGCACCATGGATGGTCAAGATATGAGAGAAATACACATGGACTACTGAGTCCTGTGGAGGAATAGGGATGGCAGGGATATGCTCTCAAGGGGAGGGTACCTCGAAGTGGCCTGGCCATTCTCTCAAAGGAGGGCACCCTGCTTGGCTGCCTAAAGAGGATTTTACTAGGTAGTTTTGGGTAGGAATACAGATACAGCTTATTAACCATTGTCTGGCAGTGAGGATCAAACCAATAGATAATGTTCAAAGACCTAAAAAGGGCTCACACTGAGTTGGGGTCTTATCACCTAAAAAACTATAGAAATTAAGGGGCTAAATTCATTTCCTGCCTGGGCCTTTATAATCTAATTAAGAGCATCCTCAGCAAAGCAAGCTTCACAGGATTTTACATATCCTTTTTTCAGGCCTCACCACCCTGTGAAGTCTGCTGTTCCCAGTGTAGGGTTGCATTGCCCCTTGTCATTGTTATAGACTTGAGTCAGCCAGAGGAGGCATGGTAGCTGAGAGATAGGAGGCTTCTCGCAGGCAGAATGAGGACTCAGGCTTTATCAAAGCTGAGGGGTGGGGGTTGATCACCCCCTCTTTACACAGCCCCTGGATCCTTCCCCGAGGGCTTTCCCATGTGATCATGGCTGTCTTAGATCCATCCTCCTTTGAGGAATCTTACCTGTCATTGGCTAACCAACCAAACAATGGGAGTCAGACAAGGAGCAGAAACAGAGCTCCTGCCAGGGAGATAAGCTGGTCTCCTTAGCGTCTCCTGGTTCAGAGGTCTCACTCAGCCTTAGCCATGGGGGGTTACAGCTTCCTGAAACCAGGTAGGGCAGTCCCCAACATGCAACTAAGGGAAACAGTTTCCCATAACCTTAAGATGGGTCCGATAAATGGTTCCCATAGCCTTGAGTGGGTTCACATGTGCAGAATGAAGCTCTGTTGTATACTCTGTTGGCTCCCTGCCAGCTTTGTCTATATTTAGTATATTAGGGGGTTAGGGACTTCCCGCTGGGAGAGAGGGAACAGGTGATATGCAGTGACACATGCAGGGACGTGCAGGTTGTAGTGTGGGTAGATTACCCACCCTTGAATAAATGCATGTCAAGCAGTCCCATGGCTCCGTGCATTTTCTTCCATCTGTCTGAATCCTGTGAACCTGTCTGTACTTGAATGGTTGCAACACAGTGGTTTGGTATAACTTGAGAGGTGTATGTAAGAGTCAGACAGATGAGGATCAATGTCTCAGCCTCCCTACTGAGAGACAAGGTTTAGGTCCAGGAAGATTTCAGACGAAGAGATCCTAGGAAGTAGAGTGAGAATGTGGGAAAGAGAGATAAGGAAGAGAGAGAAGCCAGTCAAACGTGTCAGTTGAGCTCATTCTTCTGGGAGACCTTCTAAAAAACTGTGTGGAACCCACCTTAGAAATGTCCCACCAGAAAATGAGGAGGCTGGTTCCACTAGTTGAAGCCTTTCTGCTTCTGATTCCCATGGTAAAACTAAGAGCAGCTATGGGGCCCAAGAAATCCCTCATGTGGAGAAACAAAGAGATGTAGGGACAGTTGGCAGGATGGGAGCTGTCACTACCACTGCAGGCAAGTGACTTAAAGGTGGGTGTCACTATGGAGTGGGGCATTGAAAGCTTCTGTCAAACAGAAGCTGAAGTAAAGCATGGGAGGGGGTGAGCTTTCCAATATTTCAGCCACGAGTTTGGCTGACTTAGCCACTCCATCACTGGCCTCAGGGCAGACTCTGCCCCAGTACACTCACAGGTTGAAAGAGCAGAGCAGAGAGCACCTTGCCTGAGGCAGGTGCTCCCAAGAGAAAATGCAAGGAGCTGAGGTGAGACTTCTGGCTAGCCTCCTCCCCGAGAAGGAGTGAGGGAGCACAGAGAGAGCAGAAGGGAGGGGTGGGATTAACTGACATCATCCATGTGGAAACAGAAGGGCAGGAAAGTGGAGGGCCCCAACAGAAATTGGTGCATAAAAGCTAATATTGAATTTTTTAAAAAATAGTGATATTCATGGGTTAGTTCAGAATATCAAGGTTTATATGCCCCAAATAGCTTAAAATTTTCAAAAGAAATTACCTGTTGGAGAATGCTAATCTAGACAAAAAGGAATAAAAGAGGGACTGCTTTTTTTTTCACTGTAAACTTAATCATACTCTATTTATTCCACATACATGTATTACTTTGATAAAAATTTAAACAGTAAGTTTTAAAAAATATATCACAGACTCACTGTGTTGAGGGGGAAAGGTTTGGTTTAAAAAAATCTGTATGATAGAATAATATTAATTTTAAAAAATCTAAATGAAGTTGTTACTTTTATATTCAGGAAAATGCAAACATATATTTAAAATACTTTAATATATGAAAAAAATAAATAAGTCAGAGATGAGTTGCACTCACTATATGTTGCTTCTATGTATTAGGTACTTATTAACTATTTGTTGTTATTTCAATAATTAATCCTGAAAAGCAACAGTGAAAATAAATTGAATATAAGTACTATGCTAGTTCAAACATCCCCACTTTACTGAAATGTCTGGGGCTTATTGGGATGTAAGTTATACTAGTGAGGTACCCATGTGAAATGCAAGAAACTCTAAATTTAAGAGAGAGAAGATAGTAGTGAGATAGGTGGGAGAGGTGTCCACTTCCACCAGCACATGGGTGAAACACATAGCTCATCTTCTGAGGAACAGAGTGAACAGCCAACACTGTCCCAGCATATATGAAGATTGCAGACCAAAAATTGTAGAGGACATTGAAAAATTAGACAAATAGGTGGAAGATGTGAACACCAGGATACCTGAGGGAAGAGGAAACTCACCAACAAAGGAACCACCAACAGATAACAACAGAGGAAGGTGAAGGAGGGAGTGGAAGCCACACTAACCTCAAGCCAGGACCTATCGGGAAATACAACTAAAGAGTGGAGAAATTACCCAGATAAAAACAACTGAACAAGAGCAAGAGAGAATCCTCAAAACCTTGTACACAGGGAAGAAACAGCTTCAACACAATCTGCCCACACCTGCACAACAGAATACAAGATGTGATGGATGGAGTGACCCTCAGTTAACCAGCTGGAAGGAAGGACCCACCAAAGAAAGACCCAACAACAATCAAAACCCAAAGACAACTAGAGAACCAACATAAATGACAGCCCAAAACCAGTGAGCTCAGGAGATCAAGGAGATTGCATCACTGAGTCTCACAGGTCTTCTACCATGAAAGTTCACACCATAAACCCAAGGGGTCAGAACAGATCAATTTAAGAAGCAGAGGCTAACAAGAAGAGTCTCACAAACAATGGGAAAACAAAGAAACAACCCCTAAATGAAAGGAAAGGAGGAAGCCTCAGAAAGAATGCTAAATGAAAGAGAGGCAAGTCTCCTATCAGATACTGAGTTCAAAACAATGCTTATAAGGAAGCCCAATGAGCTCACAGAGAATTCCCTGCAAAAACTACAAGGAAACGACAATCAATTCACTGCAAAATATATCAACATGAAAAAGGAAATAGAAACTATCAACAAGGGCCAAGAGGAAATGAAGAATACAATTTCTGAACTGAAGAACAATACAATTTCTGAACTGAAGAACACAGTACAGGGAATCAAAAGCAGGCTCGATGAAGAAGAGGATCAGACCAGTGAGCTGGAGAACAAGGTAGAAAAAAACACCCAGAATGAGAAAGAAAAGGAAAAAACTAACAAAGAACAAAGAGGACTTAAGGCAAATGCAGGACACCATGAAATGTAATATATCGGTATAATAGAGATATCAGAAGGATAAAAAGAAGAGAAAGGGATAGAAAACCTGTTTGAAAAAGTAATGATAGAAGACTTCCCAACTTTGATGAGAGAAAAAGTCACACAAATCCAGGAAACACAGACAGTCCCAATCAAGAGGAACACAAAGAAGCATACCTCAAGACACATCATAATTAAAATGGCAAAATTTCAAGACAAAGAGAGAATCTTAAAGGCAGCAAGGGAGAAACAGGAAGTAACATACAAGGGAGTCCCAATAAGGTTAGCAGCTGGCTTCTCAATGGAAACATTTCAAACCAGAAGAGAATGGCAAGAAATATTTCAAGTAACGAGAGCCGTAAGCCAGAAACTAAGACTACTTTATCCAGCAAGGCTCTCAATTACAATGGAAGGCCAAATAAGGAGCTTCCTGGACAAAAGAAGCCTCAAAGACTAACCTCCTCCAAATCAGCTCTGCAAGAGATCCTAAAGGGTCTGCTTTAAGAATAGGAAGAAAAACAGTAAAAGAGAGAGGAACACAGGTACAAAAAAATGGCAATGAATAAGTACCTATCAATAATAACCTTAAATGTAAATGGATTAACTTCCCCAATCAAAAGACACAGGATAGCTGAATGGATAAGAAAGCATGACCCACACACATGCTGCCTACAAGAGACCCACCTCAGAATAAAAGACCTACACAGACTGAAAGTGAAGGGCTGAAAGCAAATATTACAAGCACAAGCAAACAGACAGGGGAAAAAAGCTCAGTAGGAATAATGGGCAAAATGGACTTCAAAAGAAGAGCCATA
Source organism: Phyllostomus discolor (assembly GCF_004126475.2). Lineage (NCBI taxonomy): Eukaryota > Metazoa > Chordata > Mammalia > Chiroptera > Phyllostomidae > Phyllostomus > Phyllostomus discolor. The sequence continues at coordinate 121,426,252 of NC_040904.2, forward strand.
AAAAGAGACCCAGAAGGTCACTTCATAATACTCAAGGGAAGAGTCCACCAAGAAGACATAAACATTGTAAATATATATGCACCCAACATAGCAGCACCCAAATACATAAAGAAACCTTGGAGGACTTCAAGAAAGATATTGACAGCAACACAATCATCATAGGGGATTTTAACACCCCACTGTCAAAAATGGACAGATCCTCTAAACAAAATATCAACAAAGATATTGTGGCATTGAACAATGCCCTAGATGGAATGGACTTAACTGATATATATTGAGCTCTTCATCCCAAAGAAGCAAAATATACATTTTTTTCAGATGCACATGGAACATTTTCAAAGATAGACCACAAGATAGGACACAAAACAAGCCTCAACAAATTCAAGAAAATTTAAATCATATCAAACATTTTCTCTGACCACAAGGGACTAAAACTAGAAACCAACCTCAAGGAAAAAAACCAAAACACTCAAACTCATGAAGATTGCATACCATGCTACTAAACAATGAATGGGTTAAGAATGAGATCAAGGAAGAAGTCAAAAAGTTTCTGGAAACAAATGAAAATGAACTCACAACAGTCCAAAACTTATGGGACATAGCAAAGCCAGTCCTGAGAGGGAAGTTTATAGAAACACAGGCCTACCTAAAAAAAAAAAAAAAAAAAAAAAAAAAACCACAGAAACATTTCAAATAAACAATCTAACCCTACAACTACAAGAACTCAAGGAACAACAACAAAGACAGCCCAGAGCAAGAAGAAGGAAGGAAATAACCAAGATCAGAGCAGAATTAAATGACATAGAGACTGAAAGCACAATTCTAAGGATCAATAAATCCAGGAGCTGGTTCTTTGAAAAGAAACAAAATTGACAAGCCTTTAGGCAGGCTCATCAAGAAAAAAAGAGAGAAGACCCAAGTAAACACAATCAGAAATGAAAGAGGAGATGTTATAAGTGACACCACAGAAATACAAAGGATTGTAAGAAATTACTAGGAACAACTGTATGCCAAGAAATGTGAAAGCCTAGGAGAAATGGATAAATTTCTAGGAAAATGTATTCTCCCAAAATTCAATGAATAAGAAGCAGAAAGCCTGAACAGACCAATTACAGCAAAAGAAATTGAAGCAGTAATCAAAAAACTCCCAACACACAAAGGCCCTGGACCAGATGGTTTCACAGGTGAATTTTACAAAGCATTTAAGGGAGAGATAACCCCCATCCTCCACAGAGTATTCCAAAAAATTCAAGAAGATGGAAGACTCTCAAACTGTTTTTATGAAGCCAGCATCATCCTAATCCCAAAACCAGATAAAGAAACAACAAAGAAAGAAAACTTCAGGCCAATGTTGCTGATGAACATAGACGCTAAAGTCCTCAACAAAATACTGGCAAACCGCATCCAACAATACAAAAAAAGATCATACACCATGACCAACTGGGATTCATCCCAGGGATGCAAGGATGGTACAATATTCACAAATCAATAAACGTAATACACCACATAAAATGAAAGACAAAAATCACATGATCATATCAATAGATGCAGAAAAAGCATTTGATAACGTACAGCACCCATTTATGATAAAAACACTCAGCAAAGTGGGAATAGAGGGAGCATTCCTCAACATAATAAAGGCCATATAGGAGAGACCTACAGCTAACATCATATTCAATGTATAAAAACTTAGAGCTTTCCCACTAAGATCAGGAACAAGACAAGGATTCCACTTTCACCACTCCTATTCAACATAGTACTAGAAGTTATAGCCACAGTAATCAGGCAAGAAAAAGTAATAAAGGCAACCAAATTGGAAAGGAGGAAGTAAAACTGTCATTGTTTGCAGATGACATGATAGTGTACATAGAAAATCCTATAGACTCCACCAAAAAACTACTCAACCTAATAAACAAATTTCACAAAACAGCCAGCTACAAAGTCAATATCGAGGAATCAAAGGCATTTTTGTACACCAACAATGAAATATCAGAAACAGAAATCAGGAAGAAATCTCATTTCATATAGCAACAACAAAAATAATTTAACAAGGAATAAAATTAAGCAAGGAGGTAAAAGACCTGTACTCAGAAAATTATACAACACTGAAGAAAGAAATTAAGGAAGACACAAACAAATGGAAGCATGTACCATGCTCATGGGTTGGAAGAATTAACATAATCAAAATGGCCATACTACCCAAAGAAATTTATAGATTCAATGTAATACCTATTGAAGTACCAATGACATATTTTACAGATGTAGAACAAACATTCCAGAAAATATATGGAACCATAAATGACCCTGATTTTGAGAAAGAAGAACAAAGCAGGAGGAATCACAAAACCTGATATCAAACTGCAATCGAGACAGCCTGGTACTGTCATAAAAACAGATACATAGACCAATGGAACAGAGCAGAGAGCCCAGAAATAAACCCAAGTCTCTATGGTCAATTAATATTTAACAAAGGGGGAAGATGCATAAAATAGAGTAAAAATAGTCTCTTCAACAAATGCTGTTGGGAAAGCTGGACAGCTCTCCAAGCAAAAAGAAATGAAACTTAATCACTAACTTACACCATACACAAAAATAAATTCAAGGTGAATAAAAGACTTAAATATAAGTTGTGACACCATAAAAGTCCTAGAGGAGAACATAGGTAGGAAAATCTCAGACATTCCACAAAACAACATCTTCACTGATATGTTCCCTAAAGCAACGGTCATAAAGGAAAGAATAAACAAATGGGACCTCATCAAATTAAAAGCTTCTTCATGGCTAAATAGAACACCATTAAAATAAAAACAGAACTAAATATACAGGAAAACATATTTGCCAATGAAACCTTTGACAAGGGCTTGATTTCCAAAATATATAAAGAATTCACATGACTCCACTCCAGGAAGACAAAAAAAAAATTAAGAAATTGTCAAAGGACTTGAACAGACACTTCTTCAAGGAGGACAAACAGAGGGCTCAGAGACATATGAAAAGATGTTCAGTATCACTAGCCATTAGAGAGAGGCAAATTCAAACCACAATGAGATACAACCTCACACCAGTCAGAATGGCCATCATAAATAAATCAACAAAAAAGTGTTGGAGAGGATTCAGAGAAAAGGGAACCCTAGTGTACTGTTAATGGAATGCAGACTGGTGCAGCCACTGTGGAAAACAGTATGGAATTTCCTCAGAAACCTAAAAGTAGAACTGCCTTTTGACCCAGCAATTCCACTGCTGGGATTATATCCTAAGAATCCTCAAACACCAATCCAAAAGGGCCTATGTACCTCAATGTTCATAACAGCACAATTTACAATAGCCAAATGCTGGAAGAAACCTAAGTGACCATCAGTAAATGAGTGGATCAAAAAACTATTACATTTACACAATGGAATTCTACACAGCAGAGAGAAAGAAGGAGGTCCTACCCTTTGCAACAGCATGGATGGAACTGGAGAGCATTATACTGAGTGAAATAAGTCACACAGTGAGGGGCAAATACCATATGATTTTACCTTTAACTGGAACATAATAAACAAAAGAAAAAAGCAAACAAAATATAACCATAGACATTGAAATTAAAAACAATCTAACAATAGCCAGAGAGGGTAGGGGAGAAGGGACAGTGGGGAGAAGGGCTTTCAAGAACTACTGTTACAGAACACAAGGGGCCAAGGGGGGCCGATATACTATTAATGAAAGGAACCTTCCCAAGTTTGTTATGTCCACTGCCTTATAGGAAAGACATCTCAATGTCAGAGATTCATGAAAAGGAAAGGAAATGTTTATTTAATGCTATACAGACTTAAAGTAGTGACCTAATGTCTTCATCAAAATCCCAAAGTCCCTTAAATCACCCACAAACACACACAGTCTTTCCTTTCCCCCTTTGCCCAGTCTAGGGTGCCATATCTCAGGAAAAGAAATAGACGTCTGTGGCTCAGGTAGCCCCTGGTTCTTCCCAGTAATCCATCTCGGCTGCTAGGCCTCCTTTGGTTCCCAGCACCATTAGCTGTGTCGCTGGGGTCTCTGCTAAAGCTGGGTAGTGGTTCCCCCTCCTAAAGCTGTGAGGGTCCCCACTCTGGAAAAGCCTTGTGGCTCTCCTTTCTATTGCCACAGCCGCGTGGTCCTCTCTGCATAATGGCTGTGGGAGTCCCCACTCTGCCAAAGCCATGTGGCTCTCCCTGCACTACCCCACTCTGGCAAAGCTGCATGGTTCTCTCTCCCAGGGCTGTGGAGGTCCTCCTTCTGCCAGAACCACATGGTTCTCCCTTATATGTCTGTGGAAGTCCTCACTCTGGCAAAGCCACATGGTTCTCCCACATGTCCACAGCTGTGTGGCTCTCCTTTCTATTGCCACAGCTGAGTGGTTCTCTCTGCACAATGACCACGAGAGTCCCCGCTCTGCCAAAACTGTGTGGTTCTCCTTTCTATTGCCACAGCCACATGGTTCTCTGCAGTGCCACAGCCATGTGGTCCTCTCCCTGCACTGCCACAGCCAAGTGGTCCTCTCTGCACAATGGCTGTTGGAGTCTCCACTCATCCAAAGCCACATGGTTCTCCCCGCAGTGGCTGCTGGGTCTGTGTTTAAATCCCTGCGCCAATCTTCCTCTATAGCCCCATTTCCGAATCCTTCCAAAATCGGCTACACTTGCCAGCACTCGCATATCCTTCCAGCTTTACTGGGTTCCCATCATGAGTCTGGGTAGGCATGGCCCCATGTCATGGAGCCAATCATCTCCAAGCTTCCACACAAGCACTGTAACTTGGGGGACCCACCCCCAGTTACATCTTGGTGGGAAAGTTACTTCCATTTCCCTGGCTTAGAACAGGGCCACAGCTATTTAACATATCTATGTAACCAGTTAAAGGTTATAGATGTGTTAAATGACCACACCAGCGGTTAGCTGCAAGGCTGTTGCTATGAAAAACAGCTCTCAATGGCCCTGCTCCATTTATCCCTTCCCCCAACCCACGCCTGTTGGGGGTGGTGAGGACATCTTAATAGTTCCTGAACACCTTGAGTTATGGACCCCATTCCAAATCCCTATTTGGGGCCCCTCTCTTGGCTGCACCCTGTTACACTACTATAAAGGACACATGGACAAAACCAAGGGGAGGGTGGAAGCAAGGAAGGGAGGTGGGCTTGGCTGGGGTTGGGTGGAGTGGTGGGGAGAAAATGGAGACAACTGTAATTGAACAACAATAAAGTAATTGAAAAACAAAGAAACTCTGGATTTAGAGTTAAAAAAAAAACTAGATTGGTGTTCCAGCTCCACCACCCACTAACCCTGTGAAGCTAGTTAAGTTCCTCAACATTACTAGGCCTGCTATCCCTCCATAACACGGGGACTGGCCTCAGAGGATTATCATGCAGGTGAAGTGAAATAATGTATGAAAGCACTGTGAACAGCTATGTAAACATAGATACTTATTTGAAAACTCTTCCTTAAGCGTTAGATTTTAAAGCCGAAAGGGAAATTACAGATAATCTACTAAAAGAAAAATAAGGGAATATTTAATAATTAAAATTTCACTATCAAGTACATCTTGACTTAAGTTGTAGTGGAAGATAAATATAACTATAATTAGGTGCTGGCTAGTACCTTGGTTCATTTAATAGTATTATGTTTTTCACCTTACAATTTTTTATCTGATTATAAAAGGAACACATGCTTATCAGTGTATCCTCAACTATATCTAACACAAAATAACTTTTAAGGGCCACAAAACATTTCATTAATCAGCTGCAGAGTAATTTAACATCTCACTATTAATATTCGTTGTTCCCAACTTTTCAGTATTATCATTCACTTGGGTTCAATAAGCCACTACGTAAATTCTTGCACCCTGAGTCATAAGGGCCTGTTTACTTGCCTGTTTTCCCCCTGGACCATAAGCTTTGTGAGGGACTATTCCTTTTTTCTCCATGTTACTTAGTGTCTAGTATTTGCCTGGCACACAATATCTGCATATGCAAATATGCATTGTATGAATGAACAAAGAAATGAATTGATGAATACTAGTGTTTTTCCACAGAATTTAAGGGTGTTACAGGGAGCCTAACAAAATGAGATAACCTGTATGAAAGTGCTAGGTGTGTTTTAAACTTTTCCTTTTAATCACTATTATGTTTCCATATTTTGGGGAGGGAAGATGGTGGCTTTACTCTAGGCAGCATTTTTCTCGGCTTCTGTGAAGAGGAGGGAAACTCGCAGATCGGTGGAGAGTCAGAGCAGGTGGGCTGGGTTACCGAATCACTTTTGAAAGCAGGACATCAAGAATTATTGCACTCACTGGAAAACCAGATGGTGAGGAGTCTGCTACAGGACAAAAGGGGCCCAGGGATCAGCGCGGGGTCTAGGGGTGTGCAGACCCCAGGCCTGCCCAGGGTGCTCCGGGGTGCTCCAGGGTCTGCCCCAGGGCACCCGGGAGAGGGAAGTCACTGCTCCCTCCCCAGAATACTGGGGGTGAGCAACTCCAGGGGAGAACGTGTTGCTAAAAGGAATAGATTGGACAGTTGGACTGGGAAAAAAATGCCCAGGGACTATGAACACGCGCCCAGAGGCCTGGGAGGAGTGAGGAACACTAGCCGACAGGACCAGGGACAGCCTAGAGGGGCGCCTGCAACACTAGCCCGGTGGAAGTACAGATCGGTGGACAGAGCCAGCCGCGCTCACTGGCACCCCATAGGGAGACCTGAATCATCATCGCCCACTGCGATCCCTGGAGGGATGTGGCACTTGGTGCATTCCTACAGTGGTGGCTCAGAGATTTCCAGCCAGCCCGACGGGGGGGAGCAGGGAAAGGCGACCACACCCGGTCGGAGTGCCGTTTGGCAGGGAACAGGGAGCTGGAAACGGCGTGGCGCGCGCACCATCAGGTTGACTGACTCTCCCCCCACTTTGATCCCGGAAGGGTCACGGCAAGGCGCTTAGGGCGATCCTAGACCCCAATCTCAAAAGTTTGGGGGAGGGGTGCGCCCTTTTACGATCCCCAGGGAGGGCGCAGTGAATCCAAAATTCTCGCGGGTGCCTCCTGAGATTATAGAGCTGGAAACCTGCAGGACCCTGGAGTCCGGAAGAATATGGAAGTGAGATCCAAAGAGCCAGTGTGTTTGGGAGTGGGAACGCCCAGACTACCTGACAGACCAGCTGAGGTCTGGCTGGGAGAGAGAGAAGCATTTCAAAGGTCCCTCAGTCAGCTGAAGCCAGCAAGATCAGAAAAACTGTTCTGGCCAGTTATAAACCAACAAGAGGGGTGTTTGTTTGTTTCTTTGTTTGTTTGTTTCTTTTTTGGCTTTGTTTGGTTTCCCTGGCTGTTGTTGGTTGATTGATTTTATCTTGTGTTTTACGTGACATTTTATTTTTCAATTCTTATTATTTTTATCTCACAACCCCTTATGTTTCTCTTCCATTCATCCTAATATTATTCTTTCCACTCCAAATTTATCTCTCCTGCACTACATCTTCTGCTTTCCTTTCCTTTTTTTTTAAAATCTTGCAAGTTACTGTAAATTTGTATTATCTTTTTCTCACTCTTCTGACATTTTTTATTTTAATAATCTTTTGGTATTCTTTTTTCTTTCTGTATAATCTTCTTTGCTTGGCTGGTTATACTGTCATTTGATAGGTTCCCCCTGGTATCTCAGTCACAAGGTGTTGATAAGTTACTATCCTTCATCTGTGTTCCATTAATATACCTCTCAAGGTTCTATACTCTTTATTCTTGTTATCTAGACTTCATCGATTCTGCCACAAGACTGTCACTTTACTATTACTGCTAGTAAGACCTAGTCTATACAATTGTAAATGCTTCTAAATACCCCTACCTGATCTCAGCGCACTTTACAATTTTCTGAACTATACTATTGTGGGGGTTGTCTCTATTCTTTTACTCACTACTCCTATATACTAATCTTTAGTCCAACCCTACCTTAGAATCTGACCTCCCACAGCCTCACAGCTTTCTAGATCCAAGTAACAATCCTCTTGTCCCTAATAAGAGTCTTACCTTCTTTCCATCCTTTCTAAAACATGGATAGTGGGGTGGAGGATCACGATTAACAGTATAAGGAGCCAAAGGATAACCCTTCTCTTCTCTACTGGCTGCTAAAGTAAATATCATAGTATACTTTCTTGCTGTTTTAAACCATTTTGCCTTACTCCTCCAACTGATCACAAAAAAGAATAGAGGGAAGCTGTGAGCACCAGGATACACGAAGGAGACTGCACCACTGAATCTCACAAATATTCTACCACAGAAGTTCACACCATAATTAAAGGGAATTAGAACAGATCAAATTAATAAACAAGAAGAAAAAAGAAGAAACCCACGAACAATGAGAAAACAAAGAAACAACCGCCAATTGAAGGGAAACGAGGAAGCCTCAGGAAAAATGCTAAATGAAATAGAGGCAACTCAACTATCAGATAGTGAGTTCACAACGATGATTACCAGGAAGTTCAATGAACTCACAATGAGCTTTCAGATTAGAGGGAAACTACATCAATCTCACTGCAAACTATATAAACATGAAAAAGGAAATAGAAACTTTCAACAAAGGTCAAGAGGAAATGAAGAATACAATTTCTGAACTGAAGAACACAGTAGAAGGAATAAAAAGCAGGATCGATGAAGCAGAAGATCGGATTAGCGAGCTGGAGGGCAAAGTAGAAAACAGCATCCAGAAAGAGCAAGAAAAGGAAAAGAGGCTCAGAAAGAATGAAGAGGGATTAAGAGAAATGCAAGACAATATGAAATGTAATAATATCCATATAATAGGGATACCAGAAGGAGAAGAAGAAAAGCAAGGGATCGAAAACCTAGTTGAACAAGTATTGAAGGAGAACTTCCCTAACTTGATGAGAGAAAAAGTCACACAAATCCAGGAAACACAGAGAGTCCTAATCAAGAGGAACCCAAAGAGACCAACCCCAAGGCACATAATAATTAAAATGACAAAATTTCAAGACAAAGAGAAAATCTTAAAGGCAGCAAGGGAGAAAAAGGAAGTAACATACAAAGGAGCCCCAATAAGGCTAACAGCTGATTTCTCAATGGAAACACTTCAAGGCAGAAGAGAATGGCAAGAAATACTCCAGGTAATGAGAACCAGAGGGCTGCAACCAAGGCTACTATATCCAGCAAGGCTCTCGATCAAGATAGAAGGCCAAATAAGAAGCTTCCCAGACAAAAGAAGTCTAAAAGAATACACCTCATCCAAACCAGCTCTGCAAGAGATTCTAAAAGGACTGCTTTAAGGAAGGGAGGGAAGAGAGAGAGAGAGAGAGAGAGAGAGAGAGAGAGAGGGAGAGAGAGAGGAACACACGTACATAAAAGACAATGAATAAGTACCTATCAATAATAACCTTAAACGTAAATGGATTAAATGTTCCCATCAAAAGACATAGAATAGCTGATTGGATAAGAAAAAATGACCCACATATGTGCTGTCTACAAGAGACCCACCTCAGGATAAAAGGCCTACACAGGCTGAAAGTGAAGGGCTGGAGACAAATCTTCCAAGAAAATGGACAGGAAAAAAAAGCCAGGGTAGCAATACTCATATCAGACAAAATAGACTTCCAAAAAAGGTCCATAAAGAGAGACCCAGAAGGACACTTCATAATACTCAAGGGAAGAATCCATCAAGAAGACATAAATATTGTAAATATATATGCACCCAACAGAGGAGCGCTGAAATACATAAAGAAAATCTTAGAGGACTTCAAGAAAGATATAGACAGCAACACAATTATAGTGGGAGATTGTAACACCCCACTATCAAAAATGGACAGATCTTCTAAACAAAATATCAACAAAGATATTGTGGCATTGAACAATACCCTTGATGAAATGGACTTTAGTGATACATACAGAGCCCTCCACCCAAAAGAAGCTAAATACACATTCTTTTCAAATGTACATGGAACATTCTCAAAGATAGACCACATGATAGGACACAAAACAAGCCTCAAGAATTTCAAGAAAATTGAAATCATACCAAGCATTTTCTCAGACCACAAGGGACTGAAGCTAGAAACCAACCCCAAGGAAAAATACCAAAAACACTCAAAATCATGGAGATTAAATAGCATGCTATTAAACAATGAATGGGTCAAGAATGATATTAGAGAAGAAATCAAAAGGTTTCTGGAAACAAATGAAAACAAACTCACAACAACCCTTATGGGACACAGCCAAGGCAGTTCTGAGACAGAAGCTCATAGTGATACAGACCCACCTAAAGAGGTTAGAAACATTCCAAACAAACAACCTAACCCTACGTCTACAAGAACTCGAGGAACAACAACAAAGACAGCCCAGAGCAAGCAGAAAGAAGGAAATAACCAAGATCAGAGCAGAATTAAAAGACAGAGAGACTAAAAGCACAATTCTAAGGATCAATGAATCCAAGAGCTTGTTCTTTGAAAAGATAAACAAAATCAACAAGCCTTTAAGCAGACTCATCAAGAAAAAAAGAGAGAAGACCCAAATAAACACAATCAGAAATGAAAGAGGAGAGATTACAACAGATACCACAGAAATACAAAGGATTGTAAGAAATTACTACAAAGAGCTGTATGCCAAGAAATTTGAAAACCTAGATGAAATGGACAGATTTCTAGAAAAATGTAATCTTCCAAAACTCAATGAAAAAGAAGCAGAAAGCCTGAACGGACAAATAACAAGGAAAGAAATTGAAGCAGTAATCAAAAAACTCACAACACACAAAAGCCCTGGACCAGATGGTTTCACAGGAGAATTCTACAAAGCATTTAAGGAAGAGCTAACCCCTATCCTTCACAGACTATTCCAAAAAATCCAAAAAGATGGGAGTCTCCCAAACTCTTCTGATGAGGCGAACATCATCCTAATCCCAAAACCAAATAAAGACACAACAAAGAAAGAAAACTTCAGTCCAATATCACTGATGAACATTGATGCTAAAATCCTCAACAAAATACTGGCAAACCACATCCAACAATACATTAAAAAGATCATACACGATGACCAAGTAGGATTCATTCCAGGGATGCAAGGATGGTTCGATATTAGCAAGTCAGTAAATGTAATACATCACATAAACAAAAGCAAAGACAAAAACCACATGATCATATCGATTGATGCAGAAAAAGCATTTGATAAGGTACAGCACCCATTCATGATAAAAACACTCAGCAAAGTGGGAATAGAGGGAGCATTCCTCAACATAATAAAGGCCATATATGAGAGACCTACAGCCAACAACATACTCAATGAACAAAAATTGAAATCTTTTCCACTAAAATCAGGAACAAGACAAGACTGTCCACTTTCACCATTTCTATTCAATATAGTACTGGAAGTTTTAGCCACAGCAATCAGACAAGAAAAAGAAATAAAAGGCATTCAAATCGGAAAGGAGGAAATAAAACTGTCACTGTTTGCAGATGACATGATAGTATACATAGAAAATCCTATTGACTCTACCAAAAAACTGCTTGACCTAATAAATGAATGTGGCAAAACAGCGGGATACAAAGTCAATATCCAGGAATCAAAGGCATTTCTGTACACCAACAATGAAACAGCAGAAACAGAGATCAAGGAAAAAATCCCATTTGAAATAGCAAAAAAATAAATAAAATAAAACATGTAGGAATAAACCTAACCAAAGAGGTAAAAGACCTGTATTCAGAAAACTACACAACACTGAAGAAAGAAATCAAGGAAGACACAAACAAATGGAAACATAGACCGTGTTCATGGATTGGAAGAATTAATATCATCAAAAATGTCCATACTACCCAAAGCAATTTACACATTCAATGCAATACCTATTCAAGTACCAATGGCTTATTTCACAGACATAGAACAAACACTTCAGAAATTTATATGGAATTATAAACAACCCCCAATAGCTGCTGCAATTTTGAGAAAGAAGAGTAAAATAGGAGGGATCACAATACCCAACACTAAACTATACTACAAGGCCACTGTAATCAAAACAGCCTAGTACTGGCATAAAAACAGGCACATAGACCAATGGAACAGAACAGAGAGCCCAGAAATAACCTCAAGTCTCTATGGTCAATTAATATTTGACAAAGGAGGCAGCAACATTGAATGGAATAAAAATAGCCTCTTCAACAAATGGTGTTGGGAGAACTGGACAGCCACGTGCAAAAAAATGAAACTTGAGCACCAACTTACACCATACACAAAAATAAATTCAAGGTGGATAAAAGACTTAAATATAAAACGTGACACCATTAAAGTCCTAGAGGAGAACGTAGGTAGGAAAATCTCAGATATTTCATGAAGAAACTTTTTTACTGACTTGTCCCCTAGAGCAAGGGACATAAAGGAAAGAATAAACAAATGGGACCTCATCAAAATTAAAAGCTTCTGCACAGCTAAAGAAAACAGTATCAAAATTAAAAGAGAACCAACTGTATGGGAAAACATATTTGCCAATGATACCTCAGACAAGGGTTTAATCTCCAAAATATATAAAGAACTAACAGGACTGCACTCTAAGAAGACAAGGAATCCAATTAAAAAGTGGGCAAAGGACTTGAACAGACACTTCTCCAAGGAGGACATACAGAAAATCCAAAGACACATGAAATGATGTTCAATATCACTAGCTATCAGAGAGATGCAAATTAAAACCACAAGGAGATACCACTTCACACCAGACAGAATGGCCATCATAAACAAAGCCACAAACAACAAGTGTTGGAGAGGTTGTGGAGAAAAGGGGACCCTAGTGCACTGCTGGTGGGACTGCAGACTGGTACAACCACTATGGAAAGCAGTATGGAACTTCCTCAGAAAACTAAAAATGGATCTGCCTGTTGATCCAGCAATTCCACTGCTGGGACTTTATCCTAAGAATACTAAAACACCAATTCAAAAGAACCTATGCATCCCAATGTTCATAGCAGCACAATTTACAAAAGCTAGATGCTGGAAGCAACCAAGATGCCCATCAGTAAATGAATGGATCAAAAAACTATGGTACATTTACACAATGGAATTCTATGCAGCAGAAAGAAAGGAGCTCCTACCCTTTGCAACAGCGTGGATGGAGCTGGAAAACATTATGCTTAGCGAAACAAGCCAGGCAGTGAAAGACAAATACCATATGATCTCACCTTTAACAGGAACCTAAATAACAAAACAAAGAAACAACAAAATATAACCAAAGACACTGAAAAAGAGGACAGGCTGACGGTGACCAGAGGGGAGAGAAGAGGGAATTTAAGGGGACAGTGGGAAAGGTTCACAGGAACAAACTTGACACATGGTCATAAACTAAGGGAGGGTGGTAATGGGAGGGAAGTGGGGAGGGTGGGAGGGGGGACTGGACTGAGTGTAAAAAGGAGAAAACTGTATTTGAACAATGATTAAAATAAAATTTTTTTAAAAATCACTATTATGTTTCCATATTTTATTGTTAACATAAACCAGAACAACAAGAAAGATGTTTGAGAGGCAGGCGTGGCTGTTTTGGGGGCATGGTATAGGAGAGAGGGGTGCAACACACTCTTCCTCTCCTAGATGCTGGCAAGCAGGCCCTATTCAGAGCACTTTGTCTGCCTTGGCACAGACAAAGCTTTATCTTGATAGAATCCTGGACTGGCAGGGAAGTGAGCAGCTGCTTCAAAGCAGGAAGAAAAAAAATGGCTGTGGGGGAGGGGAAATTATGGGAGAAGAACATTTTTTTCAATTTCTAGTTAAAGTATGAATGAGGAATATACAAAGAGGACCACATGGAAAGCAACACACAATGCAGTATTGACTATCTTTGTGCATGTGAGTTCTCTGTTTGAGGTATGTCCATTAAAATCTGGATACAGTGCACTGTTCCAGAGTAGCCCATTGAAACCACTCTAGCAGTTAAAAAGCCTTGGATGCACTGTGAATATTTCAGGAATGTTATATTAAAGTAATTTCTGGTTTAAAATGGCTTGGTGGTTAAAAGGGTGTATACAATTGTAACTTGACAAAGTGAACAGTTAAATTCGTTGTGCATTTTACTGAATGTAAATTATACCTCAATTTAAAATTTGATTTCGTAACAGAGTTTTTTCTGATTGCAAAAATAGCATTCACTCATTCTAGAAAGTTTAGAAAATACAGATAAGCACAAAGAAGGAAACAAAAACTACCAGAATATTACTGCCAGAGAAAAACACCCTTAACACCTGCTGGGTCACTGTTTCTGGTATCTCACATTCTAGTTATGAGGCTACCCAAGAAAGCACTAGTTGTCATAGTATGGACCTATTCACCTAAGGATCCGACCACTTATAAAACTAGTCCCCACCCAAACCCCTCCAGCTTCCATCCACACCCATCCTGTCAAAGGGCTTGTCAGGCAGCTGTTCCCTGAATGCTGAACGTGACATCCACACATATAGTGGGAATTGAAACTAAAATAGACTATGAATTTTTGTTAAAACAAGATATCTTTCATAAGCTCAGTGAACAAAATGTCAACATTTTTAAACGTCAATTACCAGTCAGCTATTTTAAAAACTTTTTTTATAACAGCTTTTCAAATACTAGCGTGCATAGGAATCACCTGGAAATCTTGTTAAAATGCAGAGTGTGATTCATTTGTGTTGGAGGAGAGGCTCTAAAGTCTGCATCTCTAATAAGCTGATGTAGTCCATCTTTGGACCTGTCTTTGAATAACAAGATGGTAAAATTGTAATTTAAATAGAGTCACTTTAAATGACCTTCAATCAAAACTAATTATCCTTGAGTATTGAGAAATGTCTCTCTATCCTTCCAACTATTTTTATTTTTATTCTTCCATCAACATTTATTCCCTCATATCCTCTTCCCCCTCCATCTCTTATGTAACTGTTCCATATATTTGTGATAAGTGGTTATCAAATTATAAGCAAAAATCACCTGGAGGGCTTGTTTAAACATAGCTTGTTGGACCCCAACCCCAAAGTTTCAGTCTTGGTAAATCTGAGATGGGAGGAATTCTAAAATTTCTAGTTGAAAAATTTGCCTTTCTAACTAGATCCCAGGAGATGCTAACCCTGCTGGTCCTGAGGCCTGAGGCCTACTCTGAATCCCTGGCTTACCCAAATTATACATTCTGTAACATTTGCAAAACAAAGAGATGGGAAATAGAAATGGTACAGATCATATGAACAAACCCAAAACTTTTAACTATCTGAATGTTCCCGGTAGTTACTGAACTCAGAGATCCAACTCATTGCTGAAAGGTTCAGCCTTACTTTGTATGTGTAGGTCAGTGAGTCCAATTGTTTTGCCTGCATAATTATTTTTATTAATGATTTATCATTTTGTATATTATTACTTATATTTCTAGAGAGAGCAATGAGACTACACCTACTAGATTATCCATTGTGGCTGACCAAGGATTCCCTCTCACTTCACAAGCAGTGGCTCTGCCATTATCTTATTGACTGGGCTTACATTATTAGAGTCAGCAAATATATACACATACATGTAAGTGTAAGCTGCCCACCATATGCAGCTTTCTCCGTATGTATCCTTTCAGGTAGTCCTCTCACTTTGAGAAGAATACTTAGTTAAAAGCAGATAATAGAACCTGTAAATTCACTCCCTATATTTGTAACCTGCAAAACAACACAATAGGCAAAAAACGAACAACTTAAAGCTTCACTACAAACCCTTTTCCTCTGAGGAATTTCCACTCAGTTTACTGCAAACCTTTAGTGACTACTCTTGGTATTGTTATTCTGCAAACAATGTAGTCACCTACATTCACCCAGCACACCGGCTTGCTGTTGGTCCAGGATGCTATCTTGGAACTGTGCCAGGTGCCCGGGAGGAAGCAGAGCTTGTAGTGGTTAAGCCCTCTGGCTCTACAGCCAGATAGTCTAGCTCAGACCCTCAGACCCTCAGACCCACTGTAAGCTCTGTGGTCTTGAACAAGTGATTCTGTGCTTCAGTTCCCTCATCTGTAAAATGAGAATAATAATAGAACATATTTCACAGTGTCATTGTGAAACTCAAGTAAAATAATATGGATAATAATATCCATATTAATATGGATAAAAGATTTAGAACTGCTCCTGGCACAAATTAACAATTCAGTAAACATTATCTATTTTATACCCTGAACACTGAATTGACAGAAGATCTGGGTTCAAGTCCTGACAAGTCCTTTGTCGCTAATTAGTTTTATGACTTTAAACAAGCCAATAAACCTTTCTGAGCTTCATTTGCAAAATGGCCCTCACACTCCTTGACTACCAAACTCACAGAGTTATGATTTCAAATAAAATAGTGCATGTAAATGTGCTTTGAAAATCTGTAAAGCACTATAATTTTATCCTCATATTTTAATGTACTTATAGAAAATGTTTCGTAATATAAAACCATGATCAAAGCAGAATATATTCTTGGTGAATACTTTATTTTTAAAATTTTGTAGCCAGTCATTTAGCAATTTATTTTGAATTTTTTCCTGAGGTTTAAAATAAAACTTACTAGATTAAAATTTCTAGAGTATTGTTTTCTCCATTAAAAAAAAAAAATAAGTGAGCCCTGAACAATGTGGTTCAATTGGTTGAAGCATTATCCTGTAAGCCAAAAGGTGGTGGGTTCTACCCCCGGTCAGAGCACATACCTAGGTTGCAGGTTCAATGCCCCATTGGAGATCACACGAGAGGCAACCAATTGATGTTTCTCTCTCGCATCAATGTTTCTCTCCCTGTCTCCCTACCTTTCCCTCACTCTAAAATCAATGAGCATGCCCTCAGGTAAGGATAAAGTGTAAATGATTTTTTAAAAAATGAAAAGTCCAGCTATCACTATTCTTCTAGCTGTTTGGCATGATATAAAGAGTATGGGCTTTCAAGTGCCCATCAGTAGAATGGAACACTAGTCAGCCATAAAAAAGAAGAAAATCTTACCTTTTATGACAGCATGGATTGACCTGGAGAACATTATGCTAAGGGAGATAAGCCAGTCAGAGAGAGACAAATACCACATGGTTTCACTTATATGTAGAGTTGTTGCGCGTGGGTCACCGGCCAGCAGTGACCACGGAACACTGTGGATGGCTCGCCGAAAAACACGCAAGAAACAAACACATGCACAGAGACAAACTAGTTTCTGTGGGGAAGTAGGGACGAAATGGCCACCCCACCCCTAGTGGGGAGCGCCCCGATTTACAGTCCATACCTGCTTTTATTGGGCTCATTTTGCATAATAATTCAGGTAAAGTACAGTACTTATCAGGGGGAAGTAAGGAACTATAGAAAACAAGGAACTCTGCTGGTCTATTGAGTCAGGGTCAAAGAGCTGTAAGACTTTGAGGAACAAACTTCCTCCTTGTACCCCTCTCATTCAACTGAGAGCATTCTAAACAAAGAAGGTTTCACAGTAATTTACATGTTCTTTCTTAGGCCTGATCACCTGGGAAATCTGCCCTTTTCAGCACAGAGCTACACCACCCTGTCATTGTTTCAGGCTTAGGTGGAGCAAGGGAACTAAGGCAATAAGGAGATTTTCTCCCAGACTATGAGAACTCAGGCTATGTCAAAGCCGAGGAGTGAGGGTCCATCACCCCCTTTTGCTGCAGCCCCCCAAATCCTTCTTTTGGGGGGCCTCCCAAAGTGATGGTGCCTGTCTTAGGTCATTCCCCCTGTGGGGAATCTTACCCGTCTTTGGCTAACCGACCAAGCTTTTTGGGGTTCAGTTATGAATAAAGCAGCAGAAGCAGCATTCCTGCCAGGGAGATAAGCTTTTGTCTTCTTGCTGGCTTACGGTTCCAAGGGCGTTCCCTTAGCCTTAGCCTAGGTGGGGGTTTCAGCTTCTGATACTAGTCAGGGCGGTTCCCAACATAGAATTTAATGAGAAAAATAAACAAACAAATAAAAGAGTATGGATGTTGTGACAGAGGACCAACCTGAACATCATGTAATCTGTGTGGCCTTATGCAAATTACTTAAATGCAAACAGGGTTAGTGGTGGCTGCCCAGCCCCTCTTCCTTGGACAGGATTTGGAGAAAACCTAATAAAATACAAACGTTCACAGTTATTATGGATTACAAATAATGTCATATGTGCACCTCATCTAGGAATTGGTGATTTTTTTTGTAAAAGACAAAATAGTAACTATTTTAGGGTTTTCAGGCCACATATCTCTGTCTCAACTACCCAACTCTGTCATCGTTGCAAAAGTACAACCATAGAAAATGCATAAATGGGTGTGGCTGTGTTCTAATAAAACTTTATTTATGGACACTGAGATTTTATTTTTATATAATTTTCACATGTCATGAATTCTCTTTCTTTTATTTTTTTCAAACTAATGAATTTGCCATTCTTAGCACAAAAGTAGACAGCAGGCTGAAGTTGTCTTGTGTGCCATAATTTACAGGCCCCCGGTCTAGTACAATGCCTATCATGCAGCAGATAACAGTAGCTAATATTATGTATAAAAATTGCTTTGTCAACTGTAAAAATCATCAGAGATAATCAGTTGGCAACTTTCTTGATCTCCATCATGCCTTAAAGACTACCAGCTGTTGTCCCACCATCACCTCTGTCCCCTCTTCATAACTTAGGCCATAATTTGTCAGGAACTGTGGACTTTACATCATCTAAAGCACTGAGTCAAACTCTTACTAAATCATTGACATGTGTCAAATTTTAATTACTTGATTTCAATAAAATATTAAGAATTTTAAAAGTAAAACAGTAATGCTCCTAAAACTTTTAGCAAATAGATAAAATATAGATAATAAGGAGGATCTCATAATCATTATCATCCAAAGCAGTTCCTGCTTAGTTACATTTTCAGCCTCTCATTTTGATGGTCATTTTCTTTATTTAAAGCAATCTGTCATCTATCAGCATTACATCATTTTCTTTTCCCAAACAGTTATTTTTGTTAACTGCGATTGTTTTGCTATTCTCAATTTCAGCTGGCTCTGCACTGTAGCCTTCCTTAGCTTTTTCTTTCATGTATGTTCTTGGTTGTGTACATCTTCTTGTGTCATTAGTACATATCTCAGTTCTCTTTAGCCACATGTGTTTCTTTAGTATTTTCTTCCTTATTGGCGTGATGTGATTGTAATTTCTTATAACCTATGTTTCCTAGCCTCACCAACCTAAGTATAAAATAGAACCTTATTAACAATAATCACTAATAAATAGTACTTCTGATTTTTACCCCAGACATGTATCATGGGACTTCTAGCAACCTGCAAAATTTCATCCAGTTGATTCCAGTAGGTTCTAAAGTGGTATGGCACAGATACTCATAAATTAGTCATCTCAGTCCTCATCTGTGTCTGCCATAATTCTCTCCTACCCTGTCCCCCTTTGGTGCTCTCTGCTGCCCAAGCCTCTTGAAGTCACTAGATAGTGCCCAACCACTGCCACTACCATAGGTGATGTCCATGCTAAGGGGGTTGGCTCCTGAAGCTACGAACTATTAAAATCCTTTCCACTCTTGGAATAAGTTCCCACTGCTACAGGGTGATAGGGGCTGCCACATCCGTGAGGGCTGGAGTCCACTGCAAACTCATCGAATGCTAAAGTTGAAAAGAGGCAATTTTTAAAGTCATTAATATACTGAGGCCAACCTGCCCCAAAGCAGGATCAAGGCTTTTCTCCTTTGTGTGTTAGCATCAACAGATGAGTAACCAGTAGGATTGTCATGTGATCCCAGTATCTTGCACAGGTTGTTGAAATGGAGCTTTCATTTCTTGTATTACACTCTCTCTAGGACTATAACATGGGTTTATAGAATCTAGGCCACAGTCTAAATCTGAGAGACAGACCTCATTCTACACTTACTAATTGCTCCTCCCCCTTTTCCAGTTATTAATCTAAACTCAAGAGGCCTACTTCTCTTCCTCAGGATGAATTCTTTCCCAGGAGACTCCTTTTCTCCTTAAGCACAATGATGGAGGGCTCCTGCCATAACACTAACACTTGCAGGCATGTCTGGATGCCAATGGTGATTAAAATTTTAGATTTACACCAGAATCCCCCACTCCAACAGAATTTTATTCCTTGTTCTCTCTCATTCTCCTTAATCTGTTGTTCATTTTTAATAATGTTGACCATAAAACCATACTTATCTATACTGTGGGCTTTTAGAAATCTGTTTTTCTTTTCTTTTTTTTTGGGGGGGGGGCTTATTTTTTTTTATTTACATTATATTTTATTGTTTATGCTATTACGTGTGGTCCTAATTTTTCCCCTTTGCCCCTCTCCACTCAGAGCCTCCCAATCCCTCAAGCAATCCCCACATTGTTGTCCATGTCCATGGGTCATGATATATATTCTTTGGCTACTATGTTCCCTATGCTGTACTTTACATCCCCATGACTATTCTATGAAAACCAATTTGTACATCTTAATCCCTTCACCTTTTCCACCCATCCCCACAACTCCCCTCCCATCTGGCAACCATTAAAACATTCTCTGTGTCTATGATTCTGTTTCCATGCCTCTTGTTTGTTTATTTTGTTTTATTTTGTTTTTTTTTTCTAAAATCTCCCATATGTTCTTGTAGTGAGCATCTGTTGTTTTTGCCTGTCTCCTCGGGAACATTGCTTCCTCAATTCTGCCTTTACTCTCCTATATCAGTACTTCTCTCTCCCCATTGGATCATTCTATCAATATATAAATTTTCTCATTTAAACAAAAATCTCTTGACATCCTTCTTCTAGTAACTGTCCCATTTCTCTGCTCCCTTTTATTGCAAACACACAGAAACAAATTGTGTTGTTCTTATTTAATATTTGTAGTCCTCAAATTTCTTTCATCTCATTTTCTCTTGAACAGATTCCAATGGGGTTTTCTTCCCCTTCATACCACTTAAACTGACCCTGTCAAGACTTTCACATAGTTAAACCCAAAGATCAGTCCTAATTTTTACTTGACCTCTCTTCATTTGGCAATATCTCATTCTTAGATTGTCTTGTCTTGGCTGGTTCTTCTCAGCCTCCAGTCCTTTGCTGATTCTGTCACATATGCTAACATGTAAACTATGAAGAACCTCATTCTTGAACTCTTGTCTTCTGTATTCTCTTTCCTTCAATAATCTCACCCAGGCTTATAGCTTTGAATACCACTTACATACTAAGAACTTTCCAGCCAAGGAATATTAACTGAATTCCAGACATGCCTGTAATGTCTCTACTTTGAGTCATAATAGATAACTCAAATTTAATATTTCTAAAGTGGAACTCCTAGTTTTTCTCCTACAAACCAGTTTCTCCCACAGTTTTCTCCATCTCAGTTAATAGAAACTCCATTCTTCCAATTCAATCATGGTGGTACTAATGTTCAAGTCCACTGTTATCACTTTGATCTGAACTATTAACCTCTCTACTCTGGGTTATTGCACTAATCTCTTACCTAATGTTTTCTTCCTTCAGTCTACATCTTTAAATGTCAGCTAGATTAAGCCACTACTCTGCTCAAGCTCTTCAATGGCTTCTTCACTCAGAGTAAAATAGCTTACATGACATTTTACACTCTTTGAATTCATCTCCTACTTTCCCCTGGCTCACCACGCAAGGTACAAACCCCATATGCATTGGCAATATATGCATTGCCATCTCCTCTCCTCACTTACCCAGGTATCTACAGAGTTCATTCCATAATCTCTTTTGGTTCAAATTTCCTCTTCTCCATAAAACCTTCTCTGATAACCTCACATAAAATTATAGCACTTCTCCACAACTGTCTCTATTCTCCTTTCCTGCTACTTTCTTTCACACCACATATCGTCACCTGAAATATTACATATTTTGTTAATGTAGCTGCTTATTATCTCTCTCTAACCCCAACTAGAATGCAAGGTCCAGTAGAACAAGGATTTTGTCTATATTATTCACTGTTTCATACCTGGAATCTAAAATAGGCCTACATATAGTAGTCACTCAGTAAAGTATTTGTCGATGGAATGAATAAATGAGTAAACTCTCAGTACTTCTAATTCTTGTAATAGCCCCTTAATTTTCCTTTGTGGAACTATTATTTCCTTTTTACTTCATGTGGTTTAATTACTGTTGACTTTCTGTCCTCAGTTTCAGATATAGTATGTTCTTGGTATATTCCCACTCCTATCCCCCATAAAGGTCACATAATTGGTTTAGGGTTGGGCCCATAATGCAAGCCTGTCAAATAACTCTCAAATCCCAGAGTTTTGTTAAAACTATTAGGAAAGAAATTCTCTTTTTAATGAGGTTACTAACTTTGTAGAATGTAAGCTTTAAGCTATCAGAAGTCATCTTGTCAGTGTGAGAGGTGAACCTGTCTTGAGAATGAAGCCAGCACACAGCAACACAATTAATACCAACACAGAAACACTGGTTCTTGATGACTTCATTTTAAAACCTGGATCCAACTGTGCCTGACTCAATTTGAAATTGGACTCCTGCCACTTATAACTAATAGAATACTAACAAATACAGATTCTTCTTCCAGTGTTCAACTCTAATATGACACTGCCTCTTTTTCTTGATGTCCTTGTAGCTTTTGTATTCTTCACCAACTAGTTTTTCCTTCTTAGTTAAAATCAAGTTGATATGTAAGTTCTCCTACTTGCTTCTTCGGTCTTCTGTGCTGCAACCGATGTGGCTGGATCAGTCAGGTCCTGAGGGAAGGCAACGGGGGATTGAGAAATAAAGAGACAAAGTCATAGTGGGGATCATGTGGAGTCCCTTCTCTGAGATTCAGAGGAGGGAACTATTTATTGGTGAAGTATATATTGAGCCAACTTTGAAGCAGAGCATGAGAAAGACAAACCACAGGCTAGGTACATTGTATTTTTTAAGAACATTTGCTGCTCCTTCTTGGTACAGCGATATAGCAAGCAGCCAAGTCATTCTTTTCTTACAACAATCTATCGGGCAGTCTTCCATGGCCTAGGGCAGCTGTGCTGAACCTGAGGCCTGCTTCCAACTCCCATGGCACACATTATCCTGTTTGGCTCTCCACATTCTGAGTGATAAAATCATCAAGGGGACCATAAAGAATTTTTGAAATTCTCTTCTTTTAGTGGAATGGAACCTTTAATAGACATTGAAAGAATTGCAGTTTCTTCTCTATAGCTTACCCCTGTGCCAGTTTTGCAACTGGAATTAGAAAAGCAGCATCTAGAACATCCGTCTGCTTGGGTAGCATAGAGCATACTCTTGCAAGAATATCACTTCATTTTTCCCTTTTTATCCTGAATGAAATTGTTTTCATTATCTCTACTGCTGTGTTTCTATATCTCCGAATATGTGAACTTTATAAAGTCAGGAAGCATTTATTGAGTATGAACTTGTGCCTGGTACTTTTGTAGATTATAGAAATATAAAAGTGAAATGTTTTCTTATCTAGCATTACCTTGTCACATAGTAGGTGTTCAGTAAACAATTGAGTTAGTAAATAAATGGATATATTGATATGTCCTACTACTTGACTACTTGAATATTCTTTGGATCTGTTTTCTTTGAACAAGATTTACCTTTCTGTTGACATTTTTTAGTCCATTCTGACAAGGCTTGGTGGTGGTAATAATAACAATGGTTTTCATTCACAAAGTATTAACTATACACACACACACACACCCCATATATAGAGAGAGAGTCAGTTATATGTTATTTTTATATTTTATTTGTATCATCACTATTCCAGTCAGTAATCTTTAGGTGGATAGGAACAAAGACCCATTCAAGCTAACTTAAGTAAAAGAGACTTGTAAATAGCAATAAAAGTGTTGTCATATCAATTCAAGGATCCCCATAATTGCTATAACAGGAAGTGCAGTTTTGGATTCAAGGAATTTCTGAAGACCTAACAGCAGGAATTCATGAACGTGACCCTTTTGTTTTATTGTTAATTATCGTGACTGTATGGCGTTCCACATGCCTGCTTCTTTCTCTTATCCTCTGGGCGGTTGGCCACTCCTGGCTCAAAAAGTCCTTAGCCAGCATCACAAATGCATGATGTTAAATGGCAGTTGGTACGCAGTGCAGAAAAGACTATTGACAGTGGTGGAGATGGGGTGAATTTAAGGGAATTTGTCTTATTTAAAAGGAACTATCTACTTTTGCCACAATATCTTACTTTTCACAAGAAGCTGAAAATCCTGAATGAAATTCTTTCATTGCTTTTGAAGGATAACAACTAAGTAAAAATAATTAAATTAAATTAAAAAACCTGCATAGGCAAATCTTGTTCAGCCCTGTACCACCCCTCACCCCAAAAAAGGATTAACATAGCAGGCTTCACTGCTTATTCTTTTTTTAAAATTGAATTTATTGGGGTGACACTGGTTAACAAAATTATAGAGGTTGCAGGTGCACAACTCTGTAACATCATCTGTAGACTGTATGGTGTCTAACTGCTTATTCTTAAAAAGCCCTACTTACACGGTTGACCCTTGACTGGCACCTAGAAACTTGAATTTGGGGAAGCTTCCCACCATTCCCGGAACTGATGATAAGAGTGACTCACAAGACCTAAACTCTTTGCACAAACAACAAGGTTTATACTGAGAACCTGCTTTCCTCTGAGAGTCTAGAGTTTCAGTCTGTGCCTGGCAGAGGCTGCTCACATGTCCAGTTGCTGATAAAGACCTGGGTGCGGAGTTTCTAATAAGCTTCTTGATTGGCAACATTCCACATATGTTGTCACTATTTATTGCTGGGGCAACTGACTTCATGGGACCCCTAAAGCTTGCACCTGGTATGCCCTGGACTTTGCCCCATTTGCTTTTTCCTTTGATGATTTGGTTTTGTATCCTTTGCCAAAATAAATCATAACCATGAATACAACTACATGCATGATCCTATAATTCCTCCTTGTGAATCATTGAACCTGGGGGTAATCTCGGGGACCTGTGACACAAGGCCAAACAAAACTTATCTTTGAGCCAAGTCCAGCTCACAAGTATTACTTTTCAACTTCTAATCTAAGAATGGTCATGGGTGGTATAGGCACCACTCAAAATGGAGCATTTTTGTGAGCTTTATCTTATTTAATCCTCACAACAGCCCTGCAAAATAAACTTTTATAATCCCATTTTATACATGAGGAAATTGAGACTCAGAGAGCTTAACTAGCTCAAAGTCATATAACCAGTTCATGAGAGGCAGGGCTCAAACAGAGCTAAGTCCCATTTTATTTCCACATTGCCTCTGTGACATTTATCCCCCACCCCACCATGTTAAAATTTCAGAATCACTTTATTTTCTATTTCCTATGCATAGCATTTACATCTCTGGAGCTAGAATTATTTCTGTTACTCCCCTCCTTTATACTATCTGCTTTTCTCTTATTCCATTCTTCCCTTTCTGTTAGCCATAGATGAGCCTATAGAAGGAAAAAAAGGCAGAAATGGACAAGGAAAAAATAACCCTGCAGCTTGGACAGATTTTACTGACCTGGTCAATAGTCCCAATAATAGGGTCTTTTGTGGGGAATGCAAGGTTAATCTGGGCTGGGGTCAGCATCAGAGAAAGGATGCGATTGTTGTGGCCACCTCCCAGATTATGGAAGTGTTTGTCCAAGAGGTGGTGACAGGTGTTCCAGGTGGGTCAACAGGGTTTGAAGCAGAAGCTCGTCCAGCACCTGAGAGGTAGTAGCAGAGTCTGGGTGTTAGGATAAGAGGGTGACAAATGGATAAGCAGGTTGTGAAGACCCAAGCTGGGGTCCAAAACTGAAATACATTATCAGGAAAAGTTGACATGAAAACCAGGAAGGTGGCCAAAGCCCAACTACATGACCTAAACTTCTAGAGTCAAAAGTTAGGAAGGCAAAATGCAGCTTGGTGTCTGAGCAAGTGCTTCAGAATTCCCCTCTAGTTCATTGATTATTAGAATAGCAAGACTAATTCTGGCTTCTCTCTAATTACATCCTGATTATCTTAGTGACCATCTAGGTAATGATAGAACTGAGTTCATAAAGCAGGTCTGTATTACCTATGTCTGGTCACAGCTGAACATGGTAAGGACTGACACTTCCTAGCTTTGCAATATTCACACGATACTTCTTTGGAAAAACTCAATGAAGTATACGTCCAAATGATAATCAGAGAGATACCATTTTAATGAGCTTTGAGGTTTTTAAGGCAAAGTGTTACATCACCAGTGTAAATAATTCTTACCTTACCAAATAGTTCTATGAATATTTTAATGCCAGCTAGTCCCTGGGTGATAAATATAAGGCTTGTGAACATCTCATCCAACTATGCAGCCACCAGTACCCATTGACACTGCATATGCTAACTATGTGCATCGTGACTACTGTACAGAATTGTAATGGTTGACATTTATTGAGCATTTACTCTGTAAGCTGCCCTGTTCCATTTATTGGATTGGCCAAAAGGTTTGTTTAATTTTGCTATAAAATAAAGACACATTTTTCATTTCCACCAATAACTTTATTGATTTGGACACTTTGAGTATGTATGCTATCTCCCATGTGGTATAACATTGATTGTTCTCAATTAATGTCTCAATTAGATCACTATCAAGCTCAACTGGTCTACCTGACTGTGTGGCATCATCAACCAGCAAGAAATCTCCAGCACGAAATTTTGCAAACTACTTTTGACACCTTCTCCATATACTTTACAAATCTTTATTTGTGTTTCAGTTGAGTATTTACCTTTCCTGAAATAATAAAACATAATCTGCCAAAAATTTGCATATGACAGTAATGGGGCAGGGTAATGGGGACAACTGTAATTGAGTAATCATAAAAAAAGAAAACATTGTATATTTTCTTCCATTTTTGATAATAAAATGGCTACACAAAAATTCACCCATTGTGATTTTTTAGTGCACACCGATATGACAACTATCACAATACAATCTAATAAAATCGTTTTGAATGAAGTTAAAGGCAGCTAAGCACTCCTAGAGCCATCTTATTAAAAAAAATGAATGAACTTTTTGGCCAACCCAATACATGCATTAACTCATTATTACTCACAATACCTCTATGATGTAGGCATCACTACCCTTTCACAGGGAGGAAACCAGGGCACAGTAAAGTTGAGTACAACTTTTAGTTGTACCTGAAAGTGTTTCTCACTTAACATTGTAGAAGAGAAATAAGATATGTTCAAAAATAAACAACCACTCTCACCACCTCCGCACATACTCACCCAAAGGTTGCCTTTATCCTGAATATTTATGTCGACCCTTTGTTCCAGTTGGCATCCAAGCTACTTTAATGCCACCTGTTGACCAGCACAAAGAATTGAATCAGTATCTTTACTATAATCTTATTTCTCCTTCTAGTGGAATTCTGTCCTACATCCCTTTTTCTCCTAGTTTAAAAATGTCCACTTTATTCCATATAACACTTAATACATATTATTTGCATCTGAAGAAGAGGCAGTTTATGAGATTTATCTGCAGTACAACACTTACTCTAAGAAATGTAGTCTATCCATTGTGAAATTTCTGACAGTTGATTCCATACACGTGAATATGTTTCTTTGCTGTGGAGAATCCAAGTGGAATGAAAAATGGAGATATGTAAAAGGGTTCTCAAAGGAAAAAAGGATGCCACTCTATATACATTTAGTTTTCTGTTCCTTCTGCACCTCACTTTCATCAGAGAAAAATGTTGTCTGATGTCCATGATGTTGTTTTCTATAAGCTGCTGCAGGATAATGGTGCTGCCTTTGTATGAGTCTTCATTCAGTGCATAAAGTTCTGTGGTGGCATCATCAAAAATGGTTTCAGCCAGTGTGCAGGCAAGCTCTGGGTTGTTAAGGATCTCATAATAAAGTATACAAAAGCTAAGAGCCAGCCCAAAGGGGACTGGGGGTGTGGGTTGCATCTCTTTCATGTTTATAGCAAATGCTATTTGGGAAGCTCCATGGAAATGATCTATAGTTTGTTTTTGATCATCACCTCATGCAACAAAGGTACGAGAAGTAACCCCCATTTCCAGATAAAACTTTCTGGATTCTTTGCATTGGTTATCCAAAATCTCAGGATGGTGGTACAGAATGGTCTCAGTTTAGGCTCTACTTTCTCCAGAGAGTTCTTAATCACATGTAACTCCTTGTTGGAGGTGTTGGTTTTCTGCTTGAAGCTCCAGATGACCCTCCAGGTGGACCTGTGGCTCCTGATGATGTTCTTGTAGGCCACTGAGAGCAGGCTGTGCTCTCATTTGACAACTGTAGTGGGTCTTCATCTTGGTTTCAGCCAGAGCTGTGGTATCTTCAGGCATAAAACAATTTCAGCTGGGTGTCCAGAGGTCTCCACACAGAAAGAAGGTTGTGTCCATTTTCATTCACCACACAGCCATGGCTGTAGCTAGAAATAGGAAAACAGCTCTGCTGTTGCTCACCAGTTGCCAAAGGGGTAACCCTAATGGGGCTGGAATTCCAGCTTCACTCTTTGCCAGTCCCAGGAACAATTATTTTGTTGAACCATGCCAAAACCTGCAAAACTCTTCCATCCAGCCATTTGATGGGGGTTAACAATGAGACCGGTTAAGTGCTAGGCTTTTGTGGTCCAAGTTCTCTGCTCCTCTGTCACACTAGGAATACCAAGTGAGACAGAAAAGATGGCACACCTGTCAGCTGCTCTGAGCTTGGAGCTTCACTGTGTTCTCACTACCACCCTCCAAGCAGTTTCTAAGAAGAAAAAAAAAAAGTTTCTCCTTTATTGAGGGCTATCTTTTCCTGTCTCATTATTTTTGGCAATGGCAGCACCAAGGCATACTTGGGGATTGCTGGCCCAATAATTTCATCAGTGTTCCCTCCTCAATTCTTCAATAGTGACCTTTGACATTCCCTTCATCTAATGTAAAGTGCTTTGCAAAATCAGCATTATGGCTTCTCTTCTAGCTAGTTTGAAGCCTCTAATCCATTCTAGATAGAATTTCTGGACATGCTCTTACCTCCTGGAGAACTTCAGCAGAAAAATGACTCAAAACAGGGGTTTTGCTAAAGCCGACCCATCCTTTGAAGTCTTCAGTTCTCTAAAGTGAATAGAATTAGAGGTTCCTCAGTCTCATTTGCACACTTCACACGTGTACAGAAGCAAGGGAACCTGGTATCAGAGCCTGGCTTCTCGGTTTGCTTACTTCAAGTGGCGTTCTTTGCTGAAGTTCTTCAGAGTGTGTAGTTTGAGGTTAGGGCCTTTCTTAGTTTCAATATTGTGCTTCCTTCTCTAGTGAGCTTCCTTCCATTCTTCTTAGTGGGTACAGGAATGGGAAGGAAATTTTGTATAATGTTTTTACCAAAACTTTTCCTACCATTTCCTTTTACAAATAAAGAAATTGAGGGCTGGAGACGTAAATGATGTGGTCGGATCCATACAACAGAGCAGAGGACTGAATGCTGGGCTCCTGTTTCATAGACTAGTGCCTTATTTTTTCTGTTTCGTTTAGAAAAAACAATATTGCAACAGTTTCAAACATGCTTTTACATTTAAAAATATTTGATATTTAAACAACATTACAGATTCAGTTAATGGCTTCCCCTCGAAAGCAAATTATTATTTAAATCAGGTTCTTTATGAGATATGTATTTCTAAATACAAACATTCAATTTCCTTATTGTCTTAGTCAATTTGGGCCATTAAAATACCACAGACAGAATGGTTTAAACAACAGACATTTATTTTTCACTGTTCTGGAAGCTGGGAAGTCCAAGATCAAGGTACCAGTAGACTTGGTGTCTGGTTTGGGCCCTCTGATTGACAGATGGTTATTTTCTTACCACATCTTCCTATGGGGATTGAAGGAGGGAAGCTTTCTGGTCTCATTTTATGAGGGATCTAATCTCATCATGAGAATCCCACCTCAGCACCTCATCTAAACCTAATTATCTCCCAAAGGACACCTCTTCAAATATCATCACATTGGGGATTAGGCCTTCAACATAGGAATTTTGGAGGGGCACAAACATTCAGTTCATAGCACTTACAAATCTTTGGAATAGCATGTAACACCTTGCAAAGATTTCAGAACAGTTGAGTATTGTAAAATCGTTACATGGAAACAAAGCAGTTCCAGGCTTCCCTCTGAAGGGATAGTTCATGCATAACAGGTGAGGGAATGCGATGGAAGGAGAATAGCCTGCTCCATTATCAGCCCAGTTTTTTTATTTGTCTTTTTCAGCCCATGGTTTTAGTTCAGCATTCAGATCCATACTCTGAGTAACTCAAATTACTCATATCATTAATATGTTCTTCTAATCATTCTCTCCTTATTTCTATTTTGCTCTAGCACCTACCTTCTATCAGGAGAGGTATTAAAGTTACAAATAAATTATTGTTCGGTCATTTTGTAACAGGATGCAGCCAAAATGGGGGCCCCAAATAGGGATTTGGAATGGGGCCCAGAACTCAAGTTGTCCAGGAAATATTAGAATGTCCTCACCCCTTCCCCCTACAGGTGTAAGTTGGGGGAAGGGACACATGGAGCAGGAACATGCAAAGCTGTTTTGTACAGCAACAGCTTTGCACCTAACCTCTGGCATGGTCATTTAACACATCTATAATCTTTAACTGGTTTCATAGATATGCTAAACAGCTGTGGCCATGCTCTGAGCCAGGGGGATGGAAGTTACTTCCATCCAAGATGTAGCTGAGGGGCAGGTCCCCCAAGTTACAGAGCCCGCATGAGAGCTTGGAGAAGATTGGCTCCATGACATGGGGCCAAACCTGCCCATACTCATGATGGCAGCCCAGTAAAGCTGGAAGGATATGAGAGTGCTGGCAAGTGTAGCTGATTGTGGGAGGAGTCAGAAATGGGGCTGTAGAGGAAGATTGGCAGGGGTATTTGAACCCAGACACTGAAGCCATTGCAGAGAGGACCATGAGACTGTGGCAATGGAGGAAAGAGAACCATATGATTTTGCCAGAGTGGGGATCCCCACAGCCATGTAAGGAGGAATCCACATGGTTTCACCAGAGTGAAGACCTCAGAAGCTTGGGTATAGAGAATCACCATGCAGCTTTAGCAGAGAACCACCACTCGGCTTTGGCAGAGTGGTGACACCCCCTTCCCCAAAGCTTTGCCAAGAAGTACCATGCAGTTTTGGCCAGGGTGGGGACCCCTGCAGCTTTGACAGAAGAGGACCATGTGGCTTTGGGGTGCTCCCTTTGGCTGTGTGGCCTGGGAAGCAGTAGAGGCTTTGCCTGGAAAATAGGTACAAAGAACTCTTGCCAGTAGGCCATGAGAAGGTGCCACATGGCTTTGGATTAATTAGAGATCCTGCTTGGACAGAGACACAGCTGATGGTGCCCGTGTCATGGACGTCTACTTCTTTTCCTGAGATACGGTATCCCAAATTAGGGCAGGGGGAGAAGGAAGCACTGTGGGCATCTGTGGGTATCCAAAAGGACTTTGATATTTTAATGAAGACATTAGGGAACTACTTTAAGTCTGTATAGCTTTAAATAAACATTTCCTTTCCTTTTCACAAATCTCTGGCATTGAGAGATGTCTTTTCTAGGACAGCAGATATAACGAACCTGGGGGCTCCTTTCGGTAATAGTATAGTAACCCCTTTTGGCCCCATGTGTATTCTGTAACAGTTTTTGGCATCCCCGGGTGGGCCCATAATTTCCCCCTGTCTGTTCTGTAACAATTTGATAATATTAAACTATATGAATGCTAATTAATAATAATTAATTATTGCTAGCCTGAAGTTTTCTTTCTTCTGTCTTTATCTGGTTTTGGAATTAGGATGATGTTCGCCTCATAAAACAAGTTTTGGAGTCTTCCCTCTTTTTGGATTTTTTGGAATAGTCTCTGAAGGATAGGACTTAGCTCGTCCTTAAATGCTTTGTAGAATTCTCCTGTGAAACCATCTGGTCCAGGGCTTTTGTGTGTTGGGAGTTTTTTGATTACTGCTTCAATTTCTTTAGCTGTTATTGGTCTGTTCAGGTTTTCTGCTTCTTTTTCTTTGAGTTTTGGAAGATTATATTTTTCTGGAAAGTTGTCCATTTCACCTATGTTTTCAAATTTCTTGGCATACAGTTCTTCCTAGTAATTTCTTACAATCCTTTATATATCTGTGGTATCTGTTGTAATCTCTCCTCTTTCATTTCTGATTGTGTTTGTTTGGATCTTTTCTCTTTTTTTCTTGATGAGTCCGCTTAAAGGCTTGTTGATTTTGTTTATCTTTTCAAAGAACCAGCCCTTGGATTCATTGATCCTTAGAATTGTGCTTTTAGTTTCTATGTCATTTAATTCTGCTCTGATCTTGGTTATTTCCCTCC
The DNA here is from genome assembly GCF_004126475.2 of Phyllostomus discolor. Taxonomy (NCBI): domain Eukaryota; kingdom Metazoa; phylum Chordata; class Mammalia; order Chiroptera; family Phyllostomidae; genus Phyllostomus; species Phyllostomus discolor. Next base: position 121,458,480 of record NC_040904.2, read on the forward strand.
TTCTACTTGCTCTGGGCTGTCTTTGTTGTTGTTCCTCAAGTTCTTATAGATGTAGGGTTAGGTTGTTTGTTTGAAATGTTTCTATCTTTTTAACGTATGCCTGTATCACTATGAACTTCCTTCTCAGAACTGCTTTTGCTATGTTCCATAGGTTTTGGGTTGTTCTGAGTTCATTTTCATTTGTTTCCAGAAACTTTTTGATTTCTTCCCTAATTTCATTCTTGACCCATTCATTATTTAATAGCATGCTATTTAATCTCCATGATTTTGAGTGTTTGGGTTTTTCTCCTTGGGGTTGGTTTCTAGTTTCAGTCCCTTGTGATCTGAGAAAATGCTTGGTATGATTTCAATTTTTTTTGAAATTCTTGAGGCTGGTTTTGTTTCCTATTATGTGGTCTATCTTTAAAAATGTTCCATGTACATTTGTAAAGAATGTATATTTAGCTTCATTGGGATGGAGGACTCTGTATATATCAGTAAAGTCCATTTCATCTAGGGTATTGTTCAATGCCACAATATCTTTGTTGATATTTTGTTTGGAAGATCTGTCCATTTTTGACAGTGGGGTGTTAAAATCCCCCATTATAATTGTGTTGCTGTCAATATCTTTCTTGAAGTCCTCTAAGATTTTCTTTATGTATTTGGGTGCTCCTATGTTGGGTGTATATATATTTACAATGTTTATGTCTTCTTGGTGGATTTTTCCCTTGAGTATTATGAAGTGACCTTCTGGGTCTCTCTTTATGGCCCTTTTTTGGAAGTCTATTTTTTGTAATATGAGTATTGCTACCCTGGCCTTTTTTTTTCTGTCTGTTTACTTGTAATATTTACTTCCAGCCCTTCACTTTCAGTCTGTGTAGGTCTTTTATCCTGAGGTGTGTCTCTTGTAGGCAGCCTATGTGTGGGTCATGTTTTCTTATCCATTCAGCTATTCTTTGTCTTTTCATTGGAGCATTTAATCCATTTACGTTTAAGGTTATTATTGATAGGTCCTTGTTCATTGCCATTTATGTATGTGTGTTCCACTCTCCCTCTCTCTCCGTTCCTTCCTTTCCTTAAATCAGTCCCTTTAGCATCTCTTGCAGAGTTGGTTTGTGTTGGAGACCACCCTGCCTGGTCTCAGGAAGCTGTAACCCCCCATGACTTCGGCTGAGTGAAAGACCCCCAGACCAGGAGCCACTAAAGAGACAAAAACTTATTTCCCTGGCATGAATGCTGCCTGTTCTGTGCCGAAACCTCCTAGCTTGATCAGTTAGCTAATGACGGGTAAGATTTCCCACAGAGGGAAACACCTAAGACAGGCATGATCACGTGAAGGCTTCTGGGAAGAAACTCATAGGGCTGTGGAAATGAAGGGGTTATGGAAATCAACCCCTCCCCCTTTGGCTTTGTCAAAGCCTGAGTCTTTGTTCTTAGATGTGAGAAATCCAAGTCTCCTGGCTGCCTCTGTCTCCTGCCCTTCTCAGGACTGCAGGGGCGAAATAGCCCAGACCAGAAACAGTGGACTCCCGGGGTAATCAGGCCTGGGACATAGAATATGCAAGATCCTGTGAGACCTGTTTGCTGGAGGATGTTATTATCTTGGAATTTAAAAGCACAGGCAGGAAACTTTTGGAACCTGTACCTCTTTCATATGTTAAAGACCACAGACCTTGCCTGGAATCTCAGCAGGAGTCCTGTCCCCACGTTTGTAAGTTGTTTACATCTTTTGATATTTTCTGCCAGACTGTGAATCCACAAACTAAGTCTGTTTTGTAAAAAAAATCTGCTTGGGTATGGACACGAGGTGCTCCCGATGTGAGGAGTGGCCATTCTGTCTCAATTCCCCCAAAAAGACCTGGTTGTCTCTTTGTATGTTTTTCCCATGCTTCGACAAGCCATCCACAGCATTCTGTGCTCACTGCAGGCAGGTGGGCACAAGTCAGGTTTGGTGGAGGTATATTCTTTTAGACTTCTTTTGTCTGGGAAGCTTCTTATTTGGCCTTCTATCTTGATTGAGAGCCTCACTGGGTAAAGTGGCCTTGGTTGCAGACCTCTAGTTCTCATTACTTGAAATATTTCTTGCCATTCTCTTCTGGCCTGGGGTGTTTCCATTGAGAAGTCAGCTGCTAACCTTATTGGGGTTCCCTTGTATGTTACTTCCTGTTTCTCCCTTGCTGCCTTTAAGATTCTCTCTTTGCCTTGAAATTTTGCCATTTTAATTATGATGTGTCTTGAGGTGGGCCTCTTTGTGTTCCTCTTGATTGGGACTGTGTTTCCTGGATTTGTGTGACGTTTTCTCTCATCAAAGTTGGGAAGTTTTCCATCATTACTTTTTCAAATAGGTTTTCTATCCCTTGCTCTTCTTCTTCTTTTCCTTCTGGTATCTCTATTATACAGATATTATTACATTTCATACTATCTTGCATTTCTCTTATCCTTCTTCATTCTTTCTGAGCCTCTTTTCCTTTTCTTGCTCTTTCTGGGTGTTTTTTTCTACTTTGTCCTCCAATTTGCTAATCTGGTTTTCTGCTTCATTGATCCTGCTTTTCATTCCTTCTGCTGTGTTCTTCAGTTCAGAAATTGTATTCTCCATTTCCTTTTGGCCCTTGTTGATAGTTTCTACTTCCTTTTTCATGTTGATATAGTTTGTAGTGAGATTGTTGTAGCTTCCCTGTAGTTTCTGGTAGCTCATTGTGAGTTCATTGAGCTTCCTGCTCATCATTGTTTTGAACTCAATACCTGATAGTTTTTGCCTCTATTTCATTTAGCACTCTTTCTGAGGCTTCCTCCTTTCCTTTCATTTAGGGATTGTTTCTTCGTCTTCTCATTGTTCATGAGACTTTTCTTGTTAGCCTCTGTTTCTTAAATTGATCTGTTCTGGTTCCCTGTGACTATGGTGTGAACTCCTGTGGTAGAATACCTGTGAGATTCAGTGGTGCAGTCTCCTTCCGGTATCCTGGTGTTCACAGCTTCCCCCTACTCTTTTTTCTGATCATTGAAAGAGTAAGGTAAAATGGTTTAAGACAGCAAGACAGTATTCTATGATATTTCCAGTAGCAGGCAGTAGAGAAGAGATGGGAGATCTTCTGGCTATGTATAGTGTTAACTATGATCTTCCATCCCACTAGCCACATTTTAGAAAGGATGGGAAGAAGATAAGACTCTTATTTGGGAGGAAAGTATTGTGAGTTGGATACAGAAAGCAGTGAGGCTGTGGGAGGTCATATTCTGAGGTAGGGTGGGAGTAAAGAATAGTAAATAGGAGTAATGTGTAAGAGAATAGAGTTAACCACCAGAAGAATAGAGTTAACCACCAGAATAATAGAGTTCAGGAAATTGTGAAGTGGGCTGAAATCACAGAGGGGTGTTGTATAGTATTTGCAATTGTATGGAATGGGTCTTATTTACAGTAATATTAGAGCAACAATCATAGGGCAGAATCTATGGGATCTAGATAACAAGAATAGGGAGTATAGAACCTTGAGTAGTGTACTAGTGGAACACAAATGAAGAACAGTAAATTAGCAATACACTATGAATGAGATAACAGGAGAAACCTATCAAATGATACAGTATAACCAGCCAAGCAAAGACTACACAGAAATAAGAGGAATACCAAAATACTATTAAAATTAAAAATATAAGAATAATGAAAAAATATTATACAAATTTGCAGTAACTTGCAGGTTCAAAAAAAAAAGGAAAAAAAAACAGAAGATGGAATGAAGGAGAGATAAATTTGGAGAGGAAGGAATAGCACTAGGATGAAAGGAAGAGAAAGATAAGGAATTGAGAGATATAAAAATAATGATTAAAAATAAAATGTTACTTAAAAAAAAGATAAAATCAAACAATCAAACAACATAAAACAAAACAAAATAAAACAAAATGACAAAAAAAAAAACAACCCTCTTGTTGGTTTCTAACTGGCCAAACCAGTTTTTCTGGTCTTGCTGGCTTCAGCAGGCTGAGGGGCAATTGGAATGCTTTTCACCCTTCCAAATCAGAATTCAGTCTCGCTCTACTGTCCCCAGGGCTAGCAGCGCACTCTCCCCAGAGCCTATCCGGTGCCTTGGTGCCTCTCCACAGGGCCCTGGGTGTGGGTCTGAACACTCCCACGCACCTTCACTAGAGCTCACCTCCAGGGACCTCTGGGATCCCGCAAAGCGCCCTCTTGCATCTTTTCCGGGTTCATAGTGTAAGCCCCGGGGTTCCCCAGAGAGCACTCACTTCATAGTGTAAGCTCCGGGGATCTTGAGGGGGCTCGTGGTTTCCTGAGTTCACTGCTGTGGGCTCCAGGTTCCTGCAAGTGCCCGTGCCCTTTCCGTGTTCAGGGTTGTGGGGTCTGGGTCTTCCACAAAATCACACTATCTCTGGGTTGGGGGTGTGGGTGCACAGCCAGGCCGCCCTTGGTTGTGCAGTCTGGGACACTCACGCTTCCCAGGGCTAGGCATGGGTGCTCGCAGCCTCTGTGTGATTGTCTCTCAGCCCTCACTCCCCTCTCTGTGCCTTCAAGCAACAAGGCCTCCCCTGGTGCTGCTCAATCCTTTTTTGGCCAGGAAGGGATCCGTTGACCTAGCTCTCTCCTGAGTGCCCTCTGGCAGACGGGGAAGCATCCTGGGACCTGCAACCTCCCTGGTCCCCGAGCTGATTCCTGGGCCCTTCTTATCCTGAAGCAGTCTCCTTACTGTCTGGTTTCTCAATGTCCACTATAATTTTTGATGTCCTATTTTCATAAATGTTGTGATATTGTTGGCCCCTTGCTCTGTTCCTCCGCAGATCAGCCAGTTTCTCTTCCATGTGTAGGGGGAAGGGAAATCCACTCCCTCCTACCACACCGCCATCTTCCTCCTCCTGAAGCTTATTCTTTAACTAAGGTTTTACTGGAACACAGCCATGCCCATTTGTTGAATTCACCTCATTCTTTGAAAGTCTCAGACTTCCCTGTCTCTGACCTCTAGATGCAGATTTCAAGGGCTGATGTGATTAGACAAAACTCACTTTGATAATCTCCCTATTTTTAAGTCAACTTGTGTGGGATCTTACATGGACAATAAGCCCTTCCCATTGACACGTAGATTAGTGTTTTATTGAAAAACCAGGAAGAGGTGGGTGCATACCAGGGTCCTGAAATTTTGAGGGCTGTATCAAAATTCTGCCTGTGATAGAAATGGTATACAAACATTAGATATTTTTATGAGCAGAGGACCAAGAACTAGAACCCCAATTTTCTGATTGTTATTTCAACCCTCCTTCCAATACAGTGACATTTCTTAAACCAAGTTCCCCCAATTTCTAATGGGTATTTCATAGAAAGATAGTGTGTCATTTAGTACAGTGGATGGAAAATGCTTAGTTTACAATTAAACAAATTTCTTAACTGTGGGACTTCTCAGAGCCTTCAGCATATGGTTTTAATCTAGTGTTCCAAGAAACAGATACCAACAGGGAATTGAGGTATAAGAGGTTTATTGGAGGAACACCTGTGAATAAAAACAGGGAATGAGCTAGAGGAGGCTGGGAGAGTCATCAGAGTTAGTAGCAGGTCAGACCCTTGATAAAAAGAAGGGGAAGCAAGGAAGAATGGTGAAGAAGGAAGACGAGAGCAAAGTCTTAGATTATAGTGCAGTTCTAAGAAAGTTTCAGCAATGCCAACAGGGACTCATTGGGCCAGTGTCACCCATCAGAAGAGTCCCACATCTCTCCTGAATAGGCCTGCCTTAGTGGACCTGCCATACGCACTCATTGGCTGGGAGAAATGTGTGTTAATGTGGCCTCATATTTTTCTAAATACTACTTAAAATTTTTTAAAAAAATTATTCTATTATAGTTGTCCCATTTCCTCCCTTTGCCCTCTTCCACCTATAGCCTCAGTTCTGACATAGTGATGGATTTTAGAATACAGAAGCTGGAGATGTTAGTCAATTATGTCCTCAAGACTAGGCATCTAAGGGGCACATTGTCCATGGTTGCTCAACAAGTTAATATGTATTTGTAAATTTCCAAGAGGAGAATTTTTTATTTAGTGCATCACTCATTAGCATCAAGTTTCCAGGGATCACAGTTTGTGGTCTACCATTGCACTACTACCTCACATACACTGTCCTTGGTATATGAAGACTTGACCTTTCTCACCTATATGCTCTGAGTTTTCTCTGGTAGGAGACCAGCCAGTATCTTCTTTATTTGCTCTCCTGTCACATATCTACATGTCACCTAGGGATAAGGTCTATGAATCTGGAACAGAGGTTTTCTCTGTGTAGTCAATTAGCCAGTTGGAAGATGAAATTTGTAACCTAACTGCTAGATTGCAGATTGGTCCAGCAGAGATTCTACCATACATTTTGGAGGACAGTGAAAGTGTTTTGGCTACTTTCTGTTTCTCTCTCCTTCTTCTCTATCCCTCCAGGGAATAGTGATTAAAAATTGAGATATTTGTCAGTCTGTAGCACTAACCAGCTCTGCTTAGGGAAGCTGGCCCAACTAGGGAGCCCACCAGGCAAACCAAAGTAGGAGAAATGTTAAATATTCAAAATCCAGTGGAGGGATTTCTGCTCTGGCACAGGTGGAGTAACTGAGGCCAGAGTTACTCCCTTCTCTGAAACAACTAAAACACTAGGCAAACTATGTGAGATAATGTTTCTCAAGACATTGAACATCAAGCAACAAAGAACAGTGATCCCTGAGAGACAGGAGAGACACCATTAAGCTCTATAATTGCCCAGGCTCACTTTCTTAATAGAGTTCCAGGCAGTGGAAGAGGGAAAGAAAACCAAGGCAGAGTCTGATGGATTTCCTGAGTTGAGGACATAGCAGTGCCAGTCCAGGAAGACTAAGGTAGCTGGAGTTTGCAGGGTGGAATACTAAACAGCACATGTGTGGGGGGAAATGGTCCCAAGTAAGGAAAAGGACCAAGATTCAAAAGAACACTAGACAGAACTCACACTGGGCCAAGAGTAATACCTGCTCACACCAACCAGCATTAAAACCTCATAATTTACATAGCATTAGGGTGGAGTACTTGGAGAGGCAGGAATCAAAATTGACAGCAGGCTGAATGCTCTTCCAGTCCTGTCTAACAAATCATAAAAGCAAGACCCAAAGGATCAAATTATTTCCAAGTAACTTTACCTCTGTTCCAGAAAAATTCAAGAATATTAATAGGAATTTAAAAATATCAGCACCAAATATGGTAACTTAAAATGAATGGCAAGAAATTAAAATATCACCAGGCATGCGAAGAAGAAGGAAAATATGATCTGTCATTAGGAGAAAAATCAATGAAAACTGACCTGGAACTCACACAGATATTATAAGTAGCAGATAAGGACAATAAAACAGATAATATAACAGATCCTATTGGTTTAAAAGTATTGGAAAGATTAAGTAAATAAGTATAAACTGGTAAAAATATTTTTAAAAAACATCCAAAATGAACTTCTAGAAATAAAAACTAGAATATCTGTGATAAAGAACACTGGATGCCCAGGGTGATGTGGCTCAGTGGATTGACTGCTGGCCTGTGAAGCAAAAACACACTGGATGTGATTAATAAGAGATCAGACATTACAAAAGGAAAAAAAAATGGTTAACTTGGAGACAGGAACTACACAAGCTGAAAGAGAAAAAATGATGAAAAAATAAATAAAGAAAAAAGCCTCAATGAGGCATGGGACAACTTCAAGTGTCTATTCAAAATTTTTGCCAATTTTTAAAAATTTGCAGTTGAATTTTGAGAGTTCTTTACATATTCTGGATACATATATATATAATTTTCAAATATTTCCTTTCAACCTGATACTTGCCTTTCCTTGCTCTTAACAGCTTCTAAAGAACAGAAATTATTCATTTACCAAGGGTGGTGGTGGATGCTGGGTGAACGGATGGAGGAATTGAGCAAAAAAGAAAAAAATAGAGAACAAATTCATGCACATGGACAATACTGTGGTGATTGCCATGGGTGGAGGGAGATAGGCACTTTTAGTTCGGTCATAAAGGGGAAAGAGAGAAAATGTATTTGAAGAAATAGTGGTTGAAGAATTACCAAGTCTGAAGAAAAGTATAAAGCCACTCATCCAAGACACTAAATGAACCCCAAACACAAGATATGTAAAAAATGACACCAAGTCACATCCTAATCGAATTTCTCAAAACCAGTACAAAAGAGAAAATCTGAAGTGCAGCAAGTAAAAAAGAAAATCATGTTTCATATGGAAGAATAAAGATAACAGCAGATTTCTCAATGAAAAACAGTGCAAGCGAGAAGATAGTGGAATAACACCTTTGAAATACTGAAAGAACAACACTATCAGACATCAAAAAAATGAAATCTTGCCATCTGCAACAACATGAATAGACTTAGAGGGTATTGTGCTGTGTGAAATAAGTCAGTTGGAGAAAGACAAATATGATATAATTTCACTTATTTGTAGAATCCCAAAAATAGAATAAATGAACAAGCAGAAGAGAAACAGACTCATAGATACAGAGGATATTTTGATGTTTGCCAGGTGGGATGGGGTCAGGAGATGGGTAAGAAAAGGAGAAGGGATTAAGAAGTACACATTGGTAGTTACAGAAAAATCATGGGGATGGAAAGTACAGCCTAGGGAATATAGTGAATAATATTCTAATAACTATGTATGGTGTCAAATGGGTACTAGATTTATCAGTGTGGTCATTTTGTAAGTTACTTAAATGTCTAATCACCAGGTCATACACCTGAAACTAATATAATATTGTATGTGAATGTAATGCGGCACAGAGCATGTCCCCTGATAAAAGGGAGCACCCTTACAATCCTGCCTTGAGGCAGGATTCTGGGGTGAGGAAGAGCAGAAGGAACAGTGTTGAAGACACATTACATAACAAAGGCAAATTAATAGCCCTGCCTTCCTGAAGGCTACTGCCCAGGGAAAATTGTATACATGACTATGAGAACATGCAGTGACTCTTGACATAGCCAAGGGGACAGGCACTCTTCCAGAATGCCTGTGCATCTCTGAAAATTCTTGTCCTGACCAAAGATGGCAGCCAAAACAGGGTCAAAGACACATGGTGGTGGACCAAAATGGTGAACTAATGCACCATAGGAAGAGCTGGATGTGAGGATACATGGAAGTTCCAAGTCAATCATTTAAGTTAGGGTGGGCCAAATGTCAGTAAGAGAGACACGAGAAGGAGGTCTACAGAGAAGTCAGCCAGGAGCTCTGCCTGGAGAAGATGGAGGCAGCACTTATGGAGCTACGGGATCCTCCAGGCCAAGCACAGACATGTGACAGCTGCTTGGAGCTGAACCGTGACCAGGAATGCTGAGCTGCAGACTCCTGCTTCTCTGGAGGACATAGTTGCACTCTTGGTATGGGGACTCTTGGTACAGGACTCTAGGGCTCTAGCTCTCTCCCTCTGGGTTTTTTTTTTTGCATTTGGACATTTTGGGTCTGTAGCACCTACTCCCCATATAGACAAGAGCACTCATGGGACCAGGAGAGGCAGAGCTCATGAGTGGCTTCGACCATGCAGAGAATGAGAGCCCACTTCTGGAGCCAGGGTCCCACGCTGGGACAGTGTAACATGGCACGTGGTTTCCTGAACTGCTACATGGAGGCTGAGAACAGTGCACCCCAGATGCTGAATGAGAAACCTGCTGTGAGAAGATTGCAACTCTGAAACCCACAGGTGCACATACCAGAGAGGATAGAGACCTGTTTGCATGACTGGCTGATGGACAAATAAGAATAAGGGGACCTTCTGGGTGTGGTTTTGGCATGTGGCCTTTTGGGAAGCCAGGGAAGTTCTGGGTCTCATGGGAAAGTAGGGCTCTGAGCAGGAGTGCTCTCACTGCCCCAGATTGGAACCCTGTTAATAAAATCCTGTTTCCTTCAACACTAACTGTTGACTCATGTAGAGTCAAGGTGCCAAGTGGCAGAGCCCCAGTTTGCACAGTTACATGAACCGTAACTGAGAAATAAAATGCAATTTTAAAAATGGATAAATAAGTTTAACTTCATTGAAGTGAATAATTTCTTTTTAAAAATGTTTAAATTTATTTTAAATTTAATTTTATTTTATGTGAATTTATTGGGGTGCCACCAGCTAACAAAATTGTACAGGTTTCAGGTGCACAGTTCTACAACACATCATCTGTAACCTGTAATCCAAGTTCATCCCAAGCCAAGTCTCCGACCATCAACATTTATCCCCTCTATGCTCTTCTTCACCTCTCCCCTCATCCTCATGCAATCACCACACTGTTGCCCATATCCATGAGTTTGTACCCTTTTTTGTTTTTGCTCAACTCTGCTATTCCTTCACCCAGCATCCCCCACAAAGTGAGTAATTTCTGCTCTTTGAAAGGTGGTAAGAGAATGGAGACATAACTATCAGACTGGAAGAAAATATTTGCAAATTATATATAATATATAATATAATATTATATTAACATATACCATTATATATAATATATTAACACATAGCATATATTATATCACATATAATACATTAACATATTATATATCAACATATAATACAGTATTATACTAATATATAACATTATATATCGCATATATAAGTCATGCTATATAATTATATCATATATATTATATACTATAATATGTGCATATTGTATATAATATATGTAAATATTGTTATATGTCCTATATACTATATTAACATGTGTTATCATATATTGACATCTCATATAGTAACATATATGATCATATATGATACTATATGATATTACTATATAGTATATGATAATACTATATACTACTATGATAATACATAATACTATAATAGTATATGACATTATATATCATATATTGACATATATTATCATATATTAACATGTATGATAATATATAATACTATATAATATATTATATAGCACTATATATAAACAACTCTTAAAGCTCAGGAAAATTTTAGAAATCAGCAAAAAGTTTGAATAGATACTTCATCAGAGATGATATCAGATGGCTAATAAGCTCAGGAAAATCTGCTAAACATCATTTAGACATGAGGAAATTTAAAATTACAGTGAGATGTTACTACACACTCGCTAGAATATAAATTGGAATAACCATTTTGGAAAACAGCTTGGCAGTTTCTTAAAAAGTACGTGACAGACCTGTAGTGATGGAAAGCAGACCGGTGGCTACCTGGGGAAAGGAAAGGTATTAGGAGGGAAGGGGTGGAGGGGTTACAAAAGAGATGAGGAAACTTTGGGCGGTGATGGATATGTTTATTATCTTCATTGTGGAGATGGTTTCTAGGTTATTTACGTCCACCAAAACATTTCATTATATATTTTTAATATGTGCAGTTTATTATATATCAGTTAGACATCAATAAAGGTATTTTTCTCTTTTTTTTCTTTTTTTAAATTTTTTATTTTAATCATTGTTTAAGTACAGTTTTCTCCCCCCTATTCCCATTCCAGCCCACCCACCCAACCCTCCCCCCTTCCCCCCATTACCCCCCACCCCTAGTTTTTGTCCATGTGTCCTCCAAATTTGTTCCTGTAAACCCTACCCATTCCCCCCTGAAATTCCCTCTTCTCTCCCCTCTGGTCACTGTCAAACTATCCCCTATTTCAGTGTCTTTGGTTATATTTTGCTAGTTTTTTTGTTTTGTTGTTTGGATTCCTGTTAAAGGTGATATCATGTGGTATTTGTCTTTCACTGCCTGGCTTGTTTCGCTTAGCATAATGCTTTCCAGCTCCATCCATGCTGTTGCAAAGGGTAGGAGCTCCTTCTTTCTTTCTGCTGCATAGAATTCCATTGTGTAAATGTACCATAGTTTTTTGATCCATTCATAATAAAGGTATTTTTCAATAAATAAAATGAAATACTAATACATTTGAAAACCAAGATATTTGTAGCACTCTCATACAAATTATAAGAACAACCCATAAAATAGTACAGTCTGCTAGGTAAAGGGTAGATATTTAGATGTTTAAATTTGGTCTTCTGAATTTTGGAAGTCAGAACGTAGACCCAGTTCTTGCTTTGGCCATGGTTACTTTATCCTATTTCTTTGAAGTCAGCCAACACCTGCAATGTTGACCTGCCCTAAAAGTTTCAATGGAGTAATGAGGTTATTTGAAAGTGTCACTCGCTGGGTGAGGGGGGAAGAGCAGGTCATGGCTCTATTTGGCCATAGAAAAACTAGCCCCTGGGCCTTTCTTGAAAAAGTGCAAGAGAGAAGTATGAAACTGTGATTGCTCGGGCCATCCTCTACAAGATGTGAGGACAGAGGCTTTCCCTTGAGGCTGCAGCAAGGGATGGCTGACTGGTGCCGACTCTGTCCTTGCACACAGTGCATTTGGCAAGTCATGGATGCTCTGACTCTCAGTGGCTGCGGAAGCATGAACTTGGAATCCCAGCTGCAAAACATTACAGGCATGCTGTTTGACCAGGTGAGTGCTGGGGGGCTGGACAAATTCTGGCCCTGCTCTTCCTCCCTTTTTTGGAGGTGATGGTTACCCCAGCCCAGGCCATGACCTCCACATGACCCATGGGTGTTTCTCATGGTGACCTTAACTGCACACATCTGGGCTTCCCTGGAACATGTAAAGGCCTGGATTCTGGTCACAGAGTGGATAGTCTCCATGAGGTAAATTGGACACATTCTGTATGTTTCTCGGGGTGGAGGCCTCTGCTGCACCCCCTAAACTGGTGAAGGGTAGAATGTTCACACCACTCCAACATGCCTGTGGACATTGGAGCCTTCTCTAAAGAAAAAAGGAAAATTGGATATTTTGCAAAAAGGTGTTGCCTTCCATATATTCAATTTGTTGAATACTGTCTTCCATCCTTTGGAGCTGTGTGTACGGATTTCTGGATTCTATTTTCATGTTCTCCTTATGGCCAAGTGCCACACTTTTCATGGCTGTATGCCTCAGTTTCTCCATCCATGTCCAGGGCCCCTGGTTTTTCAGTTTTCCCGGATCTGAAAGCCTTGGTCTCTCCACAGCTGAACAAAAAGGTCAAGACATCAAACCCTAAATCTGTAGAGAACCATAGCCTCACTCTGAGGGCTTTCTTAATCCTAAGTCAATATTTTCTTAGCCCCAGGTATGTGGGGGGGTGGTACTCAGGACTTTGTATCTCCCAGAACTGGAGTGGGGGCCTAGATCCCCACAAAGGACTCCATCTTTCAGACAAGAGGCAAAGCAATCCATGTAAACTTTGTCCAAAATTCAATGAATATCAAAGGGTATAGACATCGTCCTACTCCTATCCTTTTTGTTCCCACTCTCTTCACCTGGGGTTGGCTTCCCTCTCTCCTTTGGTGATCCCCAGCTCAGAAAGATAATAATGGTGTTTACAGCACTGGTGGTCATGAAAGGAGTTCTGACCTATGGGAGATGCACACAGTGGGGCAGGGAAGGGAAAGGCCTTGCTCAGGAACAGCATCTGCTGCCATGCTTGGCACATGGTAAATGCTGGGCAACCACTGGCTCTCTTTCTCTTACTTTTCTCTAACATAATGGACCCTAACTTATCTATCCCATGGCATCAGTGGTTGCTGAGAGCATGATTTACTTCTATTTACCACCTGCCACTTGAACATTATTCTGACCATCTTGTATTCATGCCCTCCAATAGCCAAGCTGTACCAGGATAAGCTGTTATCATTCATTACAAAGACCATGGAGTCCTTTGAGCCAACCAAGACTGCAGTAGCCCTTCAAGTGTTCACACATATGTTCTAGGAAGGTGAGTGGGGAATGAGCTTGTTCCTTGGGATCTTCTGTCTCATGACATCCCATTTCTCTGGGAGATAGTCCCATATAGTAGTTAAAAGCACAGTTATAAACTTAATGTGTTCAAATCTTGGCTTTGACTCTTAGCTATGCAAACTTGGGCAGATTATATTTAGTTTGTCCCTCTATGTCTTCATTTGAAAAATAGAGGTAACATTAATACCTATCTTGAGGCATTTTCAGTGAGACTTAAATGATAAAGCATATGTGAGGTGCTTTCAGTCCAGTGCTCACTGTGCAGTCCGTTTTATAGTGGTTCAGTGTGTGATTATCTTGGAGCACAGGCTTCGACTCCAATCAAGTGTTCAAACCTTACTGTGTGCCCAGCACAGTGGAGGGGCAGAAAATATGCACAAGTGTCAGGCATGGTCCCGGCTCTCAAGGAACTCACTATCAAGTAGGGTAGATGAGGTTGTTCACACAGCAAAATGATGCAAGATAATGTGTGATGAGTTACTTAAACGTGAGTGTGGCAATATGCAAAGGGATGCAGTGAAGATATCAGTCGGGGCAGCAGGGTAGGCTCTGTGCAGGAGCTGCATGGAGGGCAGAAAGGAGATTGTGAGTTAGAGGGAGCTCACACAGAAGAGCAGTGCTTGCTGTGTTAAAAGTTGAGACATGCTGAGGGTGAGAGCAGCTCGGCTGGCAAGGTGGATTTGTGTGGTTGTGGGAGACTAGCAAGGGCTGAGGCTCCAGTGCCAGCTTGATGAACATACTGTTTTAGGTCACTCTTTACCCTGGTTTGTGGCAGACAGGTGGGGGAATTACCTCTGAGGCTTGACCTGGCCTTTGAAGTTCAGGACTGGCCTTAAAATTCCTCCTACCTGTCTGTCTTGTCATGCCCCCTGAATAAACAAAGAAGAGGGAGGAATCTTATCCCCTGCTGCATATCTATATTTTCTCTAGTGCCCCAGATGGCAAAGCTGCAGCATGAGGTGATGAATTCAACCATTTTGGTAATTCCGGAAGACCTCAAACCAGTGAACAGAAAGGCAGAATGTTTGAGCCAGGAGGGCAATTGCTGTTTTGAGACCTTCAGGCCTGGTAAAATGAAGAAAGGAAGGTTTGGGGGGATGAGGAGAGAGGTAAGGCATGCTTGCCAGGCTACTTCTGGTCTCAGATTGCTGCCCATGGGTTACATTTGAGCCTCTTCTATGGGTAGCACTGTGATGAGCCCAGTAGGGACATGGAGCTCTAAAAGATATTAGTACTGCCACCTGAGAATTCAGTTTGTTTGGGGAGAGATACATCCTCAAACACCTCATCTGGTGTGGGGTCTGACAAGCCATATGTATATATTTTAATTCGTATTTTTAAAATATTTTTTGTATTTTTAGTAGCACTTGACATCCAATATTGTATTTGTCTGAGGAGTACAGCCCAGTGAATAGATACTTGTTTATATAGCTTATGAAGTGACTACCCTGATAAATCTAGTACCCACCTAGCATTGTGCATAGTTATTACAACATTATTGATTATATTCTTTATGCTGTCCTTTATATCCCATGAGTATTCTGTAACTACCAATTTGTACTTCTTACTCCCTTCACCTTTTTGACCCACACCCCTACTCTTGTCCCACCTGGCAACTGTCAAAATGTTCTCTGTGTCTCTGAGTCTGTCAGTTATGCTTGTTCACTTATTTTGCTTTTTAGATTCCACAGATAAGTGAAATCTTATGACATTTGTCTTTTTCTGTCTGACTTATTTCACTTAGCACAACACTTTCTAAGTCCACCCATGTTGGTGCAGATGGCAAGATTTCATTCTTTTTTGTGGCTGAGTCAAAATCCAATGTATGTATGCACCACTTCTTTCTTCTGCTCATCTATTGATGAACACTTAGGTTGCTTTCATACCTTTGCTATTGTAATTAATGCTTCAGTTAACGTATGGATGCATACATCTTTTCAGTTTAGTATTTTGGGTTTCTTAAGGTAAATACACAGATGTGGAATTGCTGTGTTCTTCTTTGTCTCTCCTCAGAGCCTTTGTCTTAGAGTCTATTTTGTCTGCTGTAAGTATTGCTGCTTCATGTTATTTTTTTGTTTCAGTTTTCATGAAATATATTTTCATGACTCTGTTGTGCCTTTGGATCTGAAGTGAATCTCTTGTAGGCAGCATATGAAAAGACCTTGTTATCTTTGCCATTTAGCCACCCTGTATCTTTTGATTCAAGCATTTCTCCATTTATATTAAAAGTACTTGTCAATAGATACATATTGTTGCCATTTTATTATTCATAGTTTTGATCTTCTCCTTTTTCTTCAAAGAGTCCCTTCAACATTTCATACAGTAACATTTTGGTGATGATCAAATCCTTTTAGATTTTCTTGTCTGGGAAGCTGTATATCTGCCCTTCAATTCTAAATGATAGTTTTGCTGGGTAGAGCAATCTTGGTTGTAGGTCCTTGCTTTTCATGACTGAATATTTCTTGCCAACCCATTACAGTCTACAAAGTTTCTTTTGAGTAATTAGCTGACAGTCTTATGGGAACCCCACTGTAGGTAACTCACTGCTTTTCTCTTGCTGCTTTTAAGATTCTCCCTTTATTTTTAACCTTTGGCATTTTAATTATGATGTGTCTTTGAGTGGGCCTTTTTGCATCCATCTTGTTTGGGACTCTCTGTGCTTCCTGGACTTACATGTCTATTTCCTTCACTAAATTAGGGAAGTTTTCTTCCATTTTTTTTCAAAGAGATTTCTAATTTCTTACTCTTTCTATTCTCCTTCTGGAATCCCTATGATACAAATGTTGGACCTCTTCAAGTTGTTCCAGAGGCTGCTACCTTATTCTCATTTTGTCTTTTTGTTTTTTTCTTGTTGTTGTTCTGACTGATTGTTTTTGCTACCTTACGTTCCAAATCATTGAGTTGATTCTAGGCTTCATCCACTCTACTGTTACTTCCCTGTAAATTGTTCTTTATTTCAATTAGTATACCCTTCATTTATGATGGGATAATTTTTTTATGTTGTTGAGGCCCTCACTAACTTCCCTGTGCAGCCTTATAACCAGTGTTTTGAACTCTACATCTGATAGATTGCTTAGCTGCATTTTGTTTAGTTCTTTTTCTGGAGTTTTGATTTGTTCTTTCATTTGGGCCATGTTTCTTGGTTTGCTCATTTTGGCAGCCTCCCTGTGTTTGTTTCTATGTATTAGGTAGAGATGTCATGACTCCCTGTCTTGGCAGTGAGGCCTGATGTAGTAGGTGTCCTATAGGGTCCAGTGGCCCAGCATCCCCTATAATCCAAGCTGAGTACTTCACCTACACCCTTCATGTGGGATGAATATACCCTCTGCTTGCATTTGAGCTTTGATTGCTGTTGGCAGGTCAATGGGAGAGATTTACCCAGGCCAGTCAGCAGCAAGGACTGGCTGTGACCGCTGACCACCAACCTCTGCCCCCTGTGGAGGATGAGCTGTGCAGAGGCATGATGGGGGTGCTCTGACATGGTCTGTAGCTGTTCACTGTGTGCACAGGCTCTGTGGTTTCCTGGGTGATGTAGTCCAAGATAAGCCCACACTGTGTTCTACCCAGAGCCACCCTGCCTGAGCTATAAAGCAATCTGAGATTGTTGCTACTTGTGCTGTTCTTGGAAATGTCTGGACAAAGCCAAGCTGTGAATCTATGCTGGCTGCTGCCAGGACTGAGCCTGGGGCCACTGAGAATCAAGTACAAGGGTTGAGGGTTTACTGAAGCCAGATGTTGCTTGTTTGATAGGATTTAGGAAGTTGTAAAGCATGGGTCAATACCAGCCATTCATAAGGAAACATCATGGCTAACAGTTTGGGTGAACCTGTAAGTTGTGTGGGACAGAGTCTGAGGGGATCTTCTGGGTGGGTCTTCAACTATGGCACCAGCTGGTAGCTCTGTGGCTCTGTCTGGTGAGGATCAGAAAGGGGAGAATGTCCTCTGTCTATTCATCTGTCTGGGACAAAGCTGACTCCTAGGTCCTGCCTTAATGCCAGACACAACAATTCCTCCCGGGATGCCACTAGTGCCTTTTAAGGGGTTACCCTGGTACTGGAGGTCAGAGGGAGCGAGTCTGAGGAAGTTTATTTGTGGGTTCTTTCAGATCACCTGCTTGGGACTCTAGGAGTTTCTTCCTGTGATGCAATCCCCACTGCTTTTTTGCAGCCAGAAGTTCTGGGGACTATCTTCCTGGCACTGGAACTCTGGGCTGGGGAGCCTGGTTGTTGGGCTGGGACTCCTTGATCCTTTGATATCCCTTCTGAATTCTTATCCACCACATGTGGATATGGGTACAGTCCATTCCATATCTGTGCCCCTCCTGCCAGTCTAGATGGATGTGGGTCCTTTAATTCTGTAGTTGTCAGACTTCCATTCAAGTTCATTTATGATGGTTCTGATCAATGCTGGTTCCATATTTTAGCTGGAAGCTGGATATGGTTGTGCCAGGAGGTGAGCCATGTTTATCCATGCCTCAGTCTGGACCTGAAGGTATTATTATTCATATTTTACATTTCTTTTCTTCCTCTTCTTAAAGAAAACCCTTTAACATTTTCTTAATCCTCACCTGAGGACATGCTTATTGATTTTAGAGAGGGGAAAGGAGGGAGCAAGAAAGGGAGAGAAACATCGATGTGGAAACATCAGTCAGTTGTCTCTCATATGTGCCCTGACTGGGGACCAAACCCACAACCTAGGCAAGTGCCCTAACTGGAAATGAACCGGTGACCTTTCATTTTACAGGAAGATACTCCAACCACTGAGCCATACCAGCTAGGGCAGCACTTCTTGCAATACTGGTTTGACAGCGATGAACTCCTTTAGCTCTTTCTTGTCTGTGAAGCTCTATCTGTCTTCTGATTCTAAATGATAGTTTTTCTAGGTAGAGCAATCTTGGTTGTAGGTCCTCGCTTTTCATCACTTTGACTATTTCTTGCTTCTGACCTGCAACACTTCTGACCTGCAACATTTCTGTTAAGAAATGAGCTGAGTGTCTTATGGGTGCTCCCTTGTAGGTAAATAATTGCTTTTATCTTACTGCTCCTAAAATAGTGTCTTTGCCTGTAGCTTTTGGCATTTTAATTGATATGTCTTACTGTGGGCCTCTTTGGGTTCATTTTGTTTGGGACTCTGCACTTCCTGGACTTGTATGTCTATTTTCTTCATCAGTTTAGGGACGTTTTACAGTATTATTTTTTCAAAGAGGTTTTCAACTCCTTGTGCTCTTTTCTCCTTCCAGCACCCCAGGATGTGAATACTTGTATGCTTGAAGTTGTCCCAGAGTCCCCTTAAACTATCTTCATTGTTTTGGATTCTGTTTTCTTTTTGCTGTTGTGACTGTGAGTTTTCTGCTATCTTGTCTTCCAAATCAGTGATTCAGTCCCCTGTGGGAAATCATATTTTAACATGCTCTGCAGGCAGAGCTGGAGACAGCAGAGACTGCTTCCAGCTCAGGATCACACAGGACAGGAGAACAGGGGAGCAGTGCTTTGAGTGCCAAATGGACAACAGTGGCACCATCTCTAAAGAAAAAGTCTAATTCCTCAGGAGTCTAATGGAGATCCTAAAATCCTGAGGCCTGGCCCTCTGGACTTGTAGGATTGGTCCCTAGCTTTTCCTAGGAAGGACAGAACATGGGACCTTTCCTGGACTCAGATTCTCCCCCTATCCAACATTCCGGTTAATTTTCATATCCCTCTGGGGAAATAAGGTGTGGGCAAACTAAGTGCTTAGAGTTTGCCAGGAAGGTGGCAGGAAGTGATTTAGAAACTTCAGGGAAAAGTGCAGAAGTGGTCAGGTTCAGTGGCTGGTGGTCTGTCATCACCCGGAGCCCACTGAAGAGTCACACTGGGCTTGGAGTCAGGAGATCTGAGCCCCTCACCTGCTTCACTTCTCTGTGCTCTCTGTGTCCTCACCTGGAACATGAAGGGTCATACTGGCAGTCACTGACATGCCTTTCTGTATTATCTTGTGATGGTTTGTAACCCCACAGGTGCCAAAGGTTCTATGATAATTCATCAAGCTGCTGAGCCAGCATAACTGCCTCTCCCAGCCAGAGGGAAACAGCTCAGTGAGCCTGACCCCACAGTGAGCAGGGGCTGGGCAGAGAGGGGACCAAGGATGCGGGCAGGTCTCAGGGGAGGGAAGAAGTGAATGGAAGGGTTGGAAGCATAAAGGCAAGAAGAGGGTAGCCTAGCAAGTGGGAAGGGCCTTTGACTTCTAAAGCCCTGTGCAGTGAGCCAGAAGCCTTGGACCCAGAGACTTAGCTAGCATTAGCTTCAGATTTAAATCTTTCTTTTTCTTATTCCAGAATGAAGAGGACATTCAAATAATGTGTTCAAAAATTCTACAAATGGTACAAACATCTAGGGTCAGACTGACCTCTCCTTTTTCTCCTTCCCTGGCTCCGAGATCACTATCCTGGCCCTCAGACCACAGTCTACATGACC
This sequence comes from Phyllostomus discolor, assembly GCF_004126475.2. Lineage (NCBI taxonomy): Eukaryota > Metazoa > Chordata > Mammalia > Chiroptera > Phyllostomidae > Phyllostomus > Phyllostomus discolor. The sequence goes on from NC_040904.2 coordinate 121,478,655, forward strand.
CTCCCTGCCTCCCTCTAGTCCCTTGTGCTGTCTCTTCCACCCTCTCCACCTCAGTTTGGTTCCACCTCAAGTGCCTGGGCGCCTCTGAGTAGTCAGTGAGTGTGACAAAAGAGGGCCACTGGGTGGTGGATCTGGAAGCTTGAGCTTCAGTCCCACTCAGACAGTTTCTAGCTGTAAAATCTTGAGTATTTTGCTGTCTTAGCTTCAGTGTATTCTTTCGTAAATGAGGGGGGTGATCATATTCCATGCCTATAATTAGCAACCACTAAGAATTTCTGGAGGCTCATATGAGCTGATTTGCTTCAGAGCTGAGTAAAGGGCTGTGGGAAGAAAAGGACGTGAGATTTACTCTCTCTCCCAGTAAGCTTTGCCTTTTCACCTTCAGCACGTTTCTGTCCCTGGAAGGTTCCCCAGTGAAGCTGATTATAAGTCATACTTTCCTAATTTCAAGAAGCCCCCATCTGTCTAATTAAATCCTTCCTGGTGTAATTTTAATCCTTACCTTGGTTGTGTTTTACCAATATGGAGAGGGAGGGAGAGAAAAAGGGAGTTGCACAGGGAGGGGGAGAGAATGTGGGGAGAGAGATAAAATGAATGTGAATGGGTTATGGGGGCTATGTATACAGGCTCAAATGCCCCTCCAGGAAAAAAAAAAGACAAGGTCATGGGGTTGGAGAACTTATGACTGAAATTGATTTGAGGCTGGCATTGACATGTCTTGCCACTTCTCCTGCCAGGTACCCTTGTCCAAACTGATCACTTTGGCATGTTACCCCAGCAACATCTCAGCCATTGTGCCCCTGAGTAAGGCAGCCACGGAAAAGGCTCTGAAGTTCCTCTCCCTGGGCGAGGTTCCCAACCTCAATGACTTTCACCTCATGCATAAGTACAAGAGCAGGTCCACTTGGGGACAGGTGATCACTGTGGAAACTCAGGCTGTTGTGAGCATGGAGTGCTGGGGTGGGAGGCTAGCTGAGACACCGCAGGAGTGGTAGGTGCAGGGGAGAGAGTCCAGATTTGCAAGCGAGGCTGCAGGTCCCAAGCCTGGGCCATGATGGGAGGAATAAGGCAAAGGGTTAAGGCAACAGCTTAAGGCCACTTGGCCCTATGGATGAAAGGGGACATCTCTGGAAGACACAGTTCCTTCTTGTTTTTTTTTTTTCCTCATTTTAAAACACTGGAGTTGAGATTATTGAGCATTGTTAATCACAAAATAATGAATATGCAGACATTCTTGACCCTTAGTTCTTCCTTTGCTCCAAATCTGAGCCACACTCTGGGTTCACCCCATCCCTGACCTCTAATCCCAGAGGCAGTCAAGGGTGGAGTTCAGGTATCTACTCAGCACATTACTTGATATATGTATGTTTCATATGTATGACATAGGCCAAAATGTAATGCTCTGTTTTCAGGCTGAGTCAAAATGTCACAAGCCCCCATGGCATTGACACTGAGGTTCCCTGTCTACTTTGCTCTTCCTCCTTCTCTGAAGTACTGATGGGGAACTGCTGGTGGAGTCTGGAGGTTGAGCATCCTGGAGCAAGTACTGACTCTGTTCTCTTCTTTTATCCTCTCTTTAACTTAGCCACTGAGGTTATCTTACCACAGAGACTCCTCACTCAACTTGTGGTAAATGATACCGGGATGAACACTACATCTCCATCCATCCATTCTCCCATCTAACCATCCATCCACCCATGCATTCATCTGTCTATACAATCATCCCACAAAGAGTTGAGTACTGCTCCATGTCAGACATTATGCTGGACTTGGACTAAATAGAGAAGACCTAGGATCATGGGGGCCAATGTCATTGAAGGAGGGCACAGGGAGCATAGTAGTGGGGTCTGCAGGTGGGGGAGGAGTAGGCGATGAAAAAGGCCCAGCCTGTCTCTTATGTGGCCTTATTGTGAGCTACTGCCTGTTGACCTCAGACAAGTCCATATGCCTTTCTGGACCTCTGTTTTGAGTTTCTCTATTTGCCCAGACATTATGTGCTACACATTCTGACTTGGAGACATCACTCCAAGTGTTCAAAATGTCTAGCACATAGAGTGATAAAGGTAGCCCTACCCTTGAGCTGTACAGTCTTAGTGTGGAGAAAAGCCTGGGAATAACCGTCTATAATACAGTGTGATCAATGTACTAATAGATGAATACACAGGGTGCAATGGGATCTTTGAAGGACAATGAGTTGACATGGGGTCCAGAAGTCAGGAAGGCATCACAGAAGAGATGATGTTTCAAAAGCATCTTGGAGGATGTAGAGTTCAACAGGTGGAAAATAAAGCTCCAGCTTTACCATTCTGTTCATTTGTTCTAATTTCCTTCCTTCTCTTCCTTTCAATTCTTCCTCCTGCTTGCTTTTCTTCTCAGCTGCTTTCCAAGAAGCCTTACAGGGTAAATGAGCTGGTTGCAAGCCCTCTAAGTCTACGTCATGCCCTGCACCCCATTATCCACTCCAATGTGGGCCATCTGTGGAACCAGGTGATCCCACAGATGTTGAAGATACTGGAAGGTAAGGGGTTGCTGAGGAGCGGGGAGGAATGCACCTGGGACAGTGGGCAGACTCCAAAAGAGGCGGAGTCTCAAGGTGCAGAATGGACCTTCCTTGGGGTGAGGGGCACTGGGATCAGCCTCTCTGTCCCTCTGGAATGCTGTTGAATGGGTCTGCTTATTTGGGTGATGCTCAGCACTGAGCAGATATACAGTCCAGAGTTCTGTGGCTCCAGAGTTCCCAGAGTGACTCCTGCCCCTTCTTATGGGCAGAGGATCAGGGAAGAGTGTGGGTTTTAAAAATGGACAGACCAGTTTTGTTTCCTTGCTCTGACACTGGCCAGCTGTGTCTGTCTGACCTTTGGAAAGTTATTCATCTTTGGGACCCCTGTGAAGTGGGAGAGCAGTTATCCTGTAGGCTCAGTGCTGAATGGTCTTTAAGTGTTTTTCCCCTTTGCTGGGGCCTTACAGTTGTGCAGTTCCCATGCTCTTTCCTTTGTTAGACCACTCTGAGGAGAACCTGAGTCAAAAGGAATGGGAGGACAGGCTGCTCCAGGTAAGCAGTCCCCCAGAACTACCTCCCTCCATGCTTGCCTCCTTTGCCCTCTTCAGGATCCTGAGGGAGGAGAGCCTTAGGCCCCCTAGAGATGAAGTCTCAGGGAAGCTCTTTCTGTGGTCCCTTGCTTCCTGGCCCCTGTCTCAGTCTCTGACTCTATCCTCTTCCTCAATTTACCTTCCACAACCTCAAGGCCCTATATCAGGGGAGTAAGGGAAAGGGTCTTAGCTGTGTGTCTTTGGGCAAGTCACTTAGCCTTCACATGCCTCAGGTTCTTCATCTGTGAAATGCAAGTTCCTCTTGTCCTCCAGAATTAAATAGGAAGACATGGGAGTGGGCCTTGTAAATTGCAAAATGTCTCATACATGTAACTGACATTACCATCATTTTCACATGTTACCATTCTCCAGTTCTAATGGCCCCCACCTTGTAGTTCATCCCTTTTTCCACATGTACAGACCATAACCCCTGTCTCTTGCTTTTTCTTGACCCTGCTTCTATGGGGCAGAGAGGCCCTGCCACTGTTCTTTGTGGTGCTTGTTCCTTCCTCTTCCTCAGTTTTTAAGTCAGTCTTTAGTGGCTGTTGATGATGACACCTGGCTGCAGCAGCTCATCAGAGTCATCTTCAATATGATAATTTACTTCAGTGATGATGGAGACAGAAAGGAGAAGGTGTGTCTGGGTGTGTGGTAATTGCAAGGGGGGAGGTTGGGGTGGAGGCCACGGGTGGAGGAGCCTGGTCATCACACAGGGGGTTGTATGTGCGTGAAGTACAGGCCATGGGGGAAGAACAAGCCACTGTCCCTGCATCCTGGGAATTCAGGGGTGAAGAAGACCAGGAGCTGGTGGTCCCACTGGCACTTCAAAAACATCTAAGTGCCATACATTTGCTTAGTGTCTGAGGCTTTATCAACAGCTTAGCCCTCTGCTGTCTTCATTGCACCTCCTGGTTTTCTATAACAGAACAGAGCTGGTACTTGGGTACAGTGGAAAGATCATTGATTTTAGAGTCATATTTATTCAAGTTAATCCAAGTAGTAGTCGAGGGCACACCATAGACCAGGGCCTGTGCTTTGTGTCAGAGATACAGAGCTGAGGAAGAAGTAGAGGCTCCTTTGCTCACAGAGCACAAGGTCTGTGGTGGCAAAGGCCTGAGGTCCTGCCCTGGCTTTTTCGTGTGCTCCTGGGTTAGCATCCATGAGGTTTCAGTGGCTTCACTTGGGAAGCAGCAAAAGTAGTTTCTTCACAGGACAGTGAATGAGGATTGAACAAGGTAACTGTGAAGTTGCTTTATTAACTCAAAAGCCCAACAACCTAGTAGCCATCATTACCCCTACTGTTGCAGATGAAGAAACACAATTCAAGAAAGAGTTAGAGTCTTAAGCAAATTGTTGGTAATACTGGCACATGAATCCAGGTCTCCTAATTTCGAACCTTGTTTTCCTGTCATCAAGCAACACATTTTGGGCTCTGGGGGTGGAGTTCCAGGAAAGAGGCCTTATTTCCAAGACTATTGGTTCTCTAATTATTAACAAATATGTATGTTTCCATGACAATGGCCAGAGGGGAGGGGAAAGGAGGGGAATGGTGGAAAGAAAGGGAAGGGACTAGTCAAACCACATGTATGAGTCACACATGGACATGGACAATGGTGTGGGGACTAACTGTGGGAGTGGGGGTGGGCTCGGTGGAGGAGGGCAAAGGGGGGGAGGAAATTGGGACAACTGTAATAGAATAAATGAGAATTAAAGAAAAGAACTTCTAGCAAAGATGGAGGCATAGGTAGACACACTGTACCTCCTCACACACCCAAGATAGGGACAACAACAATTTAGAAACAGAATAACAACCAGAACGGACAGAAAACTGAACTGTATGGAAGTCAGACAACCAAGAAGTTAAAATAGACACGTTCATCCAAACGGGTAGGAGGGATGGAGTTGGACAGCCACATTGGGACCAGGCACATAAGGCCTCCAGGGTGCACAAGACCACAGCTGGTGGACCCTGGGCACACAAACAGCAGCTGGCAGACCCTGGCCAAAGGACGGCAACCAGCAAGCCCAGCAAGGTGATGACTGTGAAGCAAGGCACTGTGCACAATCCAGGATTGCAGTGTTGGGAAATAGAGCCTTGGGGCACTGATTGAAAACACCTATGGGGTTTGAGGTTCAGGGAGAGACTCCCAACGTCACAGGAGAGGTCCTTGGAAAGTCCCACAGGGTGCACAGGCTCACCCACATGGGAATTGGCACGAGAGGGGCCCAGTTTGCTCAGGGGAAACAGCAGAAGGGACTGAAGTCTTCTGGAGAGTGGAGCAAAAGCCATTGTTCCCTCTTGGACCCCACTCCCAAATACAATATCACAACCCAGTTATTGGGGTGCCCCTCCTTGGTGAACACCTAAGGCTTTGCCCCGCATACATAACAGGCATGACCAGACCAAAGAAAAGAAAAAAGATGGCTCAAACAGAATGAAAGCCCCACAACCAATACTTTTAAATGACCAAGAGATAGCCAACCTATCAGATGCACAGTTCAAAGCACTGGTGATCAGGATGCTCAAAGAATTGGTTGATTTTAGTCACAAATTAGATGAAAAAATGAAGGCTACAATAAGTGAAATGAAGAAATATGCACAGGGAACTAACAGTGATGGAATGAAAGCTGGGTCTCACATCAATGGAGTGGACCAGAAGGAAGAAAAAAACATACAATCAGAAAAGAATGAAGAAATAAGAATTCAAAAAAATGAGCAGAGACTTAGGAACCTCCAGGGCATCTTTAAACATTCCAACATCCAAATTATAGGGGTACCAGAAGGAGAAGAGGAAGAGCAACAAGTGGAAAACTTATTTGAACAAATAATAAAGGAGAACTTCCCCATTCTGGCAAAGGAAATGGACTTCCAGGAAGTCCAGGAAGCTCAGAGAGTCCCAAAGAAGTTGGACCCAAGCAGGAACACATCAAGGCACATCACAATTACATTAGCCAAGGTAAAAATGGAGGAGAGAATCCTAGAAGCAGCAAGAGATAAGCAGACAGTAACATACAAAGGAGTTCCCATCAGACTGTCAGCTGATTTCTCAAAAGAGATCTCACAGGCAAGAAGGGGCTGGAAAGAAGTATTCCAAGTCATGAAAGGCAAGGGCCTACATCCCAGATTGCTCTATCCAGCAAAGCTTTCATTTAGAATGGAAGGAAGGGTAAATAAAGTGCTTCTCAGATAAGGTCAACTTAAAGGAGTTCATCATCACCAAGCCCTTATTGTATGAAACGTTAAAGGGACTTATCTAAGAAAAGAAGATAAAAAACATGTACAGTAAAAGGACAGCAAACTCACAATTGTTAACAACCATGCCTAAAACAAAAACCAAAAGAAACTAAGCAAACAACTAGAACAGGAACAGAACCACAGAAATGGAGATCACAGGGAGGGTTAGCAACAGGGGAGTGGGAGGAGGAGAGAGGGGAAATAGGTACAGAGAATAAGTAGCACAGATGGTAGGTAGAAAATAGACAGAGAGAGGTTAAGAATAGTATGGGAAATGTAGAAGCTAAAGAACTTATGACATGTGGACGTGAATTAAAGAGGGGAATGTGGGTGGGAGAGAGTGTGCAGGGTGGAGGGGAATGAAGGGGGGTAATGGGACAACTGTAATAGCACAATCAATAAAATATATTTAAACAAATAAAAAAGAAAATAATACAACAATTAACACATAATACAAAAAAGAGTAGAATATGACATGATAATAAAATTATAACTCAACAGAAAAAAAATTTTTTTAAAGATATTCATTGGTTTTCAATCCTTCAAGCTCCCATTCAGTTTACACTGGGACATATGAAGTATTTTAACTGCGGGGGGAAGGCTGTGGGGTCCCATGTTGTCAATGTGATTTGAATGTGCAAATGTCTAAGTTAAAATTTATTTTGATAACTCAAGAAAAATACCAAACAAGTATTTTTGAAGCACCTAGTATATGCACATCTTTGTGGCTGGTAGGGATACAAAATGAACCAAGCAGGAATTCCGATCTTATTAAGTTATTAACATGGGTACTAAACACCTATAGCAGAACAGACAGTGGACTGGCACAGTCTTCATATATAAAAGACAAGACCCTGCCAGCCTTCAGGAAACCACTGTATGCTTGAGTGAATGCACAAGGAAACAGGCAGTCATTCTAAGTGTTGTGTCAGGGTGGGAAAATGCACCATGTACTTGGGAGCACAGAGGAGGCCTGTGGGGGCTGGACAGAGGAGCTTTCTCAGAGCGATCCACTGTGCAGGTTTGCTCAAGAAGGTTGCAATTTTAGCACTGAAAGTTCAGCATCAGAGGGAACTGCCTTCATCCTAGGCAAACTAGGAAGGTGGATCTCCTGCAGAGAGTGAGTACGTCTGGGAAGATGAGTAGTGATTTGCCAGCCACACAGAAAAATAGGTGCCTTAGGTCAAGTGAGGATTCTTGTCAAGTGATTTAGCACGGAAGGAGAGGGGGAAGGAGAGGTTAAGCAACACTGTGGCCTAATCCCCTGGGAACCCTTGTAGGAAACTGCCCCACCAAGTCTCTCCTACCTGGAGACAAGAGAGGGGGCTTTTATAGCTGTCCCCCCATTTTAGTCTGTTACTGGCTCCAGGTTTCCAAGGTTGGTTGGTCAGGGCAGGGACAGGAGAGAGAACAATGTAGCACACAATGAAACAAAGTAGATCCCAGGTCCCCAGGGCAAGGAGATCCCCCCTCCCACCCCACTCACCTCAGGGCAGGTCTCTCCCTGAAGGCTGCAGGTTGTAGCTGTTCACAAAAGTACCTGCAGCCAGTTGAAGGGAAGGAACCCTAAGGGCTGAAAGATACACCATGAGCATCCACCAGAGGGGGAAAGATGCCCATAGAGGGGCTGTTTGGGAGTGCATTAAGATACTCACTGCACAGCTGTAGGTCCTGTTTGCCTGCTGCATCTGGCACTGTTAGCACTGGGGGCAGAGCAATGAATGGGGTAGATACTGCTCCTGAGCTTGGTCCTCACCTGAGACGTGGTGAGCTGGAGGTCAGGGAAAGCTCACTGAGGTAAGATCTGACAGATGGGATGAGACATTTTGAAGAGCCCAGGGAAGAAGGTTCTAGACAGAGAAATAAGAAGTACAGGGGCGCTGAGGTAGGGAATGGGTGAGTCCATAGTGACTGGCATTACAAGGTTGGCTGGGCAAGGTGCAGTAAGCAAGGACAAAGGCCACTGAAATTCAGAGGAAAGAGAAAGGAGGGCTACCTAAGAGTACCTTTCCAATTACACAATTTTGATTTTAAACTTATGCAAATTTAAGTAACTCTATTATTTCCTAGGTGGAAGTGGGAAGTATGTGCAGGAGGGAAGGTTTGTCAAGGATGATCCCTAAGATGCTGAGAAATTAGAAATGCAGCTTTCTTTTCCCTTTCATGCCTGCTCCTGGCATTGCTACCTTATCCAGGTGTCTCAGAGAGCAAGAGGACCAGGTGAAGGATGGGGCTGTGGGTGAAGGTGGTGGCTAGTCTTGAAAATGCCTGCCTTAACCTTACTCCAAGCTATGCGTGACCCAGTCCTCTACCTCTTCTAGGCTTTCCTGTATAAATTCTTTGGCTTTTCCCTACGGACCTCAAGGAATGAGCAAGTGATCAAGATGTTGCTCTCCACCTTGCTCCAAACTTCCTATGAGGAGCTGAAGGAGAGGGAAGTGAGACGGAGTGCACTGGCAAAGGGAGAGTGTTTTCAGTTTGAGAGGCAGGCTGGCAAGGTGGCTAGAGGCTCGAACCTGGCAAACCAGACCACCTGGGTTGGAATCTCAGCCCTGTAACCTACTAGCTGTGTACCCTTGAGCAAGTTACTGAACCTCTCTGTGCCTCAGTGTCCTCCTCTATAAGATGGAGCTATGCTACTTATAGGATATTTCCTAAAAAGGTTTTTTTTTAATTTTGAAATGATATTATACTAAAATAAAAGTTGCAAAAACAAAAGCCAAAGAGCTCCTGTTTATTATTGTCCCAAGAAATCCTCTTTGCAAAATCTTAATGTTTTTCCACGTTTGCTTCATCATCTCCTCTATGAAGTATATAATTTATTTATTTACTAAATTATTATTATTGTATTTTCTGAACCTGAAATGGACGCTGGTCATGATGCTCATTTACCCCTAAATGCCTTGGCGTACGCTATCTAAAAATAAGGATATTCTTTTACATAAGCACAGTACAGTAACCAAAATCAGGAAATTAATGTTGCTACAGCGCTGTTATCTCATTTGTAGGCCCAATTTGAAAATCATCAGTTGTCCCAACAGTGTTTTAGAGCAAAAGAAAAACATACTTTTCTGTGGTCCAGAGTCTAATTCAGAATCAAACACTGCATTCAGTTTTTATTTCCTTTATTGTTCTTTAATCTGGACAAGTTCCTCATCTTTTTCATGACCTTGACATTTTAAAGATTTCATTTCTTTATTTTCAGGGAGAGAGCAGGGAAGGGTGGTAAAAAGAGAGGGAAAGGAACATCGACATATGGGAAGAATACTGATTGGCTGCCTCTTGCATAAGTCCCAACTGGGATCTGAACCGGCAACCCAGTCTTGTGCCCTGACCGGAATCAAACTTTGGATATTTTGCTTTGTGGGGCACACGCAACCCATGGAGCCACACCAGTCACAGTCATGATCTTGAAATTTTAAAAGTGTACAGACCATTAATTTTTCAGAATGTGCCTAGGTTTTGGGTTGTTTCATATTTCCTCATAATTAGATTCATGTTGTGCATTTTTGGTGGAATCCCACAGAAGTGATGTGTGTTGTAGGGCGGTTTTGAGGGTACAAAGTAAAAGCACTGGGAAGAACACCTGGCACCCAAGCACTCTCCACCTGTTGATTAGGTGTGTGTTGGTGTCGATGCTCTGAGGCCTCCCCTTTCCAAGGCCCTTCTCCTGCCAGATTCTCAGAGCACCCATCACCATCAGGGTCAGCAGCAGTAACTCTCCAAACCCAAGGTGTAAATAGTATCTTTGGGGAGATGACAGATACAGGAGGGAGATGTTGGGGACTGCCCTGCCTGGTCCCAGGAAGCTGTAACCCCCCGTGACTTAGGCTGAGTGAAAGACCTCCGGACCAGGAGCCACTGAGGAGACAAATCTTATTTCCCTGGCATGAACACTGCCTGTTCTAATGCCTGGCTTCCCTTTTGCGTGATTGGCAGTCAATGATGGGTAACAATTCTCTAAGAAAGAGAATGAATCTAAGACAGACGTGATCACGTAAGAATACCTAAGGAAAGAAATTCGTGGGGCTGTGGAAATGAAGGGGTGATCGACATCAACCCGTGCCCCCTTAGCTTTGTCAAAGCTTGAGTCTTTGTTCTTAGATGTGAGAAATCCAAGTCTCCTGGCTGCCTCTGTCTTCTTCCTGCAGGGATGGTGCAGTCCAGACCAGAAACTGTGGGCCCTGGGGTAATCAGGCCTGGGACACAAAATATGCAAGATCCTGTGCGATCTGTTTGCTGGAGGATGTTATTAACTTGGAATTTAAAGGCACTGGCAGAAAACCTTTGGAACGTATAGTTCTTTCATATGTTAAAGAACCCAAACCTTGCCCAGAATCACAGCAGGACTTCTGTCCCCACCTTTGTAAGTTGCCTACACCTTTTGATCTTTTCTGCCAGACTGTGAATCCACAAACTAAGTCTGTTTTCTCAATAAAAATCTGCTTGGGTATGGAGATGGGGCACTCTCCCCACTAGAGAAAGGGTGGCCATTCTGTCCCTATTTCCCCACAGGACCTGGTTGTCTCTGTGTGTTTTTCTTGTGCTTCAACGAACCATCCACAGCGTTCCATGCTCACTGCAGGCAAGTAGGCACACATCAGGGAGATAGCTAACTACACAGAATGGCCTACTAAGGCTATGTGAACCGTCGCTGAGGCATAGTGGCTGTGTGGGCTGCCTGGGACTTGGGCTGGTTAAGACAGAGGGAAGCAGTCATTCCCACTTGACATAACACTGTGAGTCAAGACTCTGGGTCAGGAGCTTTTGGGGGCCCATCTAGAGAACAGTCAGGGGTCTAGCGGGACTGGAATGAAAGTTCTTTGACAAGGAAGTAAAAGTGAACTCTGCTAGCACCTGGGGACAGACTGTATACAGAAGAGAAAGACAAGAGGGAGAGGGCATCAAGGATAGTTCCTGGGTTTCTGACATCTCGGTGGGAAAAAAAGAAGAGTATCCTTCACTGAGACCAGGAACCCAGGACAAAAGGGGGAGGGAGACGATGCATTCAGTTTTTGACGAGGAGGTGTTGGGGTGCCAAGTGGAGATGTCCACTAGTCATGTAGATTTGTTACTCTGATCTGGGCTAGGTGTCTAGATTTGGGAAACAAATTTTCCCCCTCTGCAAAATGGTGTGCCTCAAACCATTAGTGTGAGAATCAATAAAATGACATATATAAGGCTGGTACAAGCTAAACACTAATATTCTGATGATGTCAGTTAGGATGATGATAATGATGACGATGACCAGGATGAGTGGAAACCATGGCTAAGGGGGATGTAGGAAGAGGGACAGGATAGAACACCCTTCTTTTTTTAATTAATTTATTTTTATTGTATTTTTCCATTACCATTTAGTCTCCTTAACCACCACCCCCACAGTCATCACTCCTTTGTCCATGTCCTTGAGTCCTTTTTTCCTTTTGTTCAATCCCTCTACCTCCTAACCATCCCCCATAGCTGTCAGCCTGCTCTCTATTTTTGAGTCTGTCTCTATGTTGCCTGTTAGTTCAGTTTGTTCTTTAGATTCCACATATGTGTGAAATCACTTGGTATTTGTCTTACTCTGGCTTATTTCACTTAACATAACATTGTTGAGATCCATTCATACTGTTGCAAAGGGATAAATTTTCTTCTTTTGCAGCTGAGTAATATTTCATTGTGTAAATGTCCCATCGTTGTTTTTTTTTTTTTTTTTTTTTTTCTCATCTATGGATGGACACTGTGGCTGCTTCTATATCTTGGTGATTGTCAATAATGCTGCAGTGAACATAGGGGTGCTTATGTTCTATCAAATTAGTGTTTTGGATTCCTTCGGATATATTCTCAGAAGTGGGATCACTGGGTCAAATGCAGATCCATTTTTAATTTTTTGAGGTGTCTACATACTGCTTTCCACAGTGGCTGCTCCAGTCTGTATTCCCACAAAGAGTGCGAAGGGGTGTCCCTTTCTCCACATCCTCACCAGCACTTGTTTGTTGATGTATTGATGATGGCCATTTTGACAGGTGTGAGATAGTATCTCATTGTGATTTTAATTTGCATTTCTCTGATGGTTAGTGAACTTGAGCATCTTTCCATATGTGTATTGACCATCTGTAGGTCTTTGGAGAAGTGTCTGTTCAGGTCCTTAGCCCAATTTTCAATTGTGTTGTAGGTATTTTTGATGTTGCATTTTCTAAGTTCTTCATAAATTGGATATTAGCCTCTTATTAGATGTATTGGCAAATATGTTATCCTGTCCTGTGGTGTTTTTTTTTTTAATTTTGTTGATGTTTTCCTTTGGTATACAGAAAATTTTTAGTTTGATAGAGTTCCATTTGTTTATTTTTTCTTTTGTTTCCATTGCCAGGGAAGATATATTTGATAAAATATTGCTATGAGCTATGTCTGAGATTTTGCTGGCTATGGTATCTTTTAGGATTTTTATGGTTTGGTCTCTAATGTTTAAGTCTTTAATCCATTTTGAAGTTATTCTTGTGTGTGGTATAAGAAGGTGGTCTAGTTTCACTTTTATGCACATATCTGTCCAATTTTCCCAACACCATTTATTAAATGAACTATCTTTAGCTCATTGTATGTGCTTGGTTCCTCTGTCAAATATTAATTGACTCTAAAGGTGTGGGTTTATTTCTGGGCTTTGTATTCTGTTGCACTGATCTACATGTCTGTTTTTTATGCCAGTACCATGTTGTTTTGATCACAATAGCCTTATAATACGGTTTGACATTAGGTAGCATGATTCCCGAAACTTTGATCTTCTGTCTCAGGATCGCTGTTGCTATGCATGGCCTATGCATAGAACCCCCTTTTGATACTCCACTAGTCCCTCCTTTCTAACCAGGTAAAGATTTCCCTTCATCTACTTGGAGTAAGAGTCTACAGGTCCCACTAAAATCTCACCTCTTCTTGAGGATCTGTGTCCTGGAGCCTGTCAGTGTCCTTAGGTCCTCCACTCTGCCTTCTCATGCTGCAGGGTCTTAATGGAGGCCCTTCCAGTATAAATCAGTCAGTTGGCAAACAGCTGGCACCTGCATGTTTGTGTGGAGCATTTCTTTGGTTCTGTGCCCAGGCATCCTCATTAAATAAGCTCTCAGAAGCTCAGCTGACACTGCAGTCAAAGGGGCCTGTTATGAGACAGAGGGATTTAAGTTAAAGGCTTCTCCTGGTGGGAACCAGAAAGTCCCCAAGCCCTAGTGCTTTTGGCTCTCTCTAGTTATTGATTCCCAGATCCACTTCTAGCTCCAACTTTCAAATCCACTGGCACGGAAAACATTTCCACTTGGTTGTTGTGCAACATCTCCCATACAACACATCCAGGGACTCACTCCTTCCTCTCTCTCCAACCCAGACAGGCTCCCCATTTCACCTGCCTGTTTTTGTCAGAATTACTGCTGTCTTCTGTTCTCTTCAACTAGAAATATGGGCATTGTCTGTGTCTTCCCTCTCTTCCATCTCCTCCCTGATTAGCTACCCAGTACTGTCAATAAGGTGCCTGAGATTTGTTCTTCCCCCTCTGTTCCCTCCTCAGAACAACAATTCTCTGAATTCCTAGTATATATTGTCAATTGTGCAATGTTGGTTTTGATAATACCAAGATTTTTTTAAACTTGTGACTTTTATTCATTGTCTTCTTGAATTAGTTCTTGCAAAGATATTTTGTTCTCCATTTGGATTTTAAACACTGCAAGTCTAGGCAATCAAATTTCCCTTCCATTTCTTTTCCCTCCTTTCCTCTCCCTTCCTCTCTCTAAATCCCGCTTCTGGGGAGCATAGCAAGTGCTTGGCTCACCCTGATCTGTGGCATGGGGTTGAGGCTCTCCTTGTTACAGGGCATTGCTGTGGTGCTCAGTGTCACATCCAGGAAACATCTGAAGATACTCCTGGAAGAAGTGGAACTATATAGTGCTGTCCTCACTGACAAGGACTCATCACCCATCCTGAAATTCGAGAAGGTGATACCATTCCAGAGGGCTCTGTCCACCTCCCACACAGAGCCCTCCAAGGCATCCCCATCACCCCAGCCTCCCACTTCTCGAGCTTTGTGATGCACCTATAAGGGCTTCTCTTTCCCTCCGACCAAATGTGGGAAAGATTCTCCTGCCCCTCCCTTTCTCTTGCTCCCTTCTATCCACACTTTAGGCCCTGGTATCAGTAGCTGCATGCCCTCTTCCCCCAACTGCTCACCATTCCACTGCCCCATCTTCCCTCCTATACTCTCTGGGCCACCTTTTCCTTCTGAACCTCTGTTTCCCCATCAGGCAAGGTGGGTTAGGTGAGGAGGAGCCAAGTTTTCCCCTTCCCCCTACAGGAACATCAGCAAAGGAAATGGGCAGTGATGTGTAATACTATCTGTTTATGGTACAGCAAAATTATTCTAGAGGGCAAGGGAGCCATCTTCATACATTTAAATGGCATCCTGGCCTTGGTCCTACAACACTATCACAACTGCATTGTGGAGAAGGTAACTTTCTGCTCACTCTGCTTCTCCAGCATCCCTTCTCTGCCATCTCTTCTCCTGCCCTCTCAGAAAAACGCCTGGCCTTGAACGGGAGTCAGGGGGTGGGGCTAGTACAGTTACTTCTCCCATATTTCAATCCTTTCTCTTAATCCCGCTGGAGGCTCTAACTGGCCAAGCAGGGACCACAGGAATTTTGAGTCTGTTAAAAAGTGTCTGTTTCCCTGCTGGCATGCTACATAACATGCCTTTGAGCTCTGCACTGCCTTCTCCAATGAAGGGATGAGTAAAGCTTAAATCCCCTGATAGTCATAGGAGGAAGCATTTAGGGGAGGTAGAAGGAGCCTCATACTATTCTGCCTTTGCTGTTTGTCCACAGCATGGGTCCCCAAGGATGGAGATGAAGCCCTTTCTATTCCCAGCTAGACATAGTTTGGAAGAACTTACCCACTGGAAAGACAATATCTGGAGAAATAAGGAAGCTAGATGTATTCTAATTGAGTTCTATGAGGGGGACTCAAAAAGGGGGTTGGTGAGCAAGGTGACCCCCAACCCCCACAAGAATGTCCCAGGCTACCCTAACAGGGAAGATACAGAGTGCCAGTCTGAAGAAGGCTACAGAAGGCTTAGCTCCTTATCCACCAAACTTGCCGTATGTAGGGTGCCCTGGTCTCAGGGTCATGCTCACCTTGGAGGTCTATGAGCTTCCTAATTCATTCAGGACAAGAACCTGCAGCGGGATTACCTGGATGCCCTGACCATCCTGACAAACATCCTGATCAGCCAGCAGCATATGGCCTGCGGAATCAGTTTTCCTCAGAAACTCTCATTAATAAACCTCATGGTGGTAAGTACCTCTCAGGAGGATGGAGGTGGGAATGCAGAGAGGGAGGATGGGTCTCGTGGGAATCACTGGTAGCACTCCTAGGCTAGACCTGAAGGTAGGAGTCCAGATTTTCCAGTGCCCTTTCCCTGCCTCAGTATTCCCTTTCCCATCCTCAAGGCAGGGGTTAGTGCTGTGGGGAAGGTGTGGTTGGGAGTCAGAGACGGGTGCTGTCCTCAGAGTCTTTGGAAGTCCCTAAAAATTCGAGATTCTATCTTCTGATGAACACAGCCTGGAGCTGGGGGATGCAGAAGAAGACAAGAAAAACGTGTTTGCCATCCTTGTGTGTGTGTGTGTGTGTGTGTGTGTGTGTAGCTGATCAGCAAGGAGCCATTGGACTCCATCTCCTGCCCCATTAAACAGAAGGCAATGAACATCATTGCTAACTTCAAGTAACAACATGCCATCCACTCTGTCTTCTCTGCCCTGGTTCTACTTCAGCTCTTTATTCCCTAGTCAATCCCCACTGCTTATTTTCTGCCTCTGCTTCTAGCATAAGGGATGAGTAGAAATTTACTGTAAAATGTCTGCCATTTTTTGCCAGGATTTTTTGGATGGGGTTTTCAAAGCACCCGGCAGAGACAGCCTGGAGACAGGACTTGCTGTCACTCCTCCCAGGCTTCCCTTTGCTTTCAGGGCTGCCCCAACTAGGCACCTCCATCTCCCTCACTGATGCTCATTCTCTGAAAACATCTGGGGAACTGAAGAGTAATATATTCTCCCTAATTAACAGCACCCTTTCCTGTGAGAGTCATGCCTCACCTCTTTCCCTTAGTTCCCTTCTTCCCACCTTCCTGTCTCCTTTCACCTTTTCTTACTCATTCCTCCCTTTCCTCTTATTACTCTTTCTTCTGATGTCTTCCTCTTCCTTACTCCCACCTATCCCTCTGTCTCTACCATCTCCTTCTTTACCTTCCTCAGCACTTATTCCTAACCAACCTGGTATAGTTACTCTTCTCCCTGTTTCTTAGGATACTTGGCCCCTTCTTAGATATAGAAGGAGTAGAACCACTCCAAATGTGCTTTAAGAGTGTGCTCTGATTGCCACCTGCAGACGTTTTGCAAAAGAATGCATCTAGTCCTACAGAGGCCCAGGCCAATGTGGTAGGTAACTCTGATGTTTGTCTCTTTGGCTTTAGTTCTTTATTTTGATTATTTTTTTATTTTTTAAATATATTTTGTTGATTATGCTATTACAGTTGTCAAATTTTCCCCGTTCACTCCCCTCCACCCTGCACACTCTCTCCCACCCACATTCCCCCCTTTAGTTCATGTCCATGTGTCATACTTATAAGTTCTTTATCTTCTACATTTCCCATACTATTCTTAACCTCTCTCTGTCTATTTTCCACCTACCATCTATGCTACTTATTCTCTGTACCTATTTCCCCTCTCTCCTCCTCCCACTCCCCTGTTGCTAACCCTCCCTGTGATCTCCATTTCTGTGGTTCTGTTCCTGTTCTAGTTGTTTGCTTAGTTTCTTTTGGTTTTTGTTTTAGGCATGGTTGTTAACAATTGTGAGTTTGCTGTCCTTTTACTGTACATGTTTTTTATCTTCTTTTCTTAGATAAGTCCCTTTAACGTTTCATACAATAAGGGCTTGGTGATGATGAACTCCTTTAAGTTGACCTTATCTGAGAAGCACTTTATTTACCCTTCCTTCCATTCTAAATGAAAGCTTTGCTGGATAGAGCAATCTGGGATGTAGGCCCTTGCCTTTCATGACTTGGAATACTTCTTTCCAGCCCCTTCTTGCCTGTGAGATCTCTTTTGAGAAATCAGCTGACAGTCTGATGGGAACTCCTTTGTATGTTACTGTCTGCTTATCTCTTGCTGCTTCTAGGATTCTCTCCTCCATTTTTACCTTGGCTAATGTAATTGTGATGTGCCTTGATGTGTTCCTGCTTGGGTCCAACTTCTTTGGGACTCTCTGAGCTTCCTGGACTTCCTGAAAGTCCATTTCCTTTGCCAGAATGGGGAAGCTCTCCTTTATTATTTGTTCAAATAAGTTTTCCACTTGTTGCTCTTCCTCTTCTCCTTCTGGTACCCCTATAATTTGGATGTTGGAATGTTTAAAGATGCCCTGGAGGTTCCTAAGTCTCTGCTCATTTTTTTGAATTCTTATTTCTTCATTCTTTTCTGATTGTATGTTTTTTTCTTCCTTCTGGTCCACTCCATTGATGTGAGACCCAGCTTTCATTCCATCACTGTTAGTTCCCTGTGCATTTTTCTTCATTTCACTTATTGTAGCCTTCATTTTTTTCATCTAATTTGTGACTAAAATCAACCAATTCTGTCAGCATCCTGATCACCAGTGCTTTGAACTGTGCATCTGATAGGTTGGTTATCTCTTTGTCACTTAGTTGTATTTTTTCTGGAGCTTTGATCTGTTCTTTCATTTGTGCCATTTTTTTTTGTCTTCACGTGCCTGTTACTAGTGAGGGGCAGGACCTTAGGTGTTCACCATGGTGAGGCAACCCAGTTGCTGGGTTGTGTTGCTGTATGTGGGGCAGGGGTCCAAAAGGGAACCGTGGTGCTAGCTCCACTCTCTGCTGGATATCAGTCACCTCTGCCACTTCCCCTAAGCAAACTGGGCCCTTCTGGTGCTGATTCCTGGGTGGGCGGGCCTGTGTACATTCTAGAACCCTGTGGGTCTCTCCAACGAACTCTCCTGTGAGGCTGGGAGTTTCTCCCAGCACCTCAATCTCCACAGGTGTTTTCAGTCAGTGGTTTGAGGCTTTATTTCCCAGCACTGGGACCCTGGGTTGCTCAGTCTGTCTCACTCCCCAGTTTTGCCTGGTTTAGCTGCACGAATGTGGGACCACCTGGTTCCTCAAGCCCCCTTGCGCACCAAGGCCTTCCACAATCTGCCACCTCTCTGGGTCTGCCAGCTGCTGCTTTGTGTACCTGGGGTCTGCCAGCCACCACTTTATTTTTTTTTTGCTGTGACCCCTCTCCGCCCAGTTGCCCAACTCTGCCCCTCTTACCCACCTGGGTGAATGTGTCTACTTAAACTCCTTGGTTGTCAGACTTCCATACAGTTCAATTTTCTGTCAGTTCTGGTTGTTATTTTGCTTCTAAATTTTTTTGTTGCCCTTATTTTGGTTGTGCAAGGAGGCATGGTGTTTCTACCTATGTCTCCATCTTGGCCAGAAGTCCTCTATTTTTAAATTTTATTTTATTGATTGTGCTATTATACTTGACCCAACTTTACCCCTTTGTCCCCTCCACCCAGCACCACCCACTCCCTCAGGCGTTGTTCATGTCCATGGGTCATGCATATAAATTCTTTGGCTACTTCATTCCTTTTACTGTATTTTACATCCCCATGGTTATTCTGTAATGACCTATCTGTACTTCTTAATCCCCTCACCTCTTCTCCCATTCCCCCACACCCCTAACCCATCCCACAACCATCAAAACACTCTCTGTATGTATGATTCTGCCTCTGTTCTTGTTTAGTTTCTTGTTTAGATTTAATTGTTGATAGATAGCAACTGAATTTGCTTGATTTTCTTCAAGATCAGTTGATCTGTTCATCTTGGGCCTTCTTTTCATCAGATGTCTGGTGATGCTTCTTTTTACTTCATATTTATTTATGTTATGAAGGAAAGACTGGTACATACAGAAAGGGCTGAGATAGGAAGTATCCTGTGGTTGTGTCCCATGGGGCTCTCCTCAGTGTAAATCTGGTTAGGGTGAGGAGGGTATTTTGACAGGATTTCCTTGTGTGGGGGGTAGCCTGAGAATTCCAAGTGCCCAGTAAGAACAGCTATACCCTGAGGTGGAATTTTTTTGAGTCTTCTATTCCAGGGAAAGCTGCCTTTCTTTCTCCCCCCCCGCCCCCCACTTTTCAGTTTTAGTGGTCTGGATCTATCACAAATGTTGCTTTGGTTCTTCCAGCAGGCCTACCTTTAGAAGTGCTCCTTGGAGGATTACCTACTTTCTTTATAAGCTTTTGGCCAAGGCCACTCAGTTCACTAAAGGGCAAGAGGGAGAAATTCACTTGCCTAGTTTTTGTGAATCAGTTAGCAGCCAACTGCCAGGTCCGTCCCCCTCCCCTTGGAGCCAGCCACCTCTGAGTCAGGGCCTCCTACTGAAGCTGCCCACACTGGGAGCAGAGTCCCAGATGAGCTCAAGGTGGGGACCAGGGATGGAGCCGCCGGGGGTAGTAGCTATGTTGTCAGGGATCTCCAAGTCCATCAGGACAAACTGCCTGGCAGGGAAACATTTGTGCTCTGGTGAAAACGACAGAGAAATATTGAAGTGAGTGGCAGGCAAATAGCATTGGAAATGTAGGGGACGATTTTGGAGCAGGCTTTTTCAAGGAAGGCTTCCTAGACAGCCAGAATACTGAGCAGGGTGTCTAGAAGGAGGGTTGGGCCTAAGAGCTTGGCAATTGTTTGAGTCTCTTTTTCCCCTCTCAGGATTTATTTAACGCAACCATGGGATCCCTCAAAGGTTCATGGAGGCAGTTGTGACTGAGATGACCACACAGATCGAGGACTGCTTGGTGGTCAGTGAGAAGAAGCCCCTGGAAGTCAACATATTAGTTTTCTAGGGCTGCCATAATGAAGTACTACAATTGAGGGGCTCCACACAGCATGCTGTCACAGTTGTAAAGGATAGAAGTCCAAAATCAAGGTGTTGGCAGGATTGGTTCCTACTAGAGGCTCTGAAGGAGAGTCTGTTCCAGGCATCTCTCCTAGCCTCCAGTGATTCCTAGCAACCTGTGCAGCATCTCTTAGTTTGAACATATCATTGCCATATCTGTCTCTATTTCTACAGGGCATTCTCTCCTCTGCATATGTGTGTGCACGTGTTTTCTCTTCTTAACAAGAACAACAGTCATTGGGTTAGGACCCACCTGAATCCAGTTGAACTCATCTTAACTTGAATCAGCTACAAAGACTCTATTTCCATACAAGGTCACATTCTGAGGTGCTGGGTGGATATAAATTTGTGGGGAACACTACCGACTCAGTACAGTTGGAAACAGACAAGGAGAACAGTCTAGGGACAAACTAAGAAGGAGAACTGTTGATGAAGGTGGGGTGCAGAGCTCTTAGGGAAAGATTAATAAGGGCTGGGATCCAAATAACATAGGTCTTGCCTTCGGACAAGAAAACCTCCTCCTTGCTTCTTCCCCATAAGCCATCACCGTGACCACCCATCTCTCAGCGCCCTTCTGCTGCTGCTTCATAGCAGTTAAAAGTTAAAAGCAGGGGCTCTGGACTTCCACACACTACAGTTCCCGATTCTGGCTCTACTATTTGCTGTGTGGTCTTGGAGAGTTATTTCATTGGTCTTTGTCTCAGTTTTCACCTAGGAAGTTGAATAACAGTATCTAGTTAATACCATCATTTTGATAATTGAATAAGATGTTTATAAAGTGCTTGGATTAAAGAATTGAGGTGCAGGTTCAAATAATTTGTCCATTTAAAAATCGTGTGCCTTTTTATCGACAGCTTTCCCTTTGTTAATGTCATTACAATACTTTGGCCTTCTCCTGAAAATTCTATTCCCCGATTCCCGTGGGAGGTTTAAGATTTCTTTGCAGTTTCTGTTGTTGTTAGAATATAGATCACTGAGGACTATAGTCAGAGAATTGCATCCAAAAGTCACCTACTTGAAATAATTATTTTCTGTGTGATCAAATTATCAAATTGATATAATTTAGACTTATTTTTTGTATTAAACTTTAGAGTTGTCTTTTTTAATTTAATTGAAGAGCTTGATTATGTAGAGATTTACATCATTAAAAACTTACCATAAAACTATGTAACATTTTACTCAGCGAATTTTGCCCCCATACTGATCTTCTTAACATTGTTACCACTTACCCTCTGTAGATAAGCTTTTCATTCATGTCTGGTTTGTGCTTCCCATTTTACTTGGTAAAAATAAACAAATCTCTGTTTATGGTATATTCTTATCTCCCTTTCTTTTTTATGCTGCAGGTAGCACATTCTATCTAGTACCCTGGACCTTGCTTTTTTTCATTTGTCTATATTAGTCCACAAATATATTCCTTTTTTTTTTATTGTTTCACTCATTGTGTGCATGTCTTATAGTTTTTTCATCGGTCTCTTATGGATGGACACCAGACTATTTCACAGTGTGAGGACACAGTGCTTCCTGGGTTCCTGGAGCCCTCCGCGGGGAAATTGGTGGAAGTGTGAGCCCCTTCGAGATCCCCAGAGCTTGCACAGTGAATCCAGAAAAGACGAGGGTACTTCCTGAGAACATAGAGCCCGCTGCGGTGAAATTTGGGGGAAGGGCGCGACCCCTTGAGATGCCTGGAGCTTGCACCATGAACCTGGAAAACATGCAGGACCTCTGTGGGGCCCTGGAACCTGGGAGACTGTGGCAGTGAGCTCTGGAGAGCATGCTTGGGAGCGCCCATACCTACATCCAGGGTCCTGCCGGAAGACACGGGATCGGCTCTGGGGAAAGTGCACTGCTAGCCTTGGGGACAATACTGGAGAGACTGACTGAGTACTAACTTGGAAGAGTGATAAAGCATTCAAAATGCCCGTCAGCCTGCTGAAGCCAGCAAGATCAGAAAAACTGGTTTGGCCAGTTAGAAACCAACAAGAGGTGTGTTGTTGTTGTTTGGTTTTGTTTGGCTGTTGTTGTTTGATTTTTTATTTTACCTTGTTTTTTAAGTGACTTTATATTTTATAATTCTTATTATTTTTATATCTCTCAATTCCTTGTTTCTCTTCCTTTCATCCTAGTATTATTCCTCCCACTCCGAATTAATCTCTCCTGCATTTCATCTTCTGCTTTTTTTTCTTTTTTTTTCTTTTTTGAGCCTGCAATTTACTGCAAATTTGTATTATCTTTTTCTCACTTTTCTGACATTTTTTTTATTTTAATAGTATTTTGGTATTCTTTTTCTTTCTGTATAATCTTCTTTGCTTGGCTGGTTATACTGTCGTTTGATAGGTTCCCCCTGTTATCTCAGTCACAGTGTATCTCATTCACAGTGTGTTGTTTACTGCCCTTCATTTGCGTTTCATTAGTACACTTCTCAAGGTTCTATACTCCTTATACTTATTATCTAGATCTCATAGATTCTGCCATATGATTGTTGCTTTAATATTACTGTAAATAAGACCTAGTTCGTACAATTGTAAATACTACACAACACCCCTCCGTGACTTTAGCCCACTTCACAATTTCATATTATTGTGGGGGTTGTCTCTATTCTTTTATACACTATGCCTATTTCCTAATCTTTATTCCCACCCTACCTCAGAATCTGACCTCCCACAGCCTCACAATCCTTTTGTACCCAATAAGAGTCTTACCTTCTTTCCATCCTTTCTAAAACTTGACTAGTGGGAAGAAAGAGCACGGTTAACGCTATATGTAGCCAAAGGATCTCCCATCTCTTCTCTACTGCTTGCCACTGGAAATATTATAGAATACTGTCTTGCTGTTTTAAACCATTTTACCTTACTCCTTCAACTGATCACAAAAAAGAGTAGGAGGAAGCTGTGAACACCAGGATACCGGAAGGAGACTGCACCACTGAATCTCACAGGTATTCTACCACAGGAGTTCACACCATAGTCACAGGGAACCAGAACAGATCAATTTAAGAAACAGAGGCTAACAAGAAGAGTCTCGTGAACAATGAGAAGACAAAAAAACAATCCCCAAATAAAGGGAAAGGAGGGAGCCTCAGAAAGAATGCTAAATGAAATAGAGGCAACTCAACTATCAGATATTGAGTTCAAAACAATGATGAGCAGGAAGCTCAATGAACTCATAATGAGTTACCAGAAACTACAGGGAAGCTACAACAATCTCACTGCAAACTATATCAACATGAAAAAGGAAATAGAAACTATTGACAAGGGCCAAGAGGAAATGAAGAATACAATTCCTGAACCAAAGAACACAGTAGAAGGAATAAAAAGCAGGATCGATGAAGCAGAAAACCAGATTAGCGAATTGGAAGACAAAGTAGAAAAAAACACTCAGAAAGAGCAAGAAAAGGAAAAGAGGCTCAGAAAGAATGAAGAGGGATTAAGAGAAATGCAAGACAATATGAAACGTAATAATATCCATATAATAGGGATACCAGAAGGAGAAGAAGTAGAGCAAGGGATCGAAAACCTAGTTGAAAGAGTAATGAAGGAAAACTTCCCTACTTTGATGAGAGAAAAAGCCACACAAATCCAGGAAAAACTGACAGTCCCAATCAAGAGGAACCCAAAGAGGCCCACCTCAAGACACATCATAGTTAAAATGGCAAAACTTCAAGACAAAGAGAGAATCTTAAAGGCAGCAAAGGAGAAACAGGAAGGAACCCCAATAAGGCTAACAGCTGACTTCTCAATGGAAACATGCCAAGCCAGAAGAGAATGGCAAGAAATATTCTAAGTAATGAGAACCAGAGGTCTGCAACCGAGGCTACTTTATTCAGCAAGGCTCTCAATCAAGATAGAAGGCCAAATAAGAAGCTTCCCAGACAAAAGAAGTCTAAAAGAATACACCTCCACCAAACCAGCTCTGCAAGAGATTCTAAAGGGGCTGCTTTAAGGAAAGGAAGGAAAAGAGAGAAAGAGAGAGAGGAACACACGTACATAAAAGAAAATGAATAAGTACCTATCAATAATAACCTTAAATGTAAATGGATTAAATACTCCAATCAAAAGACATAGAATAGCTGAATGGATAAGAAAACATGACCCACATATGTGCTGTCCTCAAGAGACCCACCTCAGGATAAAAGACCTGCACAGGCTGAAAGTGAAAGGCTGGAGACAAATCTTCCAAGCAAATGGATGGGGGAAAAAAGCCGGGGTAGCAATACTCATATCAGACAAAACAGACTTCCAAAAAAGGTCCATAAAGAGAGACCCAGAAGGTCACTTCATAATACTCAAGGGAAGAGTCCACCAAGAAGACATAAACATTGTAAATATATATGCACCCAACATAGGAGCACCCAAATACATAAAGAAAATCTTAGAGGACTTCAAGAAAGATATGGACAGCAACACAATTATAGTGGGGGATTTTAACACCTCACTATCAAAAATGGACAGATCTTCCAAACAAAATATCAACAAAGATATTGTGACATTGAAAAATACCCTTTGGTATGGACTTTACTGTTGAAATGGATGAAATGGACTTTACTGATATATACAGAGCCCTCCATCCAAAAGAAGCTAAATACACATTCTTTTCAATGTACACGTTACATTTTCAAAGACTGGCCACATGATATGACACAAAACAAGCCTCAAGAATTTCATGAAAATTGAAATCATGCCAAGCATTTTCTCTGACCACAAGGGACTGACACTAGAAACCAACCCGACTAAAAAAAAACCAAACACTCAAAATCATAGAGATTAAATAGCATGCTATTAAACAATGAATGGGTCAAGAATAAGGTTAGGGAAGAAATCGAAAGATTTCTGGAAACAAATGAAAACAAACTCACAACAACCTAAAACTTATGGGACACAGCCAAGGCAGTCCTGAGAGGAAAGTTCATAGAGATACAGGCATACCTAAAAAAGATAGAAACATTTCAAACAAACAACCTAACCCTACATCTACAAGAACTTGAGGAACAACAACAAAGACTGCCCAGAGCAAGCAGAAGGAAAAAAATAACCAAGATCAGAGCAGAATTAAATGACATAGAGACTAAAAGCACAATTCTAAGAATCAATGAATCCAAGAGCTGATTCTTTGAAAAGATAAACAAAACTGACAAGCCTTTAAGCAGACTCATCAAGAAAAAAAGATAAAAGACCCAAATAAATGCAATCAGAAATGAAAGAGGAGAGATTACAACAGATACCACAGAAATACAAAGGATTGTAAGAAATTACTAGGAAGAACTGTATATGAAGAAATTTGAAAACTTAGGCAAAATGGACAAATTTCTAGAAAAATATAATCTTCCAAAACTCAATGGAAAAGAAGTAGAAAGCCTGAACAGACCAATAACAGCTAAAGAAATTGAAGCAGTAATCAAAAAACTCCCAACATACAAAAGCCCTGGACCAGATGGTTTCACAGGAGAATTCCACAAAGAATTTAAGGAAGAGCTAACACCTATCCTTCACAGACTATTCCAAAAAATCCAAAAAGAGGGAAGACTCCCAAACTCTTTAGATGAGGCCAACATCATCCTAATCCCAAAACCAGATAAAGACACAACAAAGAAAAAAAAACTTCAGGTCAATATCACTGATGAACATTGACACTAAAATCCTCAACAAAATATTGGCAAACCGCATCCAACAATACATTAAAAAGATCATACACCATGACCAAGTGGGATTCATCTCAGGGATGCAAGGATGGTTCAATATTCGCAAATCAGTAAATGTAATACATCACATAAACAAAAAAAATACAAAAATCACATCACATCAATAGATACGGAAAAAGCATTTGATAATGTACAGCTCCCATTTATGATAAAAACACTCTGCAAAGTGGGAATAGAGGGAGCATTCCTAAACATAATAAAGGCCATATATGAGAGACCTACAGCCAACATCATACTCAATGGGAAAAACTTAAAATCTTTTCCACTAAGATCAGGAACAAGGCAAGGCTGCCCACTTTCACCACTTCTATTCAATATAGTACTGGAAGTTTTAGCCACAGTAATCAGACAAGAAAAAGAAATAAAAGGCATCCAAATCAGGAAGGAGGAAACAAAACTGTCACTGTTTGCAGATGACATGATAGTGTACATAGAAAATTCTATAGACTCAGGCAAAAAGCTGATTGACCTAATAAATGAATTTGGCAAAACAGGGATACAAATTCAATATCCAGAAATCAAAGGCATTTCTGTACACCGACAATGAAACAGCAGAAGCAAAAATTAAAAAAAAAAATCCCATTTGAAATACCAAAAAGAAAAATAAAATACCTCAGAATAAACCTAACCAAAGAGGTAAAAGACCTGTATTCAGAAAACTATGTAACACTAAGTAAAGAAATCAAGGAAGATGCAAACAAATGTAAACATATACTGTGTACATGGAGTGGAAGAATTAATATCATCAAAATAGCCATACTACCAAAAGCAATTTACTCATTCAATGCAATACCTATTAAAGTACCAATGGGTTGCTTCACAAACATAGAGCAAACACTTCAAAACTTTATATGGAACCATAAACAACCCTGAATAGCTGCTGCAATTTTGAGAAAGAAGAGTAAAGTAGGAGGGATCACACTACCTGACAGTAAACTATACTACAAGACCACTGTAATCAAAACAGTCTGGTACTGGCATAAAAACAGGCACAAGAACCAATGGAACAGAACAGACAGCCCAGAAATAAACCCAAGTCTCTGTGGTGAATTAATATTTGACAAAGGAGGAAGCAACATGGAGTAAAAAAAGCCTCTTCAACAAATGGTGTTGGGAGAACTGGACAGCCAGGTGCAAAAAAAATGAAACTCAGGCACCAACTTACACCATACACAAAAATAAATTCAAGGTGTATAAAAGACTTAAATATAAAACGTGACACCATTAAAGTCCTAGAGGAGAACGTAGATAGGAAAATCTCAGATGTGTCACACAGAAACTTCTTTACTGACTTGTCCCCTAGAGCAAGGGACATAAAGGAAAGAATAAACAAATGGGACCTCATCAAAATTAAAAGCTTCTGCACAGCTAAAGAAAACAGTATCAAAATTAAAAGAGAACCAACTGTATGGGAAAACATATTTGCCAATGATACCTCAGACAAGGGTTTAATCTCCAAAATATACAAAGAACTTACACGACTGCACTCTAAGACAAGGAATCCAATTAAAAAGTGGGCAGAGCACTTGAACACACAGTTCTCCAAGGAGGACATACAGAAGATCCAAAGACACAGGAAACAATGTTCAATATCACTAGCTATCAGAGAGATGCAAATTAAAACCACAATGAGATACCACTTCACACCAGACAGAATGGCCATCATAAACAAAGCAACAAACAAGTGTTGGAGAGGTTGTGGAGAAAAGGGGACCTTAGTGCACTGCTGGTGGGACTGCAGACTGGTACAACCACTATGGAAAACAGTATGGAACTTCCTCAGAAAACTAAAAATGGATCTGCCTTTTGACCCTGCTATTCCACTGCTGGGACTCTATCCTAAGAACACTAAAACACCAATACAAAAGAACCTTTGCACCCTGATGTTCATAGCAGCACAATTTACAATAGCTAGGTGCCAGAAGCAATCTAGATGCCCATCAGTAAATGAATGGATCAAAAAACTATGGTACATTTACACAATGGAATTCTATGCAGCAGAAAGAAGGAGCTCCTACCCTTTGCAACAGTTTGGATGGAGCTGGAAAGCATTCTGCTAAGCGAAACAAGCCAGGCAGTGAAAGACAAATACCATATGATCTCACCTTTAACAGTAACTAAACAAGAAAACAAAGAAACAAGCAAAATATAACCAAAGACACTGAAATAGAGGACAGGCTGACAGTGACCACAGGGGAGAGAAGAGGGAATTTCAGTGGAGAATGGGAAGGGTTTACAGGAACAAATTTAAAGGTCACATGGAAAAAACTAGGGGCAGGGATGTGTGGGTGGGCTGGAATGTGAGTAAAAGGGAGAAAACTGTACTTGAACAATGAATAAAACGATAAAAAATAAAAATAAACCCAACTTTTTGTTTTGTCTATTTATTCTCTTCATATTTTTCTTTATGTTTTTGTTTTCAACTTCTATTAATTTTTGCTATTATTTGTAGTATTTTCTTCCTTCTGCTTTCTCTGGATTTATTTTACCTTTTCTCATTTTTCTTAAGTGGAAACTTAGATTATTGACTTGAAACCTTTCTTTTTTCTAATATAAATATTTAGTGCTATAAATTTCCCTTTACGCACTACATTAGCTGATCCCATACATGTTGATATGCAGCATTTTCATTATTCAGTTCAAAATATATTACAATTTCTCTTGAATTTTCTCTTTGGCCAATAAATTATTTAGAAGTATGTGGTTTAATTTCTAGAAGTTTGAAGAATTTTCTATCAGTTCTGTTTTAGTTTTTGGTTTCTATTCCAATTCTATTATGATCAGTTTTCCTTCACCTGAGAGTACCTTTATCTCACCTTTTATAATTTCAATTTTTTAAATTTGTTAAAGTTTTATTTAATGGGGCACAATATGGCCTATATTTGCTTTTGTTGGACTCATGGTTCTAAAACAATGCCACCTGATGGTGTTCAGTTCTGTAGTCTCTTTGCTGATTTTCTATTTACTAATTATATTGATCGTGAGAGAGGAATGTTGAAATCTCCAACTGTAGCAAGGTTTTACTTATTTTCCCTTTCAGTTCTGTCAGCTTTTGCTTCATATATTTTGAAGCTTTGTTAAGTGCATACATGCTATGACTTTTATATCTTCTTGATAAACTGTTCTTTTTCTCCTTATGAAATATCCTCTTTCTCTCTAGTAATTTTCTTTGCTATTAAGTCTTATTTCTCTATTATTAATACCCAACATAGCTTTTTTAAAATTAGTGTTTGCATGACATTTCCTTATTCATCCTTTTACTTTTGACATACTAATACTGTGGCATTTGAAGTGAATTTCTTGCAGATAGCAGACAGTTGGTCATTTATAAACTCTAATTGGTAAGCTCATTTTAAAAAATGCTTTCTGATGATATGTCTTTTAATTGATGTGTTTAGATTATGTACATTTTCTAAATAAATATCTATTTTATTTACAAAGCATTACTCCTTCATCAAGAAGTGCTCAAGGCTAAGTCTCTCTTGTACAGAAGTACAGGACATTAAAACACAAAATGGGGGATGACAAAAGGGAGAAAGAGAATATGCTTATATTGTACAAACTGAAAAAAATCAAACTAAAATGGACAGACGTTTAATGAGCTGAAAAAAATTCCAAAAGTAGCCCGGGCTGGTGTAGCTCAGTGGATTGAGCACAGGCTGTGAACCAAAAGGTTGCCAGTTCCATTCCCAGTCAGGGCAAATGTCTGGGTTTCAGGCCAGGTCCCCAGTGAGGGCCATGTGAGAAGCAACCACACATTGATGTTTCTCTCCCTTTCTTTCTCCCTCCCTTCCCCTCTCTAAAAACAAATAAATAAAATCTAAAAGTAAAAAAAATTCCAATAACATAAATTATTATTAGGAGCTGCTACCAGGAACCTTTGTATCATGCCATTTGCACATTATTGCAGAGTTACAGCACAGAGAGACATGGAATAGAAGGAATTTTTTGCTGTTCTATATAAAATGTTGATTGGATGGATGTGTACAGTGTGTGTTTGAAATTCTCTTAAAATCCAGAGTAAGGATACCAGGTGTGGGGAGAGCTCACTAGCAGACTGAAGAGAGCTTTTAGCTGACCAGAAGTGCTTCATCTGTGCCATCATTTTCACGGTGTGCTCAAAGTAGAGTGCAAACACTGCTTATTGTGAAATCACTATCAGTTGGTGGGTGCTCCTGTAGGCAGCTAAACAGATTGATTATCTTTTGCAAATTGGGATAGAAATCAAGTGAGAACCCATCAATGAGAGCCTCTTTCTCCTCTTCCATCTTTTAGAACCAAAACATTCAGTAGTTGAACTCTTCCTGAGACAGTTGCAACACGTCTATATTTTTAGATGCCTCTACTTTTCTTCTCAAATGCTTATTTTGTGGATTTCACTTCATAGTTCATCTCACACTGGTGACTGAGATTAGTAGGTGGCTCACTAACATGTTTTCATTAGGTCATTGACATTTAGTGAAATCAGTCATATAATAAAGTAATAAAGCTTTACCACTTTATTTGGGATGTACTGTTTGTTCCCTCGCATTTCTGGTTCTCAGTATCCTCTTTTTTTTTTTTACCTCCTCTGATTTATTTCCACATCTTAATATTATGTTTTAGTCTATGTATTGTGGTTTGAAAATACTCTTTGCATAGTTTTTATAGCAGTTGTCTAGGGATTACAATATACATACTCTTCACAATCCATTATACTTAGAATCAATATTTTACTACTCCAGGTAGAATGTAGACACTTTATCATCATATAGACTTTTTTATTCTCTACCCCCTTTATGTTATAGTTGTCTTCACATTATATTTGCATATATTAAAAACCCCATTAGACAATTTTCTATTTGATTTGAGCCATGTGAGCCAACTCTTTTTCAGATCTCAGCAGAAGAATAGTCTGTTGCCCTGGCCATGTGGCTCACATGGTTGGAACATCATGAACTGAAAGGTTTGTGGGTTTGATTCTGGTCAGAGCACTTGCCTAGGTAGGGGTTCAGTCCCTCATCAGGGCATGAACCCCTGATCAGAGATCTCTGGTCTGGGGCACATAGGGTAAGGCAATTGATTGATGTTTCTCTCCCTGTCTCTCCCTCACCTTTCCCCATCTCCAAAATCAATAAGCATATCCTAGGGTGATGATAAAAAAAAGAATAATCTGTTATATTTTCTGAGCTATTTACCATTTGTGTTCAATCCTTACATTCCAACTTTACTTTTGTTATCATTTCTCTTCCCTTTGTTCTTTTAGAGTGAATTTGTTGGCAAGGAATTCTTAGTTTTCCTTCACCTGAGAGTTCCTTTATCTCACCTTAATTTCTGAAGGCTTTTTTCCCTCACTGGAAATAAATCCTGGGTCATATTTTAATTTTAGCACTTTAAAAATATCACTCCACTTCTTTCTTTCTGATAAGAAATACACATATATTCAAATCCTTGTTTTCCTATAAGGTAACACTTCATTCCTTCTGGTTTCTTTCAAGATTTTGGTTCTCTGTTTTTAGTTTTCAGGAATTTCAGTGTGATATGTCTGCATGTGGATTTCTTGGGATTTATCCATTTGGAATGCACAAAGCTTCTTGAGTCTCTGAAGTTATGTCTTTTAGCAAATGTGGGAAATTTTCAACCATTGCCTATTCAAATTTTTTTCAATATTGCACTTTCTGATTTCCCTCTGGGGTGTCAATAACATAAATATTGGAAATTTTGGGACTGTCCCTCAGGTCCCTGTGGTTCTGTTTATTTATTGATTTCTATTGTATTTTTTCCATTACCATTTATTACCCTTTCCCCCCTTCCCCTCTGCAATCACCACACTGTTGTCCATGAGTCTTTTTTCCCTTTTACTCAATCCCTCCACCCCATCTTCCCACCTTTGCTGTCATCCTTCTCTCCATCTATGAGTCTGTCTCCATTTTGCTTGTTATTTCGGCTTGTTCATTAGATTCCACATAAGAGTGGAATCATATGGCATTTTTCTTTCTTTGCTTGTCTTATTTTACTTAACATAATGTTCTCTAGGTCCATCCATACTATCTAAAAGGGTAAAATTATCTTGGAAAACATCAACAAAATGAAAATACAACCCACAGAATGGGAGAACATAGTCACCAATACATCTGATAAGAAGTTAATATCCAAAATTTATAAAGAATTTATAAAACTCAACACCAAAAACGCAAACAACCTAATTAAAATGGGCTAAGGACCTGAACAGATGCTTCTCCAGAGGACATACAGATGGCCAATAGACATATGAAAAGATGCTCAAGTTCAATAATCATCAGAGAAATGCAAATTAAAATCACAATGAGATACCATCTCACACCTGTCAAAATGGCCATCATCAATACATCAACAAACAACAAGTGCTGGTGAGGATGTGGAGAAAGAAAAATCTTTTTGCACTGTTCATGAGAATGCAGATTGATGCAGCCAGTGTGGAAAACAGTATGGAGATATTTCAAAAAATTAAAAATGGATCTGCCTTTGGATGCAGTGATCCCACTTCTGGGAATATATCTGAAGGAACCCAAAACACTCATTCAGTAGGACATAAGCACCCCTATGTTCATTGCAATGTTATTTACAATCGCCAAGATATGGAAACAACCCAAATGTCCATCAATAGACAAGTGGATAAAACAATGATGGAACATTCACACAATGGAATACTACTCAGCTGTAATAAAGAGGAAAATTTTACACTTTGTGACAGTACAGATGGATCTGGAGAACATTCTGCTAAGTGAAATAAGCCAGTCAGAGTAAGACAAATACCATATGATTTCACTCTTATGTGGAAACTAATGAACAAACAGAACGAACAAGCAAAATATAGATAGGCTCATAGATAAGAGAACAGGATGACAGCTAAGTGCGGGGAGGGTCCAGGGGAATTAAGCAAAAAGGAAAAAGGAATTATGGACACAGACAATGGTGTGGTGATTGTGGGGAGCAGGGAAGATGGTTTAAGGGGACTAAGTAGTAATGGAAAAAATACAATGAAAAAAAGAAAATTGGTGATACTCTTTTAAAAGACTTTATTATTGAAATATCACTTGCTATAATAAAGTGTATAAATCGTAAGTGTACTTAGATACACTTTTACTTATGTATACATCTATGTGAAATACCAGTCAGATCAGTGTATAAAATATTTCCAGTACCAAAAAAGCTCCCCATGTGCCCTCTCCCAATGAATAACCCCTGCCAATAACTGCTTTTCTCACTGGTATCAACATAGTTTGGCTCATTCTGGAAACATCAGATAAATGTAATTGTATAATCTGTATTTTTTGTGTCTGTATTACTTTGCTTCAACAATATATCTGAGCTTCATCTATGTTGTTACATGCAGCACTGGATCATTCCTCTTTATTTCTACATAATATCCCATGGAATGAATGTACTTCTGTTTGTTTTTGCAAAATCATGACATTGTGATTCTAGCATTCTTTATTTGTATTTAGCTGGAATTCTTCTCCAAAAGTAAGTTACCTTTAAAGACTATTTGGTTGCCATCAAGGTACAGCTTATAAAGAAAAGGCAAGATAAATGCTGGGTCCTTTTTCTTTATCAGTTTTCACAGTAATGAATTATTCCCCAGTATTCTCCAAAAGCAACAAGAGACAGTTATTTTTCTAGTATCATTTTTTACTTCATTTTCTTTTTATTTTTAAGTATATTTTATTGATTATTCTACTATGGTTGTCCCAGTTTTTTCTCCCCTTTTATCCCTCTACCACCCTGAACTACCTCCGCCCCACCTCCAGCATTCCACCCCCTTAGTTCATGTCCATGGGTTGTACATAGAAGTTCTTCGGCTTCTCTGTTTATTATACTATTCTTACCCCCCCCCCCATCTATTTTGTGCCTGCCAATTAAGCTTCTTATTCACTGTACTCCTACCCCATTCTTCCCCTCCCCCTTCACAATGAAAACCCTCCATGTGATCTCCATTTCCCTGGTTCTGTTCCTGTTCTAGTTGCTTGCTTAGTTTTTGTTTTTTAAGTTCAGTTGTTGATAGCTGTGAAGTTGTTGTCATTTTACTGTTCATAGTTTTTGATCTTCTATTTCTTAGATAAGTTCTTTTAACATTTCATATAATAAGGGCTTGGTAATGATGAACTCCTTTAACTTGACCTTATCTGGGAAGCACTTTACCTGCCCTTCCATTCTAAATGATAGCTTTGCTTGATAGCTTTGCTCGATAGAGCAATCTTAGATATATGCCCTTGTCTTTCATGACTCAGAATACTACTTTCCAGCCCATTCTGGACTGTAAGGTTTCTTTTGAGAAATCAGCTGATAGTCTTACTGAAACTCCTTTGTAGGTAACTCTCTTCTTTCCTCTTGCTGCTTTTAAGATTCTCTCTTTATCTTTAATCTTGGCTAATGTAATTATCATGTGCCTTGGTATGTTCCTCCTCGGGTCCAATGTCCTTGGGGCTCTCTGGGTCTGGACTTCCTGGAAGTCTATAGCCTTCTCCAAATTGGGGAAGTATTCCTTCATTATTTGTTGATATAAACTTTCAATTTCTTCCTCTTGACCTTCCCCTTCTGCACCCTATGATTTATTCGCATGTTAGAGTGCTTCATGTTATCTCGCTGGTTCCTAAGCCTCTCCTCATTTTATTGAATTCTTATTTCTTCATTCTGTTCTGGTTGGATGTTTATTTCTTCCTTTTGTTCCAAAGTGTTGATTTGAGTCCCCATTTCCCTCCTTTCACTGTTGATTCCCTGCATATTTTGCTTTATTTCACTTTGGGTACCCTTCCTTCCTTCCCTCCTTCCTTCCTTCCTTCCTTCCTTCCTTCCTTCCTTCCTTCCTTCCTTCCTTCACTGAATGGGCTCAATCAGTTCTGTGAGCATCCTGATTACCAGTGTTTTGAACCCTGCATCAGATAGGTTGTCTATCTTCTCATCGCTTAGCTCTTTTTTTTTTTTTTTTTTTTTGGATTTTTGATCTGTTCTTTCATTTGGGTCATATTTCTTTGTCTTGGTGCACCGGATATGTTGTAAGGAGATGGAATCCTAGGTATTCACCAGGACAGGACATCCAATGTCACTGTGATATGGTGCTGTTTGTGGGAGCAGGGTCCAAGAGGGAACAATGCCACTTCCTGGGCTCTCAGTCAGCTTTCAGTCATGTTACTCACTACCCACAAGCAAATTGGACACTTCTGGTGCTGATTCCCAGGTGGGTGGATTTGTGTACATTCTATGACCCTGTGAGTCTCTCCAATGAACTCTCCTGTGAGGCTGGGAGTTTCTCCCTCTGCCACAATCCCCACAAGTTTTTACAGCCAGAGGTTTTGAGGCTTTATTTCCCCATGCAGTAACCCTGGCTTGTATGGACTGTTCTGCTCCCCAGTTGTTCCTGCTCCTGAGTTAACTGCATGCAAATGTGGGACCACCTGGTTTGGCAGTAGGTACCTTGCCCAATCCAAAGCTGCTGCCTTGCCACAAGTCCTCCCTGCTCTGGCTGCCAGTCTCCACCCACCTACCCATCTCAATGAATGCTTCTTTAACTCCTTGGTTGTCAGATTTCCATACAGTTCTATTTTCTGGGAGTTATGATTGATTTTGGTTTTTAAATGTGTTCTTGTCCTTCTTTTGGTTGTGTGAGGAGGCAAAGTATATCTACCTATGCCTCCATCTTGGCAGGAAGTCTTCTAGTATCATTGAATTTATAATGAATTTTAAATGCTTCCTGTGTTTTAATCAATTACAACTATTATTCTTATTGATGTCTAAGTTGTTCCATCCTTGGTCAGTGGCAGACTTTGAGTTGGCTCCTGAATCCCTCCAACATGACTCCATTAGCCTTCAATAGCTTCCTTGCTCTCAAGTGTATTATCTTGTAGACTTCCTATCTCAGTCCTGGAATCACTGTTTCTCCAAGGAGCTGTGATTCCTCTCCATGAAAAATGGTATTTAGAGAACACAGTCTCAATGCTGGGGTTTTCATCATAGTCTGGCTGCAAGGGAGACTTGTAAAACTCCCACTAATATTCCTCATTTCTTCAGGAAGTGTTTTTTCTGGTCAGTGCAGTCTCAGTGTTCTCTTGAGTTGGTTATGAATTTTTCACCTGCTGCTCTTCTTCTTTTTCAATTACATATTGTTATCTGTTTAGATTCATCATCATTAGATCGATGATTTTAGATTAAATAGCACTGCGTCTTTGGATCAGTGATATTTTGGGCCCATAATCTACCAAAGGAGAGGCATTTATGCATTGCATTTCCAGTTAAATTATTTATCATTGTATTTCTCAAGCAGACTTATACACATTTTTCCCTGGAATCTGTGAGTACAGTGATTCTTCTTTGTTATCACCTAGTTCTCTTCTACTGAAGAGTGGGAAGAGGTGGTGAGGGGAACACTAGGGTATATGGACCCACTGAAGTGAATAGAGTTGATATATTTTTAGAGCCACTGCTTTAACCTGAAAGAAGGAATAGGAATTGAGGAGATTTCTAGCACCTAGATGAGGGGAAATTTGGGGCTGGGAAGTAAAGGACTGTGGTGCCAGACCCACATAACCTGCCTCTTGGCAAAGAGGCCCTGCTGTCAGAAGTCTTACCCTAATACTTTGCTGAAGCCAGGTTCAAGAGTACCCATCTGTCCTCTGAGATGCAGCTGAATAGGCTTCTCCTTTTATCCTCTTTTCCCTCCTGCTTTTGGACCCATGGTTTAATTCCCAGAAGGACAATGAGTGGGATGGGCCATGTAGTGTGCTGCCCATGTTCTTGGGTTTGCCACAACAATGGATAACTTCAAAGTGAGTGGGAGCCTTCCCTGGAGCCTGGGCTTCATACACCATCTGGTTGCCCTTATTCCTGCATTTATCCAAAACTTCATCACATGCATTACTGAGCCTCAGTCACTCATGCTCATCCTCCTTTGCCCTGACCCCATCATGTTTTCTCTTGTGCATCTCATTTTGTTCTCTCCTTCCTCCCTGCTGACATCTTTTACTTGGTCTTTTTTCTCCATCCACCAATTTTATTTCATTCCATTTGTTTCATTTTGATGCTATTCATCCAAATGAGCAGTTACTAAGCACTCACCTTGTACCAGGCACTGTGCTAGGTGCTATAGCAAACACACTGATGACCGAGACAGTTCCCTGGCTATATGGATCTTACAGTCCACTGTGGGGAGAGGCACGCACAGCACGGACTTAAACAGAAGGTGATAATGAATGTATAAACCAAAGGTTGTGGGAATGAAACATCAAAACAAACATTACAAGTGAAGGCAGCAGGGAAAGCTTCATAGAGGAGGAGGCATTTGAGTGAGGCTTAACAGGTGAGTGGGGTGCTAAGAGGCAAAGAAAGGAGACAGAGTAAGGTTATTCCAAAACTATCATTCCTATGTCCTTTATGGACACAATTCACATGTCTAATCCCATTCCCAGTGACCTCACCTAGTCTCTCACCTTTCATGTCTCTGGCACATGCATTCCCTCCTCCCAGTTCTTTTCCTGTGAGAACTCAGCCTAAGGGAATGGTTAGGATAACTTCCTGCTTCCTTCCCTAGATGCTGATTGAGATCACCCAGGTGGGGCACTGGGTAAAGCTGCTGGCCATGTGCTGCCAGGACCCTGTGGACAACATCTGCTCTCTGTCATCCCAGGCTGCCTACAACCTCAATTGTACCCCTTTAAGAAAAGAGCGTATGCGGAAGCTTCTCTTATCACCTCCCCTGCAGCCTCCCACTTGGGCTGGCCATCTCCCCTACAATCTGTCCTGGAACAGTGAGACCCAAGAAGTTAATTGAACACCTCATTTCCATTTACAAGTCTTACTACAAGCATCTGCAGTTAGTCTTTTGGACCAAAATACCCACACAGGAAATAGTTCTTTTGCATTAGTTTCTCCTCCTCCTGCACAGCCACATACTTTTACCCATTTCTACCACAGCTCTGAGACAGGCAGCTTCAGGGTCCTTTGAGCTCAGCTCCCACCATTCCTGTTCTCAATGTCCATTCCTCTACTCCCAGCCCCACAGGATACATAATAGCCTCCAGCTGACTTAGGGCAGTAGGAGTTTGGCCTAGAAGGTGGGAAAGTGGGGAGGCTAAGATGCTTTCTCAGTGTCTAAAGGGTGTTGTTTCAGAGATGGAAAAACAAAAACTGGCCTTGCAGCAAGAAGAGGACAAGAGTGAATAGCACTTGTTCAATAGAAACACCATTAAGATTAGCAAGGTGAGGGGGCAGGACCAGAGACAAAGTGGGGAGAGCCTGAGGCTCTCATTGATCTGATATTAGAGACTCCTGGGTGGGACTTATTGATCCCATCTCATTTCCCATTCCATTCCTAGATAGGAACTTTATCTTTTGGGAAAATTTTCCTACCACATGCTACCATTTGTTCCCCTTGGGCATCATGGGTCCTATTCCTTTCTGACCCATCTCCCCAGAAGACTTTGCTTCATGCTAATGATGCTTTGTGAGCAATATGTATATACCATCCATACCTTGAAGAGATGTCACTGAGCCTCTGAGCCCCAGCCCTCCTCTCCCTATGCTCTGCCTCTGCAAACCACTATCCTCTGAGCCTCACACTGCATCTGAAGTCCATATTATCTCCCTTCCATCCCCAAAGACTCTGTCACCAGTGAAAGAGTCTTCTGGATGTAGGCAGACAGCACAAGCCTAAGACAAAAGCACACCATCTTTCCAAGAGAAGCCCTCCCTAGCCAGAAGGAATGGCATGGGCTGTCTCAGATAGGGGACCCCTCAGTCCAGCCTGATCCCACTATGTTGCAGGCATTGGCAGAGTTATTCACCCAGCCCCAGCTCACCAACCTGGTACTGATGACTGTGGAGGAACTGAGCAGCAGCAGGGCCCAGTTGTTCCTGGCTTCAGCCCAGTTGATGAGCACTGTCATCCAAGAGCAAGGCACAGATGTGAGGAAGGTAGTGTGGTGCTGCAGCAAGAGCTCTGCCCTGAAAGTCAGGAGCCCTGGACTCCTCCCCTGACTCTGTCACCAAGCAGCCAGAAGCCTTGGCCAAGTCCCTCTCCTCAGCCGGCTTTAATTCATTAGCCCCTAAAATCTAGGCTTGCACTAAATTTTATCTGTGGTCACAGAGAGCCCTAACATTGTAATTCTGAGCCAATAACTGCAGTGCCTCCCATATGGTGGCCAATTCCTCAGTTAATGACAACCACGTGGAGGAGTATAGGCATTGTTGGGAGATTTACCCTGATTC
Source organism: Phyllostomus discolor (assembly GCF_004126475.2). Lineage (NCBI taxonomy): Eukaryota > Metazoa > Chordata > Mammalia > Chiroptera > Phyllostomidae > Phyllostomus > Phyllostomus discolor. The sequence goes on from NC_040904.2 coordinate 121,517,851, forward strand.
CCTGGGGTGTCAGGGGGCCTAGACCTCTGTGAAAGGTAAGGCTATGGACTGCAAACAAGCAAGCTCATGGAATATCTGACCTTTGCATAAATTTTCTATTAGGCTAACATATAAAAGTGAGAAAGTTTAACATTTAAAATCTACATTTACTACTTCACTCAAAAAAAAAACCCTTTTAAAGTGGGGTCACATAGGGCAGTTCTCTTGAGTGGCCACTGTTCCACTTATATGTGACTTGCTTGGCCTAGATACCAGAAATAGGATACCATGAGGGTGTCCTTGAGGAATTAGAATGCAGTGGGCTTCCCAGAGGTCCATATACTAGAGATCGGAGGGCCAGGTAAGAGCCCTGTGGTCCTTCCTCATCCAGTATCACTGTGCCTGCAGTTTCATGAGTGTACATTGATCTCAGCTGGGAGAGAAAGGCCTGAGATATCTCCAGAGCTTTTGTCTTCCCTCTGGAGGCTCTTGTGTCTCCTGAGAAACATGGGAGCTCCTGTCTGAACTTCATGGCTATGGGCAGGCATTGGCTACAGTAGGCTGCCGCGGTCCAGCCGCAGCTAGGTCCAGGGTTTCCTGAAAGGTGGGTAAGGCGTCGGTGATGGGAGACAGACGACAACACGCCTCAGAGGACAGTGATGCTCTGTTCCATTTATTGCAAGTACAAGCAGGTTTTTATACTTTCATTTTTAGCAGTGATTGACATTTGCGATTAGGTAAAGCAGAAAAAAATTAATACAAAGGTAACCAGGAAAAATACAAAAATTCCCATAGATTCAGTTATATTAAACAAAGATTATTATAACCATGAGAGCCATAAATCAGACAATTAGAAATAGCTGTACGTACAGAGTTTGAATGTCTTATTGTTTATTAAAATTCTCAGAATTTGTCATGGGGCAAAAGGACAGGGTAAATTGAACAGAGGTTATAGGAAATTTATTATAAGGCCTTTGTGATGTCTGACTTACCTATTTACCTTTCTGTCTAAAATATTTCTCTATGTACCATGGACTCTAACTCCCTGGTAACTGTTTCTACGTGCTTAATTTATAATAGTTAACCAGCTTTTCTTATTTCTTTGCCTGTCTAATTCTACTTGATATATATCCCTATTCAAGGTAAAGGCGGGGCTGTTACTCCAACAACTTTTAGACATTCAGGGGCTATTTCATTAGAGGGGATTCTATTCTCTGGTCAAGAAATTATTTTATACAACTTCATTGGAATTATGCAAATCAATAAACCCGAGATACAGATATCTAAAAATCCCACCACCTTTTAATCTCCAAAACAAACAGGTAAGGAGAGATAAACAGGAAATTCAGCTACAGTAAACTCTTTTTATTTCTTAGTTAATAAACACCAGGGAGGTCTTCTTCGAGCTAGCCTTTCCATGAAATTTAGACTATTATAAGGCACTTGAACTTCATCCTAATTGACCATTTTAATGTCACCCTCATTATATACTCCTGTATAAGGCAATGGGAGATCTGGAACCCTCTGGAGACCATTAGCTCCTTTTGGGGGATACCATAATTTGCCAATAATCTAATATGCTACCTAGGGGTATCCCTGGGCTGTGGGTAAGGGTCTATATAGTTTTTTTTCTTGTTTTCTAGAAAGACTCTTTGTATCTATGGGTAAGGAACAGGCATGGGAAAGTCTGCCAATAATTCAACCTATTGTAACTGATTTATGAATTCTTTTATGGGAACAATCGGGGATACTTTTTTACTCAGGTTTATAAACACTTTATTTAAAACAATCTGGGCATGATTCAATAGTCTAGGGAGAACTAGTTGTCCCTTCAGAATTTCCCTCAAAATCAATCATTGACTCTTTTCGAGCCTCTTTCTTCTCATGTTCTGTTCTTATGGGAATCAGGGTACAAAGTAAGACCATGATTAATATTAGCAAGGAAATTATTAAAAGTAATCCCCAGAAAAATTACCACCCCCCTTTGTATGCCACGCTCTCTTCCAGGAAGATGGATTCCTTGAATGCCCTCTTTCCATGTTCAGACCTTGTCAAAAAACATGGTTGGAAGAGGGCGTGGCAGTAGGCCTTTTCATGAGCTTCAGGAATTGTTTTCATGGCCTCTGCTGATCTGGGCTATGGCACCCCAGAACTCTGCCTTGAGAAGAGTTGCTGACAGGATTGCAAATAGGCCCCTTGAGCTTGAGGAGTTGGTAGACAGGGAGGAGGAGGGAAGGACGTAAAGAAGGAACAACTGAGGTTCTTCTGGCTCTACCCTGTAGGTTGGGGAGATTGTGGAGAGCATCATGGAACAGCTCAAATCCCAGCTGTAACTCAGCACAGAGGAGGAGACCCTTCGAGCCATGTGCTTCCTGGCAGGCAACCACTCACACCATGGTGCCTCTGCTGGTCATCAAGCCCCTCCCTTGGGATAGGTACCTCTTCCACTGCCCAGAAGCACATTCTTCATCCCCATGAACCCTCCTTTGCTCCACCCCAAGCCTGTGACAAAAATCTGTGCACAAGCATGCTTTTTCTTGATGCCAGTCAAACTTCATGTTTCCTGGCCAAGTCCTCTTGGGTCCCCCTCCCTCTACAACCTAAGAACTGGCCTTTTATAGGCCTAATGTCAGATTAGTCCTAGGGACATTGTCCCTGCTGCCCATGACATAGCTGTCTCTGGGTGCTGCAGAACCATTCTGGCCCTGTGGAAGGTGTTTGGCACCTAGTGAGAGACTACTGTCAACATCCTGCAGCTTCTCCCAGACATTCTAGAACAGTAGCACACAGGGGAAATGAGGGAGATGGCCCCCCAGCATGTGTTGGTCAGCATAAGGGAGGAGAGGGGGCTGAGGAATCACTGGGACTTGGGAACAGATCTGAAGCACACAGGGCACATGCAGGGTGGGAGCAGATGTCAGGGAGGAGCAAAGAGGAGAGGGTCAACACTGGTCACACTAATATTGCACGTACGTGGATGTGGACATCAAGGAACTACATGATGTAGAAAGGGTGGAGGTCAGTCCCATTTCATGGACAGGTAAACTAGTGTTCAGAGTTAATCATCTTTTTCCCTCTCTTGGTTTGAAGGCATGCACTCATTTTCCTGGAGCCTGGCCTGGGGGATGGGGCATGGGGGAGGGGGAGGTTTGGTTACCTGAAGTTGTATTGAACAAATTCTGCCCCAAATCATTTTCTGTTGAAAATTTAGAGTTGCTTCCCTTTTTGTTTGTACGTTGGGGAATGGACAGAGAGCAGATTACATGTGCATGGCTCCTCATTTTCTCAAAGATGATCTGTGGGCTTTCTGTCTTTGCACACCCTTTGGTCAGTAAGAAGTGGGGGTGGGGCTGGACTCAGTGTGTGGGATCATAAGACCCTTTTGTCTGCACCAGGCCTAGTCAGTTCTGCTTCCCTCCTTCCTATGTGTCTTCTACCAGGTGGTTTGTGCCTTATATGAGATGCTGTCTGGGTCCCTGTGCCAGGACTCCAGTCATGAACTCTTCCCACGGCTCTTGCTGGCTGTGCTGTGTCATCTCCACTGGGAGACTGACAAATATCCTTCTCTGGATGTTGTCTATATGGAGAATCAAAGCTAAGAGAAGGAGAGCAAGGTCTTTAACCCATCTGGGTAAGCCTAACCCCATGTGATGGAGGAATGGGACTAGTCAACTCCAGGGGGCCCTGGGAAACTGGATGCTGATCCCCTAGGGAGGCTGAGAAAGAGATGCTGTGGCCTCCATGCTGATATTCTGTCTACTTATCATTGTGGGTGCTGCAGCATCACACACTGGAATGTTCTCACATATTTTCAAGTTTCTCTTTCCTCCTTTCCTTTCATGTGCTGTTCTCCTGACTCATTCAGTGGTTTACATCTACGTTCATGGCTCTGCATATGAATTTTCAATTAGATGGTGAATGACAGGACAAGACTACCCCTGTGTCATTCTCTCCATGTGGTTGTGGCCATTCAAATCCGGGTGACCTCTGGCTGAGCTTTGCAACTAGCTGTGACATCTTGTGCAAGTCACTACTGCAGTTTTCTACAGTAAAGTGCAGGTTGGGCTCCTAAGTAAGTGGTTGTCATACCTCTTTCTAAAACCTCATGACATTGGATTCAAGTGCAAGCTTATGTTAAAAAGTAGAAACAAATAAAATGAGTCAGCAGAGACATTCTGATTGGGTGGCTGTGGAGGTGAAGACATATCATAACCTTCCTATGCCATAGAGAGCAGAATGCAAACACCATGGCTCTCCAACATCTCTGTTGCCTCTTCTGTAAGACTCTGTGGTTGCATGACCACTGAGGTTGAAGGGCTGAGTAGGCAAGCGATTGGAGATGGGTTTCAGAGAGCTGTGGATTTTCAGAGCTGTGAAGCAGAACCCACTTAGTTACCAGATTAGGGAACTGTCTCCTGACTTGCCAGCATAAGGATGCAAACTAGGTCACAACACCTTATACATCAGTCTGTCCCTTTCTTTTCTCAAACTCCATGATGACTGGCCTTCAGTTGTGCCTTGGAGGTGGCAGTTGCTACTGACAGCTGCATGTGGTGGAGTGCTGGCAGACAGAGAAGAATATGAGTGCTGGGAGCTTCTGTGCAACACCCAATTATACTACTTAGGGACCATAGAACTGACAAGGTGGGGACCATTTCCCAGCAAGCCTCATACCACTCTCTTGCCCCCTACCCCCATTTTTCCAGGGCCCAGCACTCAAATACAGCAGCCTTTAGCCTTCCCTTCCTCATCCCATGACCTCAGCACTCATGTTTCCCCTGTTCTGTGCACACTGTACCTTTGCCCCATCCCCACCCCACACTGACCACCCCCCAGTCAGCAAGTCCTGAGTTTCCCTCTCTCACCCTAGTGGCATTGTGAAGAACTGTGAGCCAGCCATTCTCCACCAGATTCTGAACCATGTCAAGAACCTCTGCAGCCTGGATAATAGTCAGAATATCCCTCCCAGGAGCTTTTACGCAGAGGCAAAAGCTTGGGGAGAGGACCCCAGCCCTTGCCATCATTTCCTGCAATGTTATTTAACATTTAACAAAAATGTTAAATAATTTGCCCCATAAAGTAGAAAGAATAGAATTGAGCCATATAAAGTGGGGTTTCCTTGTCTGTAACTCCAGAAGCCTGGTTGAAAAAGTTTGGGGAAAGCTTGGGGAGGGGATCAGTAACTATAGTTTCCCCAGAGTGGTCCTTGGATCCATGTGTCTGGCTTGAAATTCAGACTTTATGAGCATTGTCTTCCATGGCCTTAGTCTCTACCCCATGTGTACAGATCTGCCACTGCTCTCAACTAGTTACAACCTTACCTGTGTGTGGTGACTGAGGGAGGGCTGAGGGAGATTATGGTACCCACGAGGTTATCTCCACCCACAGCTGTAGTCTCCTTGCTCCCACAGCTCCTCTGGCATCAATCAGTGGTTGAGATTCTGGGGCAAGACTTTGTAGGCAATCTGTCCAGTTGAATCATGGAAGCTGACCTCATCATCAAGGAAATGTGGTTCCATGGGATCAGTAACCTAGCACTACACCCAAAAAAAGTAAAAATGGGAGGACCCGATGGAAATCAAGTGTCAGTCTCTGAACCATTTAATGTACCTGCCTTGGGTCTCTTACTCAGGACTTAGTTCATTCCCCACCCCCTAATTCTAAGGCAGTAAAGCATCCAGTCTGTAGACTTACACAGCCTGGCCATCATGCCTCCCACACACCCTGAGCATCAGCCTTCCATGTCCTCGGCACATCCAGCCCCTAGATCCCCTGTGTCTGTTTCTCTTAGGTACCATCTCTTTTCTCACACAAATCCTTGTCCCCAAATTCCCAAAGTGTTGCATGATCTCCAGGTGGTCAGTAATTTGTGCCTTCTTCCAAATGGAGTCTTTGAAGAGCCTGGTTCCCATCTTGAAAGACCTCCTGAAGGATGAGTAGCAAGTGAGGGTACAGGTGGTGAAGGCCTTACAGAACATCACCCATAATGTGAAGAGAAAAGACATCAAGCTGGTCTTTGGCAGAATCACTGAGCAACTGTATGCACTCATCCATGATGTATCGGCCTAATTCCCTGGGAGTAGTTGGGAACACTATGGGCTGGGGCTGCAGATGAACCATTCAAGCTGAATTAAGGATTCTGGGACATGGCTACAGGGCTGTGGTGGAAGGCTGAAATCACTAAGGGGCAGAAACAAAGAAGATGTGACTACTTGAAGCAGTGCATTGGACAAGCCCCAAATTCACCCCCTATTACATACAGATGTGCCTAGCACACACTCATCCACTCCTCTCTTGTCACTAGTTCCCTGAGGGAGCCACTGAAGGAAAAAAAGTGATACTGATATGAAATTGGTTCTGACGCCCAGGATCTTCTCCTGCAGACTTGGAGAGTGTGAGGAGAGCTCATGACTTCTAGCCTCCTTCCAAACAACACAGGGACCCTAGAATGCTAGAAGCCTGGTTGCAAGAACCCAAAGGCTCAGAAATCTGAACTTTCCAGACCAGTACCTATTCTCTTCACATCTTATCCTCTTTACAGAACATAGAACTTCAGAGGTGATGGGGCTTGACATCAGAGATGCATGTTTACAGCGCTCCTGTTCTGACATCTATAATTTTTTAGTTTTTGAACCTAGGCTTTAAATTATTTTTTTTGTCACTCTTATCATCTCTAACAGCCTGGACACTCACTTCAAGATGGCAGGGTCAACATCTGATTCATCTATATCTCAGTTACTTATAAAGTCCAACACATATATTTGACTTAACAAAACTCAGACATAATATTTTCCCTTCATACAAACAAAAAATGAAAGGACCTTAGAATGTTTTAACTCCGATTATACCCTCCTATTTTATATATTGTCGTTTAGTGTTTTAATTTCACATTCTTTTAAAATCCCTAAATTTGGTCTTTAACAGCATCATCGTTACTGTTGTTGTTTTATACAGTCAATAGCTTTTGCCCCCCTCCTAGATTACCTTTTCTTTCTGTATGGTTTTTCAGTGAGGGTCTATTAATAGTCAATGTTTTCAGTTTTTGTCTGAAAATGTCTTTGTCTTGCATTTGTCTTTAGTTTTCAGCTGTTTAGGATGTGTTGGCATGAATTTCTTCCATTTCAGCCTATCCAGGGTTCACTGAATTTTTCGAAGTATCTATATTTATGTCTTTTAACAAACTTTGAAAGTTATCAGCCATTATTTCTTCAAGTATTTTTCAGCACCACATTCTTCCTCCTCTCCTTTTAGGAGTTTGATGGCAGCAGTGTTGGACCTTTTGTTCTTGTCCAGTAGGTACCAAGATTCTGTTTATTTTCAATGATTTTTCTCTGTGTGTATCAGATTGGATAATTTTTATTGATCTTTGTTCACTGACTCCTCTGCCATCTGTGTTTTGCTACTTAGTCTACTAAATATGTATTTCTCAGTTTCAGTTTAAGAATTTCCCATGGTTTTTCTATATATCTTCTATTTCTTTGCTGAGGCGTTTATTTCTGTATGCATTTCAAGGGTGTTCACTGTTGCTCTTTGGAGTATTTTGTATATAAGTGCTTTAAGATTAATATCAGATAATTCCAGCATCTGTTTCCTCTTGACTGGCATATCAATGGTCTTTTCCCATGTGAGTTAAGGTTTTCTTGGCTCTTCACACATGGAGTAATTTTTTATTGCATCATTTCAAATATTATGCTATGTGACTCTGAGTCCCATTTAAATCCTATGGAACATGCTAATATTTTTGCTTTAGAAGGCATTTGACCTGTTTATCTTCAGGCTGCAGGTTGTGACTAGCCTTCTATGAGTAAACTGTGATTTCAGTGTCAGTTATGAATTTATTGCCATTGCTCTTTGAATTTTCACTTGCCTAGGCTCCTCCTCCTCCATGAGCTCCATGGTTTAACCATTCCCAGGATGCTTTTCCCCCATTGTTTGACCAGAAAGCGGGGGCTTTAGTTACCCTGCAATGGCAGCCACATGTGTGACTGTGCTTACAATTGAACCAAGTGGCATGAGGGCAGAGAGAGGAAGTAAAGCACTGGGGATTTGCCCATCCTCTTGGGGCCTCAGCTCCTTCAAGTGGAGAGTTAGGTTTCCCTCCCTCAGAGTTTGGACTCCTATAGATTCCCATTAGGGCTTGTGCAGGATCTGCAGCATGAGGGAACAAGGGAAGAAAAAGAGGTCAGGGATTTCCTCACTCTCTTGGAGCACTGTGAGTTCCCTTTCTGGGTCCTTGAGGTTAATTGAAGGGCTTCTCTTGGAGTTCTCTATCTGCCCATCATGCATGCTTCCCAATTTATTCCTAGGTATTTTAATTTATTTTATTATTTTATTTTTTATTTTAAATGCAATTGTGAATTGGATTGTTAACTTTCTTACAGTTACTTACTGGTGTATGAAATGCAACTGATTTCTGAACATTTGTTTTGTATCCTGATACAAAACTGAATTCATTGATCGGTTTTAGATTTTGGGTTGAATTCTTATGGTTGTCTATATAGAGTAGTGTGTTGCTTGCAAACAATGACAGTTGTATTTGTTCCTTCCCATTTGGATGCCTTTTACTTTTATTTCTTTTTTGATTGCTGTTGCTAGTACCATGTGGCCTAAGAGTGGTGAAGGTGTCTTGTCCTGATCTTTTAGTTTTTTCCCCATTGAGTTTGATGTTATCTCTGTGTTTGTCATATTGGCCTTTATTGTGTGGAGGTACAGTCCTTCTATTCCCACTTTGCTGAGAGTTTTTCATAATTGTTGCTAAATTTTATCAAAATGCTTTTGCATCTATTCGTATGATCATATGTCTTTTATAGTTTGTGTTGTTTATGCGGTATATCATGTTAATTGACTTGGGGATATTGTTCTATACTTGCATCCTAGGAATAAATCCCACTTGATTATCCCATGTATTATCTTTTTAATATATTGTCGAATTCATTTTGCTAATAATTTGTCGAGTATTTTTGCATCAATGTTCACCATGCACATTGGTCTATAATTTCTTTCTTCGAAGTGTCTTTATCTGATGTTGGAGTCAGGGTCATGCTGCCCTCATAAAATAAGCTTGGGAGTTTTCTCTTTTCTTGAATTTTTTCAGAATAGTTTGAGAACAATAGGTGTTCTTCTTTGAACATTTGCTGAAATTCACCTGTGAAGCCACCTATCCAGGACTTTTGTTTGTTGTGAGTATTTTGATTACTGCTTTGATTTTTTGGTTGTAACTGGTCTATTCAGAGTTTCAGTTTTTTTCTTGATTCAGTTGTGCAAGATTGTATGTGTCTATGAATTTATCCATTTCTCCAGTTTCTCCAATTTGTTCTTATATAGTTACTCATAGTATTGTCTTATAATTCTTTGTATTTTACAGTGTCATTTCTTACTTTTACTCCTTCATTTATTATTTTATTTCTTTGAGTCCTTTTTTGGGGGGCTTTGGTTAAAGGTTTATAAATCTTGTTCACTTTTCAAAGAATCTGCTGTTCATTGCATTGATCTTCTGTGTTATGTTTCTAGACTGTTTCATTTATATCTCTCTAATCTGTATTATTTCCTTTAGTCCACTCCCTTTGTTCTCTGTTGCTCTTTTTCTAGTTCCTTTATGTATAATGTTAGGTCATTTATTAGAGACTTTTCTTGTTTTGTTTTTTGAGGTAGGCTTCTGCTGCTATGAAAACTCCTCTTAATTTGTTGTGTCACCTAGATTATGAATTGTTTTCTTTATTTTCACTTGTCTTTTTTCTTTTTAATCACTTTTCTATTAATGTTTGAATACAGTTGTCTCCATTTTCTTGACTTTACTTTCCCCTGCCCCTCCACCTCTCCCACCCTCAATTCTACCCACCCTTGGATTTGTCCATGGGTCCTTTATACACGTTCCTTGATGACCCTTTCCCTTCTCCCCTCTGTTATTTCCCTCCCTACTACTATCTGGTTACCATCAGTTTGTTCTTTATTTCAATGTCTCTGGTTATGTTTTTCATGGTTGTTTGTTTTTTTAATTAGGTTCCACTTATAGGTGAGATCATATGGTATTTGTCTTTCACTGCCTGGCTTACTTCATTTAGCATAATGCTCTCCAGTTCCATCCATGCTGTTGTGAAGGGTAAGAGCTCCTTCTTTCTTTCTGCTGCATAGTATTCCATTGTGTAAATGTACCACAGTTTTTTGATCCACTCATTTAGGCACTTAGGCTGCTTCCAGCACTTGACTATTATAAATTGTGCTGCTATGAACATTGGGATGCATAGGTTCTTTTGAATTATTGTTTCAGGATTCTTAGGGTGTAGTCTCAGCAGTGAAATTGCCAATTCAAAAAGAAATTTTGTTTTTAGTTTTCTGAGGAAATTCCATAGTGTTTTCCACAGTGGCTGCACCAGTCTGCATTCCCACCAACAGTGACTAGGGTTCCCTTTTCTCCACAACCTCACCAGCACTTTTTGCTTGTTGATTTGTTTCTGATGGCCATTCTGACTGGTGTGAAGTGGTATCTCACTGTGGTTTTAATGTGCAACTCTCTGATGGGCAGTGATGCTGAGCATCCTTTCATATGTCTCTGGGCCCTCTGTATGTGTTGCTTGGAGAAGTGTCTGTTCCGGCCATTTGCCCATTTTTTACTTGAATTGTTTGTCTTCCTGGTGTGGAGTCATGTGTGTTCTTTATATATTTTGGAAATCAAACCCTTGTCCTAGTTATCACTGACAAATATATTTTCCCATACCATTGGTTCCTTTTTCATTTTGCTATTGTTTTCTTTATCCATACAGAAGCTTTTTAATTTGATGAAGTCCCATTTTTTTATTCTTTCCTTTATGTCCCTCACTCTAGGGGACATATCAGTGAAAATATTGCTGTGTGGAATATCTAATATTTTCCTGCCTATGTTCTCCTCTAGGACTTTTATGGTATCATGACTTATACTTAAGTCTTTTATTCATCAGGTGCTTATTTTTGTATATGGTGTAAGTTGGTGATTGAGTTTCATTTTTTACATGGAGCTGTCCAAATGTCCCAACACCATTTGTTAAAGAGGTTGTTTTTACTCCATTTTATGCTTCTGCCCCCTTCATCAAATATTGACCATAGTGACTAGGGTTTATTGCTGGGCTCGCTATTCTATCCCATTGACCTATGTGTCTATTCTAATGCCAGTACCAGGCTGTTTTGATTACAGTGGCCTTCTAATATAGTTTGATGTCAGGTATGGTGATCCCTCCTACTTTGTTCTTCTTTCTCAAAATTGCTGTGGCTATTCAGGCTCGTTTATTGTTCCATAAAAAATTTTGAAATATTTGTCCTATATCTGTGAAAATATCATTGGTATTTTAATAGGGATTTCATTGAATCTATCAATTGCTTTGGATAGTATGAACATTTTGATGATGTTAATTCTTCCAATCCATGAACACAGTATATGCTTCCATTTATTTGTGTCTTTCTTAATTTCTGTCTTCAGCATTGTGTAGTTTTCTGAGTAAAGGTCTTTTACCTTCCTGATTAGGCTTATTCTTGGGTGCTCTATTTTTCTTGTTGCTATAGCAAATGGTTTTTTTTTTTCCTGATTTCTGTTTCTGATATTTTGTTGGTGGTGTACAAAAAAATGCCTTTGATTTTGAATATTAACGTTGTATGCTGTTGTATTGCCAAATTCACTTATTAGGTCAAGTAGTTTTTGGTGGAGTCTATAGGGTTTTCTACGTACTCTATTGTGACATCTGCAAACAATGAGAGTTTTACTTCCTCCTTTCCAATTTGGATACCTTTTATTTCTTCTTATGTCTGATTGTTGTGGCTAGGGCTTCCAATATTGTGTTGAATAGAAGTGGTGAAAGTGGACATCTTTGTCTTGTGCCTGATCTTAGGTGGAAAGGTTTTAGTTTTTGCCCATTGAGTATGATGTTGGCTGTACGTTTCTCACATATGGCCTTTATTATGTTGAGGTATGGTCCCTCTACTCCCACTTTGCTGAGTGCTTTTATCATAAATGGGTGCTGTACCTTATCAGATGCTTTTTCTGCATCTACTCATATGACCCTGTGGTTTTTGTCTTTCCTTTTGTTTACATGATGTATTACACATTGATTTGCATATATTGTACTATCCTTGCATCCCTGAGATGAATCCCATTTGATCATGGTGTATGATCTTTTTAATGCATTGCTGCATGCGGTTTGTCAATATTTTGTGGAGGATTTTATCATCTATGTTCATCAGTGATATTGGCCTTTTTTGTGTCTTGATCTGGTTTTGAGATTAGGATGATGTTGGCATTGTCAAAAGAGTCTGGGAGTCTTCCTTCTTCTTGAATGTTTTTGGAATAGTCTGAGATGGATAGGGTCTCCTTAAAGGTTTCATAAAATTCTCCTTTGAAAGCTTCCAGGCTAGGGCTTTTGTGTGCTGGGAGTTTTTGATTACTGCTTCAATTTCACCAGCTCTTATCTGTCAGTTCAGGCTTCATGTTTCTTCATTCAGTTTTGTAAGATTATATTTTTCTACAAGTTTGTTCATTTAACCAACTTACAACATATACAAAAATAAACTCAATGTGGAAAAAAGACTTAAATATAAGTCATGACACCATTAAAGTCCTAGAGGAAATCATAGGCAGGAAAATCTCAGATATTCTGCATAAGAATATTTTTACTCTGTGTCCTCTACAAAAAGGGCCATAAAGGAAAGAAGAAGCAAATGGGATAACATCAAATTAAAAATCATCATGGCTAAAGAAACATTAGCAAAATAAAAAGAGAACCAACCATATAGGAAAACATTTTTCCAAAGATACCTTGGTGAAGAGTATGATTTTCAAAATATATAAAGAAATCATGATTCCACTCCAGGAAGACAAGTAATCCAATAAAAATGGGCAAGGGACCTGAACAGACACTTCTCCAGAGAGGACATGCTGAGGGCCCAGAGGCATATGAAAAGATGCTCAGCATCACTAGCCATCAAAGAGATGCTAATTAAAACCATAATGAGATACCACTTCACACCAGTTAGAATGGCCATCATAAACAAATCAACAAAATACACATGTTGGTGAGGTTGTGAAGAAAAGGGAACCCTAGTGCATAGTTGGTGAGAATGTAGACTGGTTCAGCCACTCTGGAAAACAGCATGGAGTTTCAATTTATACACAATTTATTGCATATGTTGTACCATCCTTGCATCCCTGAGATGAATCCCACGTGATCACAATGTATGATGTTTTGATGTATTGCTAGATGTGGTTTGCCAGTACTTTTTTGAGGAATTTAACATCCATGTTCATCAGCGACATGGCCTGTAGTTTTCTTTCTTTGTTGTGTTTGTCTGGTTTGGGGATTAGGATGATGCTGGCCTCATAAAAAGAGTTTGGGAGTCTTCCCTGTTCTTGAATTTTTTAAGTAGCCTTAGAAGGATAGGGGTTAGCCCTTCCCTTAATGTTTTGTAAAATTCTTCTGTGAAACTGTGTTCTCTAGGGCTTTTCTGTGCCAGGAGTTTTTTGATTACTGCTTTGATTTCAACAGCTGTTATCGGTCTGTTCAGGCTTTCTGCTTCTTCATTCAGTTTTGGAAGATTATATTTTTCTAGAAATTTGTCCATTTCACCTAGATTTTCAATATTCTTGGCATACAGTTCTTTGTAGTAATTTCTTACAATCCTTTGTATTTTTGTGGTATCAATTGTAATCTCTCATCTTTAATTTCTGATATTGTGTATTTGGATCATCTCTCTTTTTTTCTCGATGAGCCTGCTTAAAGGCTTGTCAATTTTGTTTATATTTTCAAAGAACAAGCTCCTGAATTTATTGATCCCTAGAATTGTGCTTTTAGTCTCTATGTTGTTTAATTGTACTCTGATCTTGGTTATTTCCTTCCTTCTACTTGCTCTGGGCTGTCTTTGTTGTTGTTCCTCCTGTTCTTGTAGTTCTAGGGCTAGGTTGTTTGTTTGAAATATTTATATCCTTTTCAGGTAGGCCTGTGTTGTTATGAACTTCCCTCTCAAGACTGCCTTGGTTGTGTCCCATAAGTTTTGGGTTGTTGTTAGTTCATTTTCATTTGTATCCAGAAACTTTTTGACCTCTTCCTTGATCTCATTCTTAACCCATTCCTTGTTTAATAGCATGCTATTCAATCTCCATGAGTTTGAGTGTTTTTGAGAATTTTCCTTCAGATTTGTTTCTTGTTTCAGTCCCTTGTAGTCTGAGAAGATGCTTGATATGATTTCAATTTTCTTGAATTTGTTGAGGTTTTTTTTGTGTCATATCATGTGGTCTATCTTTGAAAACATTCCATGTGCACTTGAAAAGAATATGTACTTTGCTGCTTTTGACCATATATATATATATATATATATATATATATATATATAGTCAATTTTATCTAGGACATTGTTCGGTGCTGCAATATCTTTGTATATATTTAGTTGGGAAGATCTATCCATTTTTGACAGTGAGGTATTAAAATCCCCTAATATAAGTGTATTGCTGTCAGTATCTTTCTTGAAGTCCTCCAAGATTTTCCTTATATATTTGGGTGTTCCTTGTTGGGTGAACATATGTTTATAATGTTTATGTTTTCTTGATGGATTCTTCCCTTAAGTATTATGAAGTGTACTTCTGGGTCTCCCTTTATGGCCCTTGTTTTGAAGTCTATTTTGTCAGATATAAGTATTGCTCTCCCGGGGTTTTTTTTCCCCCTGTCCATTTACTTGTAATATTTTTTCCAACCTTTCACTTTCACTCTGTGTAAGTCTTTTGTTCTGAGGTGGGTCTTTTGTAGGCAGCATTATGTGTAGGTCATGTTTTCTTATCCATTCAACTACCCTATGACTTTTGATTGTAGTATTTAATCTGTTGACATTTAAGGTTATTATTGATAGGTACTTATTCATTGCCATTTTTACTCCCTTTGTACTTTTGTTCCTTTCTCTCTCACTGTTTTTCTTCCTCTTCCTAAAGCAGTCCCTTTCACTTAGCTTGCAGTGCTGGTTTAGTGGAGATGTATTCTTTTAGCCTTCTTTTGTCTTGGAAGCTCCCTATATGGCCTTCCATTTTCATTGAGAGCCTTGCTGGATAGAGTAGTCTTGGTTGCAGGCCTTTGCTTTTCATTACTTGGAATAGTTCTTGCTGCCAGCCTTATTGGGGCTCCCTTGTATGTTGCTTACTGTTTCTCCCTTGCTACCTTTAGGATTCTCTCCTTACCTTTGAATTTTGCCGTTTTAATTATGATGTGTCTTCCAGCGGGCCTCTTTGGGTTCCCTTGTTTGGGTACACTTTCTATTTTTAGACTTGTGTGGCTTTTCCTCTCATCCAACTAGGGAGTTTTTCCATCATTATTTTTTCAAATAGGTTTTTCTGTTCCTTGCTCCTCTTCTTCTACTTCTGATATCCCTATTATACATATATTATTCCATTTCATGTTGTCCTGCATTTCTCTTAGTCATCTGCATTTTTTTAGTCTTTTTTCCTTTTCTTGCTCTTTTGGGGAGTTTTTTTTCTACTTTGTCCTCCAGCTCACTAATTTGATCCTCTCCTTCATTGAGCCTGCTTTTTATTCCTTCTACTGTGTTCTTCAATTCAAAAATTCTATTCTTCATTTCCTCTTGGCCCTTGTTGATAGTTTCTACTTCCTTTTTCATGTTGATATAGTTTTCAGTAAGTTTCTTGTAGTTCCCCTGCAGTTTTTGGTAATTCACACTGAGTTCACTGAGCTTCCTTATAACCATTGTTTTGCACTTAATACCTGATAGTTGATTTGCCTCTATTTCATTTAGCATTCTTTCTGAGGATGTCTCCTTTCCTTTTGATTGGGAGTTGTTTCTTTGCCTTCTCATTATTTGTAGAAATCTTCTTTGCTTATGCTTCTTAAATTGATCTGTTTTGACTTTCAGACTTTGTGGTGTGAACTTCTATGGTAGGATGCCTGTGAGATTCAGTGGTGCAGTTTCCTTGATCACCTAAACTTGATGTTCTTGGGATGCCCTTTATGCCTTTAATCTTGTTCTCTGGATGTAATTGGCTTTTGATTGTTGTTGGGTCTGTCTTTGGTGGTTCCTTCCATCCAGCTGGTTGACTGAGGGTAACTCCACCCACCATGTCTTGTGTGCTGTTGTGCATGTGCTTCCAGAACAAAAAATAAAGCCCAGGAGACAAATCCACTCCCACAAATATAACTCCCCACATAATCCCACTATCAACAGTAAATAAACCAGTATTAATAAAGGTGTAATGAGTTTAAGACTATTTTAACAAAAGAGAGCAAATATGAGATGACCTACTGAAAGAAAAGTGATTTTGAGAGGGGAGAGGGAGGAACACTCATCAGAGTTGGGAGTCAGAGCAATGGAAAGAGAGAAGGTAAAATTTACCTCGTGAATAAAAATGGAAATGAAGAATGTGGAATGGAGTATGAGAAGAGAAGTATATAATATTAGGTTTAAATGGAAATTAAAATAATATAAAATAAAGTGAGTTAGAGAAAGAAATTGGAAGCAAAAATAGTACATAATTAATGAGAATGTATGCACCAAATTGGAGAGAAAGATTCATCACAGTACTATCAATGACAAGTGAGCTAAAATTAATATAGTTGGTAAGGCAATAAGAGGGAAAAAAGAAACAGAGAAAAGTCTAGGAGATGTTTAGAGGGAGGGAAAGTAATTTTGAAATGATAGAGGGAGAAGGAACACTAAGAGTGAGGAACAAACACCAGACTAAGAAGGGAAAAACTAAAATTTGGGATGTAAAGAAAAAGAAAAAAGGATGGATAGAGAAAACTATGAGGTCAGGATTAAAGAGAAATAGAAGAAAGACAAAAAAGAAAAAAAACAGGTTCAGATGGCAAAATTAAAATTTGAGACAAAAAAAAGAGTAGGAGAGGGGACCAGTAAAATTTGATATATGAAATACAGAATTAGTGAAGCTCTAGAGGTAAAATTGAAAGAACAATGCAACAACAACTACCCTACCCACAACCAACTAGCGAAGATTGTTGAAGGTGGAGAGAGAATGCAGGATTTTGAGAGTAGGACAAAAGGATATGAAATGACCCTTGACAAGACAATAGGTTTTGTGTGTCTGGACAGGGGAGAAATAGAAAGAGTGTGGAATGGAAGCAAGTTATAGTGAGAGAGAAAACAAAATTTGAAATGAAAATATCACAAGGAAAGAGGAAGGTAAAAGGGGCTAAGAAGAGGGAGGGACAAGATATGTAAATTGAAATACATAATAGTAGAAAAATCTAGTGACTTAATATGTACAGACTTGCTGGACGAGAAAGGAATGTTAAAAAGCTAAAAGATTATATCATAAATCAGGAAGAAGACCACAGTGGCTTTTATCTCAGTAGCCTCTTATAGTTACCCTTGTTTTTATCTTCCTGGGTCTGCCTCTGGTAATGTCAGATGTTGATCCCGTCTGACCTTAGGAACCTTATGGTCTGACCTTATGGCCTGTTCCATACTTCCAGTGATCTGCTCTCCCTGTCTGTCTCCTTCAACTGTTTTTCTTGTCACTGTGCACTCACCAGTCAGGTTTAAGCACCATAGGGTGGGGCCAAATCTCTCCTAGGGTGGAGGCTATTGTTTCCCCTCAAGCTGTTGCTGCTCCAGGAGGAGTGGTCTGCCTGAGCAGGATGGTTGCTGCAGGTGAGGGCTGGCTCAGCATCAAGATCCCTGTGGCCATTTCTTAGTTCTCTCCCCAAGTCCTCCATCCCCAGTCTCCCAAGTCTCTCTAGTCCACTCTGTCCCTGCTTTGCCAGACATCAACTATCTCTGGCTATCTCCTTCAGTTGTTAATCTGGTCACTCTGCACTTAACTGTCAGGCTTAAGCACCATAAGGCCGGGGCAGATATCCTCCTGGGGTCAGGGTTATTGGGGCTCAGGAGTGGTCTGCTTGAGTATGATGGCTGCTACCATTTAGGGGATGACTCAGCACTGGGACCCCAGCATCTACTCTCTCAGTTCTCTCCCCCAAGCTTCATTCCTTAGTCTCTCTTCTGGCATCACCAGCCCACTGTGCCTGTGCCTTTGCCAGACCCCAGGGTAAGTGGCTGCAAATGAAAAATTGTGTGTTGGCACTTTAAATGGCTCTTGTGTCTCCAGCCCTGTGTCTCTGCATCCCTTCTACTTTTCACTGCTGGTTATCTGTGTACCTTTTGGGCTTTGGTGCTCTATGCCAGGAATCCTAGTTTAGGGTTTAGACCCCATTTTTCTCAGGGGAGATACAGCCAGCCACATAATTATCCCTCTGGCACTGCCACCTGTGGGCGTCCAGCCAGCCCTCTTGAGTCTGTACCTCACTCCTTCCCAGACAGGCTGTGCTGAAGCTGATTCTTTCATCTATATGAAGTTATGTGGCTTCCCTCTGGCTATTGCTTAGTTGTTTGTTCTGGGAAGTTTCTCCACACTTACATTTTAATTCCAGCTGATTCTTCCATCTATATGAAGTTATGTGGCTTCCCTCTGGCTATTGCTTAGTTGTTTGTTCTGGGAAGTTTCTCCACACTTGCATTGTAATTCCAGATTGGCCCCGATGGGAGGTCAGTGTACTTCCATTCACTCCTCCACCATCTTCCCTCCCATATATCTATTTTCACTTGTCTTAAGGTCTCTTTTGATTCCTCCTTGATCTCACTGTTAACGCACTCAATGTTTAGTAAGGTGTTATTTACCCTATGTGTGTTCCTCATTTTTTTTCTTGTAATTGATTTCTAGCTTCATATCATTGTGTTCAGAGAGGATGCTTGATATATTTCAGTCTTCTTAAACATATTGAGAGTGGTTTTGTGTCCTAACATGTGGTCTATCCTGGAAAATGTTTCATGTGCGCTTGAAAGAATGTATAGTCTGCTGTTTGGGGGTAAAATGCTCTGACACTATCAGTTGTCAATGGTGTGTTAAAAATTTTCTACTATATCTGCATTACTGTCCATCTCTCCTTTATGTTCACCAAGATTTCCTTTACATAGTTAGGTGCCCCTATGGTGCATAATCAGTGTTTACAAGAGTTATGTCCTCTTGTTGAATTGATCCCTTTATCATTATGTAATGTTCTTCTTTGTCTCTTATGATAGCCTTTGTTTAAAGTCCATTTTGTCTGTTAGAAGTGTTGCTACCCCAGCTTTTTGTTTGTTGTTTGATTCCATTTGCATGAAACCTCTTTTCCATCTCTTTCAGTATGGGTGTGTCTTTCCTCCTGAGGAGGGGCTCTTTAGACAGTACGTTTATGTGTCTTCTTTTCTGATTCATTCAGCTAACCTGTACCTTTTGATTGGAGCACTTAATCCATTTACATTGAGAGTGTTTTTTATAGGTACATATTTATTGCCATTTAATTCTTTATAATTCTGCTCCTCTTTTTTTCCTTCCTTCTTCTTACAGAAGTCTCTTTAACATTTCTGATAATACTGTTTTGGTGGTAATGAACTCCTTGAGCTTTTTCTTATCGTGGAAGCATCT
The DNA here is from genome assembly GCF_004126475.2 of Phyllostomus discolor. Lineage (NCBI taxonomy): Eukaryota > Metazoa > Chordata > Mammalia > Chiroptera > Phyllostomidae > Phyllostomus > Phyllostomus discolor. Next base: position 121,537,268 of record NC_040904.2, read on the forward strand.
TATTTCTCTTTCATTTTTAAATGATAGCCTTGTTATGTAGAGTAATCTTGATATGTAGGTCCCTGATTTTCATCACTTTGAATATTTCTTGCCTGTTTCTTCTGGACTGCAAAGTTTCTATTGATAAACCAGCTGACAATTGTACGGAAGTTCCCTTGTAGGTAACTCACTGTTCTTCTCTTGCTGCTTTTAAGATTCTCTATTTGTGCTGACTTGTTAAGAGGATACCTGGGTTTCTGGCAGAATCCCTTCTCTCCCTAGTGGATAAAATTCCTGCTGATTTTCCTAGCCAGATGTCAGGTGGGTTTCTCTTCCTGGCTCTGTTTCTCAGGTCTGGGGAGCTAGTGGAGGGCTGAAACCTCTCACTCCTCAGAATGGACCTTTATAGGTGAGATATCCCTCCAGATTCTCAACTGCTGCATGTGGGTGTGGGGCTAGCCCTTTCTGCAATTCGGCCCTTCCCATCAGTCTCAATTTGGCTTCTTCTGTAATTCATTGGTTGTAAGACTTCTAGTCATCTAGTCTTCAGCTGGTTATTCAGGTTGATTGTTCTATAATTTAGTTGTAATTTCAGTTTGCCCCTGGGAAGAAGTGAGTGTAATTTCCCCCTATTCCACCACCATCTTAGATCCTGTTTTTTAAATTGAAGTACTACCTTTGAATCAGCTCTCTGTTTAGCCATTATGTGCTCTATGCAAAAGATGATAAAATGTGTATTCAACTTGTTAAAATGTCTGTTCTTCATATCCTACAAATTCAGAGACTGTCTTGTCCTATCATGCCTGTTATTTAGTACTGTGTCTATCTCATGACTGGTGCTCAGTAAATATTTGTTCAATTAATATACTTCTAAAAGTGTAACATACTCCTGAAAGTTTATGATCATTGTTAACATAGATTTAAACAATTATATTCAATTATTTATAGATTTATACAATTATTTATTAATATATACAATTATTACTCTACGTATAATTATTTATACATTTAAAGCTAAAAATACAGATTTAACCAATTTTATTCACAGCATAACTAGGATAATTCTGTGTTTTGTTTTTAATTTGGCATTCTTGAGGAAAATCCCCTAAGAGACAGATTACCAAGTTACATATGGTAAATATGGTTTGTGGTGGAATTAAAATTATAATCTTGATTTCCCTAGCACTGTGCCTTAATAAACTAACTCATTAGTTCTAGGGGGCTAACGAGAATTCCTGAGCTGCACAAGTCATTGTTGCCTTTCCAGTATGCAAACACAGTGGCACCAGTGTCCTTTGGACATGAGGAATGAAATGTGAGGAGTATGAAGGCCAGGTCAGGCAAGGTCAGAGGAAAACCAAAGCCTTTTCACCTCCATTTTGCTCATCATGGCAGGAGAAGGACGAGGTGAGGATCTCAGCCACCTCTGCTCTGGGCCACATGCTATGTCAAGTTAGAAATTTCAAGCCCAGCTCTGCCCTCCAAAAAGAGATCAACAGCTTCTTAGTCCCGCTGCTGCTCAGCTTGCAGGACAACAACACTGACATAGTCAAGGTACTAGCATCCTCTGTCCTGCCAGCCTCAGCCTGATTCAACCCCCTCCTGCTAGAGGATAGCCCCTTCCCTTTAGTCCTCTTTCATGAGCCAAGTTTGGGGTCTGCATTCATTGTTCACCTCTTTGGTGCCATCCTCTGGGCTGGATCTGAGCACTTTTACCCTCTCTTGGGTGCCATCACTCTTCTCCTGATATGGTTCTGCTCCCTGAAGGTGTTTATGTCCCTTCACATGAACAAGCCCCCATATTTCACCTGATCCCAGCTACTAATCCCAACCAAACTCCTTGGGGCCCACTTTCACAGTCTTCCACTTAGCTTCTGGTCTGGTTCTGCAGTTGCAGGAGTGAGGCATTGAGGATTTCCTTGTTTGTGTCCCACAGGCCTGTGGAAGGGCCTTGACTGAAAGGGCCAAAATGATGGGCTGTCCAATATTGACACAAATATTCCAGGATACCGACCTCAGTGATCATATCCATGTGTTGGAAGAAACATGCAAGTACCTGGTGAGTGAGAGTCTCTGAGGAAGCCGGGTCACAGTATTCACATTAGGGACTCAGTGACAGGCTAGGTGAGTAAAGAGGAGAGGGCTGACAGAAGACATCATCTTTCCTTTCCTTATCTCATTCTTTATCATCAGCAAACTCTGACAACCCACATTTGGGATGCCAGCCCCTGGTCCTCCATATCTGATCCTCCTAGCATCCCAGTCTCTGCCTTCAGAAGCTAAGGACATCATGCAAGGGGAGTAGATGGCAGTGGGATAAAGGCCTTCTGCTTAGAGGTGGCAGGAAAAGATAGAGGCAGGAGTCCTCAGGACTTTAGATCAGTTGTCTGGGTGCTAAGGATCTGTGGCTTCTGTGACTTCAGGAGTCTTTGTTGAAAAGTAAACACGTAAGGGCTAAGCAAATCAGTTAAGAGCTAACATGAGTAATTCTAACATTATGAATTTGGGTTCCTTACATAGATGGAGCACTTTAGAGATTACACTACATCCATTCCCCCATGGGAGTCTTACAGTCATGCAAAGGAGGTCTGGCAGGTTTTACTTAAACTCTGCAGATGACAAAACTGAAGCCAGTGTCAGGGCCAGTATCAAACCTGCTCCTGACTCCACATCAGTTGTTTCCTCCTCTGTCATGTTGGTATCGAGGAGCAGAACTCTCCTTATGAACTTTCTGCTGAGCCTGCTCTTTGGCTGGGGCTGAAATGTCTGATTGTGCAGGTAAAATGATTTAAGCTGACTGAAGACAGAAAACAGTGCTGCCTCTGGACAGGGTGAGAGAGGCATGGCTGCAAGCAGGTCTGTAGTAGAGTCCCTTCCGCAGTCATCGCCACTCCTCTTTGACTCCACAGGTGAACACAGGCAAAACTCAGTTCTTGGGAGATTTATTGCTCCAGAGCTTTGAGCTCCTAAAGAGCACTCAGCCCTTCCTTCAGGCAACTGCAGTCACCTTCATAGGTGAATGCAGGTGGTCCCTCCTGTCGATTCCTCCCTCCCTTATAGCAGGAAAACTCTTCTTGACATTTTGCTAAAGGGTGAAGCCAGAACCATGATATGATGAAGCTGGTCACATCCTTTTCCAGCTCTGACCTGGTTAGAGAGGTTGACCTCAAATTATGTGTTACAAAGGCTTGGGAAGCTCTCTGCCTTCATCCTGGCTGTGTGAACATCTACCCAAGAGGCATGCCACTTTGTGAGAAGAGAACTATATACACTTGGCAGGGAAAAAACTTGCTTCAACTGGAACCACATGGATTTTCCCAAATAGTTTTGTTTTACACTGTTCCACAATAACAGTATGCATTAATGTTAGAAAGCATAAAATATCCAGATTGGCTAAAAGAAGACAACAAATAATGCTAGAATTTCTATCATTTAGATTTAACCGCTACTAATATCCTAGAATTTTTTAAAACAAAGTACGCAACACAGACACACACATATAGCACTTTTTAAAAATGCAAACCTTGGGCCAAGGCCGAGTGACTAAGTTGGTTAGAGCTTTGTCCCAAGTACCACAAGTTTGCAGGTTTCATTCCCCTTCAGGGTACATACCTGGGTTGTGGCTTCAATCCCCGGTCAGGCTGCACACAAGGCAACCAATTGGTGTTTCTTACACTGATGTCTGTCTGTCTGTCTGTCTCCTTCTCTTGTAGATCAGTAAACAAAGATTTGGGTGAGGATTTAAAAAAACACAAGCATTGCTACACAGCTGTATCACCAGTACATGCATTAGATACTCTTCAGCATTTTAATGACTGCATAATATTAATTCTTTTGCATAGATGGATTTATGAAACCAATCCTTATTTTTGAATATTGAGACTGTGTCATTTTTTGTTTTCATAGGCAGGGACATAGTGGTTAAATGTCTACATGCCATCATGACTATTTTGTTAAGATAAATTTCTTAAAAGTAGAATTGCTGGGCCCAAAGGGTGTGCATGGTTTTAAGGACATTGGTGCTCATTGCCAAACTGCATTCTACAAAGTTAGATCATTTGTTGTCACCAGTACTGTACATGAGTATCCATTTCTTCAGACATTTGCCCACCTTGGGTAGTATGTTTTAAAAATCATTTCCAATTTGATAGGTAAAAATGAGAAGCTTGTTGTTTTGGTTAATATTTTTTTATCAGCAGTGAGGTTAAATATTTTTTATGGTATATGTAGCCAATATGTATTTTATTTTTGCACATTAATTGCCTGTGCCCTCAACTTTCTATGGATGTGGGAACTTCCTGAAGATTAACATCCTTGGCTCATGCTCGTCACCCGCTGACAATATTTTTCCTGGGTCACAAGTGTTCTAGGACACTGACATGTAGGGAGCAAGGCATCTCTTAGATACATTCTCTGCTAAAACTGGTTTACAGATTTCCTTGTTCTCTACGAAGCCTGGGGAAAGGAGATGGCCCAAAGATCCAGGAATTCTGGAAGGAACTTTTTTTTTAAAGATTTTATTTATTTATTTATTTATTTATTTATTTATTTATTTATTTATTTTTAGAGAGGGAAGGGAGGGAGAAAGAGGGAGAGAGAGAAACATCAATGTGTGGTTGCTGGGGGCTGTGGCCTGCAACCTAGGCATGTGCCCTGACTGGGAATCGAACCTGCGATGCTTTGGTTCGCAGCCCGCACTGAATCCACTGAGCTACGCCAGCCAGGGCAGGACCTTTTTTTAAATGGTTGTTCAAGTATGGTTTTCTGCCTTTTACCCCCATCCCAGCCCACCACCCCCAGTCCTCCCTACTTCCCTTCCGTTTCCACCCTCCCCCTTGTTATTGTACATGTGTCCTTCATACTTGCTCCTGCAAATCGCTTCTGTCCTTAGCATCAATCACTCTGAAGATAAACCTGAAGGACATACATGAGGATGTGTAGCTCTTACAAAATAGTGAGTCTGGGTTTTTTTCTGGGGTTCTGGGATATACCAGGAGGCGGGGCAGTATAGGAAGGAGGAAGGGAGAATTCCTTAAGGATATGTTTTATTATTTTAAGTCAAGTTTATTTTTACCAATACATGTATATATGAAGGCATCAGTGGAGAGATGCAAGAGGAAGGAAACAAATTTGGACTCATTGGATAAAATCCCTGCTAACAAAACGTTCCAGTCACTGCACCTTTATCACGTGCTCCAGAGGCGGACACTGCAGTGGTGTATGAGGCAGACAACATTGCTGCCCCACAAAGAACTTGCAGTTTTGTGTTCCTTTTAACTGCATTAAAATATTTTAGAATTAATTTAAATGTAGGAGAAATTCATGAGTATAGTCTCATTGCAAAAAAGAGATTGATAAGTGTATAAAATTCTATTAATTCCCAACTCGTGTTCTTCTCCCCACAATGCCTGTTTGCTCTATAGTCCTATATTATGTTTCTGTTTGCAAATAGAATAAACTGGATATATGATTTATATATCTGTGATATAAAATATGTTTATATATGTATATGTATAAATGGTTTCTGCAACTTGCTTTTTGTCCCACTTACTGAGTTGCTGTATACAGACCTCCTGCATTCCTATAACCCTTGATAGGTTACTAAAGTTGTTTCCAATTTTTTGCTATTCTGACAAGCTACCATGAACACCCTTATATATGACCCCTCATGTACAGGCTTAAGTGTTGCTTCAGACTGGATACCAAAAAAAGAGACTTTTATCGTGCATATCGAACTCAACAGAATAAAGTAAAACAACGTTTTAACCTTCTCTTCTGTGTTGACATAAATTCCAGTCACCACCCCTCCCAACTTACAGGCTTTTGTTAACCAATATTTGAGTTGTCTTTTTTTAACCAATAATTTAGATGCTGTGGTTATTATTGTTATTTTTTTCTGAATGAGTCCAGTTTATTTATTAAGTGCAGTCTCCCTCCTCCTATTCTACTACTGTGTGTGACCTTGGTCTCATTTCCTCTTGCTTCAGTTTTGATAGTGTTCCATAGGTTTTCTTTATTTTACGTCTGATTTCCAGTTTTCCACTGAAGTCCACTGTGTAACAGCAAGTTCAAGTTCCTCCCTTCCTCAACTACACTGTTAATCTAGCCTGTCCTTTATCACCCCCTATTTTACACAAGTTTTTTAGATTCACAGAGTGTTACATGCTGACCATTCCTTTTGTATTTCTGACTGTCCTCAAGTACACCTTTTAGGAGTTCCTTTAGTGCTAGTGCCTTGACAGTACACTCTCTTGGTTTTTGTTTGTAATAATTTCTTCTTACCCTCATTCTTACAAGATAGCCTTGCTAGTGACACAATTCTGGACCAATTATTTTCTCTCAGCACTTTGATGATATTCTACTATTATTTTCTAGCTTTCTCTGTTGCTAATTTGAAGCCTTCTGTTCTTTTGTTCTCTTATAGGTAATCTGTCCTTTTCCTCAGGCTGTTTAAGATTTTTCTTTTCTTTTTTAAAAGTGTTCTTTCAAAGTACACTGCAGAGTATAGTAACACCTCAGGTGCCCAAACCCCAAATTCAACAAGTAGCAACTCACGACCAGCTTGTTTTTTCTATTTCTCTACCTATACCCTTTCCCTGCTGGAACTATTCTGAACCAATTCCCAGACTTCATATTGTTTTGTTTATAAATATTTCAGTACCTATTTATTTCTAAATCATACATTTTTAACAGTAAAACATTGAAGAAACTATAATGGCCATGGAAATTATGTATGAATTTTTAAGATAAAAATGTCCCAAGAATTTGTAGACTATAGACACCTATGACCACTAATCTAGAGCCCTGAGGCTATCAATGATTCTCTTTTGCCTTAGAAGTTAGGGGCACTTCAGAGAAGCATTTGCTAGCCATAATATGAAAGCCTCCTAATTTCAGAAGCTGGGTCATTTGTCCAGGGTCACAGAAGAGATTTAATGGAAGAACCAGAACTGGAATTCCTAATTCAGGGATGTTTCTGCTAACCCATACTCCAATATTCTTTAATTTTACCCAAGTCCTGAAAAAGAGGTAGGGAATGAGGGTGGGGGCTGTGGTGGAGAGTGTTGGGGGCCGGAACAAGCCTGAAACAGGCTGATGCAATCATGGAGAAGGATTGCACCTGCACAGACAGGATGTCTGCGGTCAGAAGCCATGCGAACGCCCGACCAATCAGCGCCCTGATCACGCGTCCCTTAACCAATCCCAGCTAAGAGCACGCCCCAAGCCCGCCAATCAAAGCTACTTCCCCTTTCTGCCTTCCTCTATATAACTCCCTCCATTTTGAAATAAAATTTGCAGCTTGATCAGAACTCTTTGTCTTGCTGCCATTCTTTCGCGCCTCCTGTCCCATCCCTTTTCATCCGTTACAGGTATATCGGCGGACCCCGTTGACTGTCTCGCAGGCCGAGGCAGGAGAGGAGCTGCTATTCCCATGTCTATCAGAAGAGAAGTTTTATCTCACCTTTCAAAACCCATTGTTCCCTTCAATCCCTGAACAGCCATACCTGGGTTGGGTGTAGGACCTATTTCCACTGACTCCTGACCATTGCTCTCTGTTATCTAACTTGGTTTCTTATTACTGAAAGCCTACTGCCTACTATGCACTGGGATGCTGCAGGGGACAACACTGGTGACCTTGCCCTCATGCAGCTGACATGCTAGTGGAGAAGGGAGGACTAAGTCTTCCACAAGTACAGAGATGTTACATAAGCACTATGTAGATCACTATCTCCATAAGCCAGGGGGAAGAAAGGCACAGAGAGGATCAGGGTGCCCCTCTGCTAGGTCACATAAATGAGGGAGTGAACTGTATGACTATCTGAGGAAAAAGCACTTGGCATGTTCAAGGAAGAACAAAAAGATCAATGTGATTTGCATTCAGTGAGCAAAAGGAAGAGCAGGACATGATGGGATCAAAGAAAACAGTGGGACCAGGATCATGCTGGTTTTTAGCCATAGTAAATATTTAGGATTTTACTTGAATTTAAGGGCACACAATTCAACACAGTTCTTGCCTCTTCTAATGGAGGCCAAAAGGGATTTAGGGTACTTGTGATACGTGCTGGGTGTTTCAATTCATTCCAGTATTGTAACTGAAACCAAGGTTCCACTGCCTGCTGCAATGAAAGCCCAACTCATGAGACAGTTGCTGGTGAAAAAGGAAAGAGGTTCTATTCAGGTGCTGGCAACCTAGAAGATGAGTGCTCTTGTCTTAAAAGCCCATGTCACATCTCAGTGCAGGCAGGGGTTTTTATAGGGAGGGAGAGAGACAAGGAAAACAAAGAGGTCAGGGGAGAGGTTGTGGACCTACAGGCAGTGCCCTTGCTGGTCCCAATATGGATCATTAATGTCTGCATCCTGGAGCTGATCAGGGCAACCTGACTCCTGTAGCTGGGCCATCTGCATCAACTGGAGTTGTGGTCAAGGCCGTTCCTTGTACAAGCACGAACTGAAACTGCCAGCACCTGCAATATGCTTACAAAAAAAAGCTGAGTGTTTTGTAAGGAGAACAGTGTATGAGTTCTTTTTATCAGTTTGGTAGTACATCTTATTAGAATAAGATGTGTTAACTCTCTCAGTTGTAATAACTCTCTCATGGCAAGTCAGAGTAGTATAAAGTTTTTATTTCCTGTTAGAGGACCAAATGGCAATTATTTTTCAATGATTTATTCTTCACTATTTTCCATGCCACAATTTCCTTCCTTTGATGTAGAGACAAGATGAAGAGAGCATTTGCTTTTACAACTCCTACACCTACATCTCAGCACTTTTGTATTTAAGAGGGTTATATGTATATCTGAATGTCCTGACCTGAATGCCACAGGTTTGCTACTGTAGTGCTGCAGATGCCTGTCCACAGGGTGTTTGCCTTCAGGTTTGAGCCCAATTAGAGGTCCCTGGGACCTTCTTTGAGGCAATATTTTGGATATACTGTTTTGAGTAATGATAAAGCCATATCTCAAAGGAAATACCTAGACATTGATGGGAGATGGACAAAGCTTTGTTTCCTTTCTGGTTCTATTGCAGCTCTTTATCTAAAGAGTACAATGGTAAGTGACTTTTAAGGGTCCCGTCTTTCCTCAAAGTCAGTGCTGTGGTGGTGAACATGAGCTCCAGCATTAGCCAGACCAGTTCTACACACTCAATCTCGAGAATGAGCCATGTGAACTTGGGCACGTTACTTTGTCTCTGTGCCTCAGTTTCTTCATCTGCATCATGAAGATGCTAATGCTGATCTTAGACATTGGTGTAAACATTGAAAACAAAGCTCAGAAAACACTGAGCTCTGCTGGGCACCTAGAGGTCTCACAGAACTTTTCTGTGAAGTTGCTTCAGGCTTCTGGGCTAGGGCGGGGGAGGGCATCAAGAGGGTAGGTAAGGAGTACACTTAGAGCTGAGGGCAAGAGGAAATCAGTTTGTTCGCTGCTTCACAGAGAATGGCCATGCTACTTCTAGCACATTAATGATGAGGTAGTAGCATCTGTCCCCTGAGGGCTTCAACCCTGGCTTCAGTTCTGACTCTGACATTTTGTACCTCTGCTGCCTTGTTCTAGATTTTACAATTGAGCTCTGTACTGTGCAGTAGACACCTATTCCCAGCCACCCCAGGGGAATTTCAGGGAAAGTACATGTAGAATGGGAATCCTAGACTCTCCCAGAGACTGGGTAGTCTTCCCCCTTGCCTCCCTCATCCCACCCTGCCTCCAAGAAAGACTGCCTAAATACCTAAACAGGAGGGAATTTTTCCCAAGGAAAGTGATTCTAATACACTTATGTCAGCTAGTGCCTGACATAAACTCTGTGGTCAAGAATTGATTCTTTAAAGGATTGTATTCTTTCTGTACAGCGTAAGCCCAGTCTTTTTTCTGTTTCCTATATATGAGACCAACATGAAGGTGTAGACTTGATGGGCCTGAGGTACCTTTGATCTTTTGCACTGGTCAACTTCCTGTCTCCACACCCTCTGTTCCACCTGAATCTAGACTATGCACCCCCATTCCCTAACTGGACCATTTAATCCCCAGGACCCTCTCCCTCTCTCTACACCAGGCTCCAAGCAACAGCCAGGTTCTCAGTGACACACATACACTGAGTCATGTCACCACCCCCTTCCTTGAACTCCTCAGTGGTTTTCCACTGCTCTTTGGGTCAGTCTGGTCCCTTGCCCTGGGCTACAAGGCCCTTGCATATCTGGCTTCTGACTTCTCTCCACCCTTAGCCTCCATCATTCCCTCTGCACTTGAAGGGGTGGCCACACTGGCCACTTTCTACACCATGCCTAGACTCCCACTTCGCACTGGCAGTTATTCTGCCCTTGCTCTTCATGGGGCTGGCTTGGAGGCTGGCTCTCATCCTTTTGATCCCAGCTCAAATGCCTCTCAGGGAATGCCTCTTCTCCAAGAGGCATTTCCTGACTGGCTTGTCTAAAGAGGTCCTTCCCAGTTACTCATTCTCAGCACACTGTTAAATTTCTTTCTTTATACTTAGGTGATGTTGGCTTGTCTGCCTGGCCTTTCCTCCTCCAGAATGTTCCCTTTTTGACTCTGGGAAATCTGTCTTTCGCACTCACCACTGTGTCCCTAACACATAGCAGTTAGTGCTTGCTGAAAGCAGGTCTCAACAAATAGTTGTTGACTGATTTAATAGTAATTGTTTATTCACAGTGAATAATATCTAGCAACCTGATTATTCAGTAATAAGGGGTTCACACAGGAATTATGATCAGATGACATGATTGGATATTATGTTGTATGTAGGAATATCTTATGGGAAGAAAAAATGTTAATCCTATTTTTGTAAAAATATGTGTCTATATTAGATATTTAAGAAACACTTCAAGGATAGGTATGAAAATATTCACATTGTTTTTTTTCTGGGAATGAGTGCTTTTACTTCCTTTTTAAAAAACAATTTGTATTTATACATTTTTAAAGTAAAATAATATTCCTTTCAAGTAGCAAAAAGCCTTCTAAAATGAAGTTATATTATAATTTGACATGTGGTGGGAAATAATGGGGCTTGGGGAACAGTCCTCAGAGAGTGAGAATCTGAGTCACCTCCTTTCTGGTTTCAGCTCTGGAAAGTATGAGGAATGACCCTCAGGAATCCATCCAGGCTTCAGTCAGCCCCTTGTGAAGGGACATGTGAATCCAAGGCATGCCTCCCTCTCCACAGTGAGTCCTCCAAGTACTTTCTGCTGCAAAGTCCCTGGCATGGAAGCACAAAAAGAAAAGAAGTAGCTATTTAAGACTGTCACACAGGAATGAAATCATTGGTTCCTGAGCCCTCTAAATTCATTGTACAGCTGGTGCAAAAGAGGGAGAAAAATACTCCCATATAACAGATAATTTAGAAAAGTCAATAGTCACAAACACCAAAGTCTAAAAGGCCCCCTGAAGAATCCAGTTCTGTTCTTTAAAAAAAAAAGATTTTATTTACTTACTTTAGACAGACAAGAAGAGAGGGAGAAAGAGAGAGAAACATCAATGTGTGTTTTCCTCTCACATGGCCCCTACTGGGGACCTGACCTAGTCCACAACCCAGGCATGTGCCCTGACTAGGAATCAAACCAGTGACCCTTTGGTTCACAAGCCAGCATTCAGTCCGCTGAGCCACACCAGCCAGGGCTGAGTCTGTTCTTTTTAAAAAGATGGCTGCAGCCTGTCTGGCATGATGGGCAGAGAGCTGGTTTCCTGAACTTGTTTCTAAAAGGAAAAATAATTTTAAGGAAACAAAAAAAGGAAAACTAAACTGAAAACATCCGCCTGGTAGCAAATGACACCCACACATACATATGAGTACCTACATGCACATGCAAACATGCATGTACATACACAGTAACAAAAAACAGTTACTTAAGGAAAATGGGAATTCAAATGAATTAAACAGCTGCAATTGGAAAAAAAGTGTCAGGATCACCTCTTAAGGTGTTTTATTGTGTTTCATCCTCTCTTGCTCTCGCCCATCTTCCCGTCTTGTTTCCCCTTCTCTTTTAACAAAGTGAATAGATTTTCCCTCATCCTCCCCAACCATTTTACCATAGGTTGCTTGAGATTATTCATTGTTATAAACATAGTGATCAAATCACACACACACAAAATTTGCTCCTAGCCCTGGCTGGTGTAGCCCAGTGGATTGAGCGCGGGCTGCAAACCAAAGAGTCACAGGTTCAATTCCCAGCCAGGGTACATGCCTGGGTTGCAGGCCATGACCCCCAGCAATCACACATTGATGTTTCTCTCTCTCTATCTCCCTCCCTTCCCGCTCTAAAAATAAATAAATAAAATCTTTTAAAAAAATTGCTCCTGAGTCACTGTGAACACTGAGAACTTGGCACCAGAGCCTTTCCCAGTTGTTTACCCAGATGTCAGTGCTTGACTCCACTGGAGTCTCTCCAACTTTTTGGCCAACTGGATGGCAACCCAAAGAGGCAGTTTTGATCTTAGAAGATGTGGTATGTTCCTTGTCTTTATCTCCCCTAGGTTATTGATTGTTGGTGATCAGCATAGCATTTGTAAATAAAATTTATTTACTTATCCTAAAACAATGTAGCTTCCATCCTAGTTGGGGGGCTAGGAAATAAACCTGAGTGACAGCAACTGCTCTGGATGCATTTCCTTGAATCTTCAGGCAAAGTATCAAATGACAAAAGGGAGGAATAGGGTGGGAGAATCACACAGTACCTAGTTTTCCATCTTTTCTCCCCACCTCTGCACGGCTTGCACGAAATCCCCATGCCTCCTGACACATTTCCATGGTGTATTCAGATTTCAGTTTAGAGCCTGAAAGGCAGGCTTTTAGGGTTGCATACAGTGAAACAGCACTAACTCCAACCCTCTGTCACTCAAGGAGGCACATCAGATTGTCACGGAATGACATTATTGTTGAGATAACTTCGAAATCATTTTATTTTTGAAAATCATTCTAAAACTTAGATTTGAACCCTTGCTCTCTCCACCACATAACAGTTACCACTGACCAGTTCTTTACACTATACTACTTCATGCTCTGTGCTTCATTTCCTTGTGCTTGGGTTTCATCTACAAAATGGTGTTAAATATAATACTTCCTGTGGTATTGTCCTCCAATATCCATTCTCCCCTTTTTCCTTTTTTTTAAACTGTGCAATTATTGGCCAAGAATAAAGAATATGTTTGCCATCCCCTCTCACTGCTAGCTGTGACCATATCGCTGGGTTCTGAACAAGGGGTGTAAGGGACAGTGCTCATGCAGCTTCTGAGACGGTTCCTTGAAGGGCTGGGGCACATCCACGGCTGTCCCTCCTGTCTTCTTGGTGACTCGAAGGTAGACATGACGGTTGGAACTAAGCATCTGTCTTGGACCTTCAGAAGGAAGTGGTATGTTGAAGAGAGCAGAGCCAAAAGATGGAAAGAACCTAGATCAGGTATGAGAATAGAGCTGTTCACCGGGTTGGAGAGCTTTCCCTGCAGACTTTGTTTATCTGGTGGGGGGATGGGGGTAGAGATAAAACTGTGTGTATCTTAAAAACTGTTGCATTATCTGTCACTGCCAAACCCAATTTTGATGGATTTACTTAATTCTTCAAAATTGCTCTAAGGATTAAAGGAGATAATGAGTATGAAGTGCTTAGCTGTTTGTCTGGCATAGTAAGAAGGCATTAATTCTGTCTCCAAAGTCATGAGACAGTTAGGCTATTGGAACATGGTTCTGAAACCTTGAAAGGTGTTAAAAGCCCAGAGAACTAGTTCCCACTCTGGTCAGATTGACTGATTTTATTTATCTGAAGTTAGCAGTGGTCAGAGTGACTGCTTCTAAATTTTATGAACTGTTAGGTAACATCTTTCTGAAATTTGGTTTCCTTGTATATAAAAGTGAGAATATTTAAACTTACTTTATAGGCTTTACAGAATTAAACAAAATAGTGCCATATAGTAGGTATATACTAGGTGCTTAATAAATGACTGTAGTTATTACTTAGGTATGATGGTTAATTTTATGTGTGAACCTGACTGGTCTTGGTGCCCAGATATTTGGTCAAATGTCATTCTAGATGTTTCTGTAATGGTGTTTTTGGATCAGATTAACATTTAAATCAGTAGACTTTCAGTAGAGCAGATTATTGTCTATAATTTGATAGGGGAACTCAAGGGTTAAAGATTTTAGCCTTAGTTGTAGATGAGAGGCTTAAGTGATTAATGCATGTGGAAATCTGTTATACCAGGAACTGGAATGCATGACCTAAGTGACTCCAGGAGGTTGACAAACAATTCAACCTCTGTGCCCCAGAGGGTCTGCAAGTGATGGAGATGGTATCTGAGCTTTTGTGTTCCAAGGAAGGAAGGCCCATGACACAGATAAAGAATTGTTAATCAACAGATAAAGAAGTACTAGGAAAATCGCTGTGAACTGCAACTCTTACCTGACTGACCTTTTTTCCCAAACCCCTTATCTACCCTTTCTTCTCCTTATAGAAATGCTGGCTTGAGGTGAGATGTTAAGATGGTGTTTGAGGGTATATGACCCTCCATCTTCTCAGATCACTGACATCTAAATAAAGTACCCATAAAGATTCAATCCTTATCTCTACTTATTGGTTCTGGTAGTGACAGGCAGCAAGAATGGTGACTTCTCCAGTTTCCTTTTCTGGTGACTCTGGTGGGATATTTTCAGGACTCTTCAGCAAGTCTGAGTGTTTGGCAGGTTGTCTCTTTGGTGCCTGGACTGGAGTGGGACGAGCCAAGCTATTTCTTTGGAGACTGTCTGGCAGTTGCCAAGTGCTTTCACTTGAGAACTTGCATTCTTCACTTCTGGGCAGTTCCCGTCACCTTCACTTTTGATGTACTGCTGCATTTTCTGCTTCAGGATTATAGTCCCAGATTATGACTTAGAACAGTTGTCAGGAATTAATGTGCCTTCTGGTTTGTATGATATTACAGAACTCTGTGAAGTAGCTGGGGAAGGGGACTCCATTCTGGGGAAATAGCCCACTGAGGCACATTCTGGCTGATTGGTTGACCTATGCTTATGAACCTATGACTAGAAAAGAAATGGTTTTTTATCACACTACTGCTTGGCCTACAAATAATCTGGACTCAAATGAGCACTGGCCACTGAACAGGTCTTTAAATTGGTATGCTATACTGCAGTTAGTGTCGTTTTGTCAAAGATCAGAGAAAAGGATGAAATACCTTAAACACAGGGTTTTATGACTTTACATAATAGAGATACAGATGCAGGATTAAAAGGAAGTTGACTGGTGGCCCAAAAGAAAGGGAATTTATATGTGGTAAAGATCAAAAGCTCAGAAAAGAGGGGTTGGGAAGATTAGGATGTTGTGGTTGCTGCAAGCTTGGTAAGGATTCTCATGGCCCCTCCAGCCCTGGGGGACCCTCCTCCTTGCCTGGCTGAGGGAGCTGAAGGAGGTGAGCCTGAACTGGTCTCTCCATTCTGAACCTGTCAAGGAGCCAGACCTGGTGGATGACGAGCCTCTCGGCAGGGCTGTCATATTGCAAGGGGAAAAGGCACTGGAAAGATGAGTGCCACAAGGGAAGGAGCCAGAGGTCAGAATCTGAGAACTGAGGAAAACTTACAGTGTGGGGACAAATTGTAAAGCTTTTTGATTGATACCAGAGTGACATATTCCATGGCCAATAGACCTCTAAATGAACTGGAGCTAGAATTTCTAGAAGCCCCGAAAACCAATTTTTCTTGACGCCATTAGAATGTGTTGGAGGAGATATGGTTTTCCTTTCCCAAGAAGGGATTTGTTGTTGAAACACCATGCTCAAATCACTTTTTCTCCAGAAGAACAACAGCTCCACCTGTGGGTACCTCCAGAGCATGCCTGGCAGTTCTTTGTGAAGCTATTGGAATAAGGAGAAAAGGAACCCTGCCCAGAAGAACTTGAGAATCAGGTAAAACCCACTGTATGGGCTGTTGGAAGGCCAGATGGCAAAGCGAGGCTCCCCTGTTAACGCTGACCTCAAACCATGGGTGGGGACTCCCAATAAGAGGCAGTATCCTTTATGCAGGGAGACCCTAGAAGGAATATGCCCAATAATTCAGAAGATTCAGGAATATGGACTCATTCAGCCCTGCCATTCCTGTACAATACAAGATTTAAGGGCATTAAATGACATAGTGCAGAATAGTATACCCAGGGACAGCTTCTGGTATCAGTATTGGACTTAAAAGATGCTTGCTTTTGAATTCTGGTTGACCAAGACTCTCAAATCCTTGTTTGCTTTTGAGTGGCAGGACTTGGAATCTCAGGTCAAGACTCAGTACTGCTGGATAGTACTCAGGTCAAGACTCAGTACTGCTGAACCCTTACCACAAGGGTTCAAGAACCTACCCCATGATTTTTTGGCAGACTCTGAGCCAGGATTTAATAGATCTAAAACTAGAAGGAGAAACTCTGTTACAATATGTGGATGCATCTTTTAACTAATATTATAGCTGCCTTACACCATTTGGTATCTTGTGGCTACAAAGTATTAGCACAGAAAGCCCAGATTTGTCAACGAGCAGTAAGGTCTCGGGTTCCTGCTTGAATCTGGCAAAGGGAGTTTTAGTGGACTTGTCAAAGAAACTAGACCACACTGCCCAGGGGTGTCCAGTCTGCTTGAGTGCTGTGGCAGCCACCTGTGAGCTTTCATAGGAAGCTGAAAAGTTTTCTATGGGACAGCCTATCACCATTTATGCACCCCACCAAATATTAAGTAGTGCTAGAACAAAAAAGAAATGTTGGGCTCACTGCTGGAAAAAAAAAAAAAGAACAGGTACCAAGCAGTTTTTCTCCACAGTCCCAATGTCTCCCTCAAAATTATAAGTTAAATTGTGTTTCCCTTCTCCTGGAGCCTTGGTCATGCTAATACTTGACTGTGCTGGAATAATTGATGAAGTTGATTCTAGAAGAATTGATTCACAGGACATCCTTTAGAAGAGGTAGAAAGATAGAGGAAATTACATAGACAAAGAAAACAAAGACTGGATGTGCCATTGTGATTCTCGAAGGAATAGTAGAGACCAAGCCCTTACCACCATGAACATCTGCTCAAAAGCTGAACTAATGCATTGATGAAGGCACTAGAATTGTCATATGAAAAGAAAGTAAATGTGTATACTGACTCGAGGCACACTTTCCCAATTTTGCATGCACATAGTTTAATCTGGAAGGAAAAAGGTCTATTAACCTCCAGTAAAAGGAACATTAAGCATGCAACAGAAATTTTTAAATTACCAGAAGCTGGTCAGGTACCTTTCCATGTGGCAGTTATGTGCTGTCCCAGGCATTAGAAAGACACCTAAGTGGCTAGAGGAAACAATCTGGCGAATAGAGCAGCAAAAGAGGCTGCTAAAGGAACATTTGTAATGCCTTTGGTGCCTGTTCTAGACTTAACACAATCCGACCCTGACTATTCAACTGCAAACTTAGAGAAAGGTGAGAGCTGGGATTTTGAACCACCTATATTATACCATGGTTCCTAAGTCCTGGCATTTCTAAAGCCATGTGTGCCAGAAGAATGATCCTAAAACAAATCCCCATCAGAAAAAATAAAAGAAATAATACCAAGGGCAGTACCTGTGCGAGGACAGACAAATAGATTTTACCCAGATGCCAAAGGTCTGAGGAAGGAAATATTTGTTAGACTTTGTTTATACCTTTTCAGGATGGGTAAGAGTCCTGTCCCACTAAAACTGAGAAATCCTCAGAGGTAATGAAAGTCTTGCTGATAGAAATAATTCCTCACTTTGGCTTATCCAGCAACTTGCTTGGTACCTGTTGCTGCTTTTGTTTCAGAAATTACATGGAAGCTTAATAAGTTTTAGGAATGAAGTGGAGACTCCACATGGCATGGAGACCTCAGGTTTCTGGGAAGGTGGAGAGGATGAGTAACACCTTGAAGAAAAATGTAGCCAAGCCCTGGCTGGTGTGGCTCAGTGGATTGAGTGCCAGCCTGTGAACTAAAGGGTCACCGGTTCAATTCCCAGTCCAGGGCACATGCCTGGGTTGCAGGCCAGGTCCCCCAGTGGGGAGTGGATGAGAGGCAATCACATATTGATGTTTCTCTCCCTCTCTTTCTCCCTCCCTTACCCTCTCTAAGAATAAACAAAATCTTTTTTAAAAAGAAAAAGAAAAATGTAGCCAAACTGTGTCAAGAAACCCATCTCTATTGGGATCAAGTTTTACCTATTTCTCTGCTCAGGATAATGATGGCTCCTTGAAATGGAATTCAAATTAGTCCTTATAAAGTTGTGTACAGAGGACCAATTCAGACAGGATTGGGGTGGGAGAAATGTATGTAGATCAAGAAGTGAAGGTAAAGAACTATGTACAACATTTATGTCAGAACTTAGCTGTGGTTAATGACCTTTTCTGTATTAGAAACCTCTCCCCCACAGGTTCAGTACATTCCTTTGAGATAAGGTGCTACTCCAGGCTTGGAAGACAGAATCCTCAGAAAGCCAACTAGAAGAAAAGTGGGCTGGAACCTAAGTCAGACAAAGTTTCATTTCATGACTTATAGGCACTTATACTCCACTGGAAAGATAACTGGAGTCCTAGGGTAACTCTAAAAGACAGTGAAATATATTTTTTAAAAAAAAACAATGCTAACATAGCCCAAGCTGGAAAATGTGCAACTTCTGTCAATTGTACTAAACTCTGTTTTGTATGAATTGTAACACCACCATTAATGCATGTATCTTATCCTTCTAGTTATGTCAGATTGACTGCAGGATGGTTTCTAATATGTGGAAGGACTGTTTATTCAACAGCAAGATGATTTTTAAATAATCTTATCTGCTTTTATGTGATTTTAGTTTGCATTTCTTTAATTAGACTAATCTTACAGAAATAAGATAATTAAAAACTAACCATGAGCACTGGTAGGGGAACTCAAGAGTTAAGGATCTTAGCCTTAGTTATAGCTGACAGGCTCAAGTGATTAATGCATGTGAAAATGTGTTGTTCTAGAACTGGAATGCATGACCTGCATGACTCCAGGAGGTCAACAACCAATTCAACCACTGTGTCCCTGGGGGTCTGCAAGGGGATGGAGAGGGTATCTGAACCATTGTGTTCCAGGGAGGGAAAGTCCATGATGCAGATAAAGGACTGTTGATCAGCAGATAAAGAAGTACTAGGAAAATCATTGTTTTTCTTACTCAATTAACCTTTAAAAAGAAGCCTTACTTTCCCTTTCTTTTCCTTATGAAAAGGTCAGGCAATTCCTCTTAAATGGTCCACACAGACTTACTTGGCAGCTGATTGAAGGACATCAGAGACATATAGGAAGAAACTGAATTCTCTGCGATCAGGGTGAGAGCTGGGAGGCAACTTCCAGACAGAAGGACTGTCAGAGACTGTTATTCTTTTTCTGAGCCTTCCTCCCACAGAGTCACAGAGCTGGCAGGCAGGTGCCATATTTGAGAAATCATCAACCTGGCTCACACTGTTTGTCCCACCCTGGTGACTCCTTAAGGCCCTGTCCCACCCAACTTTCAGGTCCTTCCAAGATGTGTTTAGTTGCTTTTCCATACAAATGGCGTGTCTTGGGCCATGCTCTATATTTCCTTAAATTCCATCAAATATATTACCTGGCTTTAGTGGGCCCTGTACCTCTCACTAAGTTTCCCCAGGCCCGAAACTAGCAGTAGCCAGCCTTGGTTCACAGCATGGCCTTACCTGGGCATCTCCAAGCCCAACACAAGTAGCAGCCATTGGATCACTCTATAGCTTATGCTGTGTGACCCCGGACAGAACACATTCACTGGCTTACCTTGGACATTCCAACAGTAGTCAAGGCTCAACTACAAAAGGAGGGTGTACATGGCCCCCCTCCTCATGGGCACACCTTGAGTACCCAGCTTGGGTAAGAGGGGAAGCTGTGCCACTGAAATCTACAGATACCTACTACTATGCTAGGCCACACTACCAAGCCAGGGAGGTGTCACAGCACTACTTAATACATAGAAACAAACATGAGGAAGCTGCCAAAATGAGGAGACAAAGAAACATGGCCCAAATGAAAGAACAGAACAAAACTCCAAAGAAAGAACTAGACAAAATGGAGACAAGCAATCTACTAGATGCAGAGTTCTTAATAATGGATATAGGGATACTCAGTGAACTTGGTGAGGACCTCAACAACATAAAAAAAAATCCAGTCAGGAACAAATGATAAATACACTGATTGGAACAAAGAACAATATACAAGGAATCAACAGTAGAGTGGATGAATCTGAGAATCAAATCAGCACTTTGGAATACAAGAAGCAAAAAACAACCCATCAGAACACGAAGAAGAAAAAGAATTTTAAAAAATGAGGATAGTGTAAGGAGCCTCTGGGACAACTTCAAGTGTAACAACATGCACATAAAGGCAGGGCCAGAAGGAGAAGAAAGAGCAAGAAATTTGAAACCTGTTTGAAAAAATACTGACAGAAAACTTCCCTAACTTGGTGAAGGAAATAGACATGCAAGTCCAGGAAGTGAAGAAAGTCCCAAACAAGATGAACTGAAAGAAGCCCACACCAACACACATCATCATTAAGTTAGCAAAGTTTAAAGACAAAGAAAGAATATTAAAAGCAACAGAGAAATGCTGTTAGTTACCTACAAGGGCGCTCTCATAGGACTGTCAGTGGATTTTTCAAAAGAAATGACAGGATAGAAGGGATTGGCAAGAAAAATTGAAAGTGATGAAAAACAGAGATCTACAATTGAGATTACTCTACCCAGCAAATCTATCATTTAGAATTGAAGGACAGATTAAGATCCTCCCAGGCAAGGAAAAGCTGAAGGAGTTCAGTACCACCAAACCAGTACTATATGAAATGTTAAAGAAGAAGATGAAAAATGTGAACATCCCTGACTGGTGTGGCTCAGTGGATTGAGCATCAGGCTACAAACCAAAGGGTGGCTTGTTTGACTCCCAGTTGCAGCCCATGCCTGGGTTGCATGACAGGTGCTGAGATAGTGGCATGCAAGAGGCAATCAATTGATGTTTCTTTCTCTCTTTTTCTCCCTCCCTTCCCTTCTCTGCAAAAATAAATGAATAAAACCTGTAACAAATTCAAAGAAGAAATATTTTTAAAAGGAAAATAAAAACAATATAATAGCAATAAACACATATCTACCCACAATTGATTCTAACAAACAAAATAAGCAAGAAACGCAACAGAATCATAGATACAGAGAACATTTTGATGGTTGCTAGATGGAAGGAGGTCAGCGCATGGGTGAAAGAGGGAAGGAGGTTAAAAAGTACAAATTGTTAGTTACAGAATAGTCATGAGGAGGTAAGTACAGCATAGGGAATAGAGTAGCAAGAGAACATATATGCAGGACCCATGGGCATGGACAATGGTGTGGGGATTGCCTGAGGTGATGACAGGGCTGGGTAGAGGGGGGCAAAGGAGGAAAAACTGGGACAACTATAATAGCATAAACAATAGAATATAATTTATTCTTTAGCTGCAGGTCCTTTGAGTGCTCCAGCACTTCCCAGTCACCTGTTTTGGTCCCCTGACACCATCCACTTTTCAACATGCCTGGTCTGACCCCCAGTGGCACTATTGTGCCACTCTCAGGACACTCTCCCAGTAAAGCAGTACCTGCCCTGGTGGCAGGTTCCATGGTCCAACAGAGGAAGAATGCCAGCTGCAGGACGACCTCAGCAGGCACTAGGGGAATGTGGCACTTCTACATGGAAGATTTTTCTGGCCTAAAAGTTGGCCCTGTTCCAGTACTGGTTATGAGCCTCCTGTTCATCATTTCTGTATTTATGTTGTACATTTGGGGCAAGTACACTTATTCATAGATTTGGCTACATCCATCTGTCTGTCATCCAAAGAAGAAAAAAAAACATGTCTTGGACCAAAACACAGTGATTTTCTGTAAGCTTACTGTTTTAAAGGCATCTTAATGATAATTTATTTTATGGAATCAGTTTTTTTGTATGGCTATGAAACTGTTTAATTCATTTATTTTTATACATAAATTTAAAATATATATTATATATTATAAATATAAATGAATATAATATATATATATACATAAATAATTTGAAAAAAGAAAGGTCAGCTTGTGATGAGATGTTAAGACAGTTTTTGAGGGTACATAATCTTACACCTTTCCCAATTGTCAGCATCTGAATAAAGTGCCCATAAAGATTCAATCCTTGCCTCTACTTATATTGGTAGAGACAGGCAGCATGAATGTCAACTTTTCTGGTTTAATTCGAGTGTAACTCATTCATTCAGATGAAGATCTTAACAGAACAAAGAGTGATATCTTCAGAGAAAGAAGAGATTCCACCAGCAGAAATACTTAGTACTTAAACTACAACCATTCCTCGAGTTTCCAGCATGCCAGTCTATCCCATCATATTTTGGACTCACCAAGACTCCATAATTGTATGAACCAACTTAAAAATAAATCTGGCAGGATATAAGCATGTATTCTGTTGGTTTTCATTCTCTGCAGAACTCTAACTTATACATATGATGTTTTCAAGATTCATCCATATTGTAGCATGTGTCAGAATTCCCTTCCATTTTAAGGCTCTTTGTAGATACTACATTTTGTTTGTTCATTCATTCACCCATTGATGGACACTTTGGCTGCTTCCACATTTTAGTTATTGTGAATAATGTGGCTATAAACATGGATATACAAATATCTGCTCAATCCCCTGCTTTCACATCTTTTGAGTATATACTCAGAAGAAGAATTGCTGGATCATATGGTAATTCTATTTTCAAGTTTTTGAGGAAGTGCCACACTGTTTTCCATAGTGTTTGTGCCATTTTACATGTCCATCAGCAGACACAAGTGTTCCAATTTCTCCATATCTTGCTAAAACTTATTAATTTCTTCCTTGCTTTCTTCCTTGCTTTCTCACTTTCTTTCTTGCTTTCTCTCTTTCCTTCTTTCTCTCTCTCTTTCTCTCTTTCTGTCTTTCCCCTTCCTTCCTTGTTTCCTTCCTTCCTTCCTTCCTTCCTTCCTTCCTTCCTTCCTTCTTTCCTCTGTTTTTTTCTTTCTCATTAGTTTTAAAATAATAGCCATCCTAATGAGTGTTAGGTGGCATCTCATTTTGATTTTTGATTTGCATTCCCCTGATGATCAGTGATGTTGACCACCTTCTTCTGTCCTTTTTGGCCACTTGTGTAGCTTCTTTTGAGAGGTACATATTTAAGTCCTGTGCCCATTAAAAAATGTTTTTTAATTCTCACTTGAGGATATGTTTATTGATTTTTTGAGGGAGAGGAGAGACAGAGAGACAGAGACAGAGACAGAGAGAGAGAGAGAGAGAGGGAGAGAGAGAGGGGGGGAGAGAGAGAGAGAGAGAGAAGTGTCTTTCTCTCTGACTGGGGAGAAAATCTGCAACCTAGGTATGTGCACTGACTGGGAGTCAAACCTTCAACATCTGGTGCAGGGGACGATACTCCAACTAACTGAGCCACCTGGCCAAGGCCTAACTTCATTCTTTTTTAAAAGTATATTTTATTCACTATGCTATTAGAGTTGTTCCATTTTTTCTTCCCTTTATCCCTTTCCACCCTGCACTCCCCTTCCTTCCAGCATTTCCTCCCTTAGTTCACATCCATGGGTTGTACATATAAGTTCTTTGGCTTATCCCTTTCCTATACTATTCTTAACCTCCCCCTGTGTATTTTTCAACTACCAATTATGCTTCTTGTTCCCTGTACTTTTTCCCCCTATTCTCCTCCTCCCCTCCCCACTGATAACCCTCCATGTGATCTCAATTTCTATGATTCTGTTCCTTTTCTAGTTGCTTGCTTGTTTTTTTTTTTTTGGTGTGTGTGTGTGTGTGTGTGTGTTTTAGGTTCAGTTGTTGATAGTTGTTAGTTTTCATTTCATAGTTCATACTTTTGATCTTCTTCTTTTTTCTTAGATAAGTCTCTTTGACATTTCATATAATAAGGGCTTGGTGATGATGAACTCCTTTAACTTGACCTTATCTGGAAAGTACTTTATCTGCCCTTCCATTCTAAATGATAGCTTTGCTGGATAGGGTAATCTTTGATGTAGGTCCTTACCTTTCATGACTTGGAATACTTCTGTCCAGCCTCTTCTTGCCTGCAAGATTTCTTTGAGAAATTAGCTGATAGCCTTATGGGAACTCCTTTGTAAGTAACTGTCTCCTTTTAAGATTCTCTCCTTATCTTTAGTCTTGGATAATTTAGTGATGATGTGTCTTAGAGTGTTTCTTCTTGGATCCAACCTCTTTGTGACTCTCTGAGTGTCCTGGACTTGCATGTCTGTTTCCTTCACCAGATTGGGGAAGATTTCCTTTATTATTGGTTCAAATAAGTTTTTGATTTCTTCCTCTTCCTCTTCTTCTGGCACTCCTATAATTCGAATGTTGGATCACTTAAAATTGTCCCAGAAGTTCCTACACCTGTCCTCATTTTTTTAAATTCTTGTTTCTTCATTCTGTTCTGGTTGGATGTTTATTTCTTTCTTTTGTTCCAAATCATTGATTTCAGTCTGTTTCCTTCCCTTCACTTTTGGTTCCCTGTATATTTTCCTTTATTTCACTTTCAATAGCCATCATTTCTTCTTTTATTTTGCTACCCTACTCAATCATTTCTGTGAGCATCCTGATCACCAATGTTTTGAATTCTCCATCTGATAGGTTGGCTATCTCTTCATCACTTAATTCTTTTTCTGGAGCTTTGATCTGTTCTTTCATTTGGGCCATATTTCTTCGTGTGGGTGCACCTGTTATGTAGTAAGGGAAAAAGCCTTAGGTTTTTGCCAGGGCAGGAAACCCACATCATTGCATATGTTGGGGAGGGGTCAGGGAATGCCACTTACTAGTCTTCTCAGCTCTGGCCCCACTTTTCATCACTTCCCTTGTTTCCCCCAACTGGATTGTGCCCTTTCAGGTGCTGATTCCTGGGTGGGTGGTTTAGTATACATTGTAGGACTCTGTGGGTCTCTCCAGAAAACTCTTCTGTGAGGGTGGGAGTTTGTCCCATTGCCACAACCCCCACAGTTTTTTACAGCCAGAGGTTTTGAGGCTTTATTTCCCCACATGAAACTCTGGGTGTGTAGTTTGTCTTGCTCCTCAGTTGTTCCTCCCAGTTTATCCATATGTGAATGTGGGATATCCCTGTCCAACAGCCACTGCCTGTCCCTTCCTGGTTAGCAAGCTGCCTTGTCCTATGCCCTCTCCACCCCAGCTTCCTGTCTCTGCCTCTCCTACCAGTTTGGGTGAATGTTTCTTCTTCCACACTTTGGTTGTTAGAATTCCATAGAGTTTGTTTTTTCTGGATGTTCTGATTGTTCTTTGTTTTTAACTTTGTTGTTATCCTTATTTGGGTTGTACAAGGAAGTGAAATGTATCTACCTATGCCTCCATCTTGGTCAGAACTTTTCCAACTTCATTCTTTTGCATGTGGATGTCACCTTACTTTTTATTTATTTTTTAACTATTCACTTCTTCAGAAATTTTACCACTTACCATAAGTTTAGTTCTTTCACCAGTGGTGATCAAACCCATATATCCAGCTTCTACTGATTTCCTAAATTCACTTCTCCATTTTCAAACATTATGGAATACCTCATGGAGTCACTGACAGTAGCACTGTCTGAAAATTCAGTTTGATTAGTTATTGACTACTATGTGCGGAAACAGAATATGCCCCATGTCCACTAGAGTGTGGCTTAATGAGCAAAAGTAGTATGTCTCCATGTACTCTGGACAGAGTAATCAGAGAAACTTGGTTTCAGATGCAAGTATTATTAGGGTGCACTTTGTACTGTTATGGAGAGAGGCACATGGGGTTTTGGGGATGTGAGCAAATGGTCTCTAGCAGAGTGTTTTCTCTTATAGGACAGATGCATTTCAGGGGACTCTCTTCATGACTAGGTAATATGTTTTACTCAAATTCCTGTGATTTGAGTCTACACTCACTAAGTAATCTTCCAAATAATATTGGCTACTCAAATAGAAAAAGATATTAGCTTATGCTCACTAGAAATGTTTCCTTTATAAGGAAAGAATAAACAAATGAGACCTCATCAAAATAAAAAGCTTCTGCACAGCTAAAGAAAACAGTATCAAAATAAAAAGAGAACCAACTGTATGGGAAAACTTATTTGCCAATGATACCTCAGACAAGGGTTTAATCTCCAAAATATATAAAGAACTTACACGACTCCACTCTAAGAAGACAAGCAACCCAATTAAAAAAATGGGAAAAGGACTTGAACAGACGCTTCTCCAAGGACGACATACAGAAAATCCAAAGATACGTGAAATGATGTTCAATATCACTAGCTATCAGAGAGATGCAAATTAAAACCACAATGAGACAGCACTTCACACCTATCAGAATGGCCATCATAAACAAAACAACAAACAACAAGTGTTGGAGAGGTTGTGGAGAAAAGGGGATCCTAGTGCACTGTTGGTGGGACTCCAGACTGGTACAACCACTATGGAAAGCAGTATGGAACTTCCTCAGAAAACTAAAAATGGATCTGCCTTTTGACCCTGCAATTTCACTGCTGGGACTATATCCTAAGAACCCGGAAACACCAATCCAAAAGAACCTTTGCACCCCGATGGTCATAGCAGCACAATTTACAATAGCTAGGTGCTGGAAGCAACCTAGATGCCCATCAGTAAATGAATGGATCAAAAAACTATGGTACATTTATACAATAGAATTCTATGCAGCAGAAAGAAAGAAGGAGCTCCTACCCTTTGCAACAGCATGGATGGAGCTGGAAAGCATTCTGCTAAGCAAAATAAGCCAGGCAGTGAAAGACAAATACGATATGATCTCACCTTTAACAGGAACCTAAGCAACAAAACAAAGAAACAAGCAAAATATAGTCAGACACAGAAATAGAGGACAGGCTGACAGTGACCAGAGGGCAAAGAAGAGGGAATTTCAGGGGAGAATGGGAAGGGCTTATAGAACAAATATAAAGGACACATGGACAAAGACTAGAGCGGGTGGAAATAGGAGGGCAGTGGGGAGAGAGGGGAGGGTGGGCTGGAATGGGAATAAAAGGCATAAAACTGTACTTGAACAATGACTAAAATTTAAAAAAATTAAAAAGAAATGTTTCCTTTATAAATGTATGATGATTGGAAAATGTAAAATTAGTGATTATGCATCTGTACCAAGCCTGATATTTTCTGAATGAATTTACAAAGGTAATTCAGCTTCTGGGCTGCTGCTCAGTTAATATTTATTAAATGAATGAATGCCAAGGAAAGTTATACCCTGGAATAAGATGCCTTTGAGAGGTACTTGTCCTGCTTATAATGTAACCCTGCCCAGCCCCACAATAAACACACTAATGTGTACCCCATCAAATTGCATAACTTTAAGTGTCTCAAGCACAGAATAGTCATGTTTCTCCTCATAATGCATAATCATTCCTGACCTTCCTTATCTCTGTCTTCCAATCGCCAAAGTCCTAAAACTTAAAATTTGATCCACAGTTAGGCTCAACCTTACTTATTATTATATTTTATTTTTTTATTGATAGATTTATATCACAGCTATTTCTAAAGGGGATCTAAGGAAACAAAACCATAGGAGAACTAAATGCAATTAATATTAGCTGTAGCTTAACTGTTTTTAGGCTTTTGTAATGTGGCGTGCAAAGTGCTAAATTATTTATGGTACTAAGATGATCTGATTCTTACAAGAATCCTATAGGATGGAGAGGCCCTGTTATTATCTCCATTTTATAACTGAGAAGATGAAAACACAGAGGGTTTAAATAAACTTCCAATGCTACTCAACTAGTTAATGTCAGAGTAGGGAGTTGAATCCAGGTAGTTTGACTTTACTTAAGGGCTTGTACTTAAAATTAGCAAGAAGCAGTGACAACAGGAAAAAAAAAAAACGTATCAAAAACTGGTGGCCAATGAAAATGAAAACAATACACAATACTTAGCTTTGATACTACAAGCAGAAAAGGAGAAGAGGAATACATAATGGGTTTAAATAGCTCTGACCATAAAGTTATAGAAAGCATTATTGAATATCAGTAGAAATATTTTTCTCCCTGGCCTTGGGTTTTGAGAGGACTTTGTTAAGAAGGATTTTGAGTTACTTTAATTAAAGTCTCAAATAAGGCTGTTCAATAAGAAATGCAGAGGTGCTCCACACAGGGCTAACTTCTGATATTACTTTTGGGACAAAGCCCAGGGTGTTATGTTAGGAGCATCACTCTCTAAATATAAATCTTCAGGTAAAGATGAAGAGAGGATAGAGGGACAGGATCTGGGTTTATAGCCTAGTATTTACTGTCTCCATCCTGTACATTCCTGTTGCCACCTAAGGTTTAAGTCCCTACTGTATTGTCTGGTTTACTGCATAACCTGACTTGTTTGCTTGCTTCTGGTCTCTCTCCCCTCCAAACTACCCATCACAGCTTCCATTCTAACCTTGCCAAGACATTCTTTCACAATTTCACTCCTCTGCTCAAAAATATTTAAGTGACATGCAAATTACTTACAATATAAAGTCTAAACCGATTAGCTTGCTATTTAAAGTCTTTGAAAACTAAATCCCATATCTTATCACCTTATATTCATCCAATAGTGCTTCTCACATTGGAGGATTCATACCGGAGAGGTGTGTGGGGTGGGGGGTGGTGAGGGTGCAGCACTTGCTGGAGTGGAGAAGGGAGAGGGGGAACTTTGAAGCAAAAGGCCAAAACCTAGTGTATCTTCTTGAAGTGTCAAGTTTATCAGATGATAATTACTTTAGAACACTTTTTATGCTAAACATAGTTGTTATACAGTAGAATACAACATTTACATGAATTTTAAAGTTAAAGCTGAGGCACCAGAGACCTTTTTTGGATTTCTGGTGGGCCATGTTCCAAGACCCTGAAGGTTATTAGTCTCTGGCACCCTTCAAACTGCACCAAGCAGTGTTAGTTGAAAATACTGACAAATATCTGACTCTGGAATCACCTTTTGTAAATTCCCACAACCTAGCTTTTACACAGCTTGGAACGCTGGCTGCTCTCTGTGAAAGCCCATGTACCAGAAACTCTCCCTAATACTTCTTGATCCTGCTGGAAAGTCACACCAATTACCACTGTTATTCTCTGGGTGGGGTCATTTGGCATAAAATGTCCCCAATTTTCATGTCTTCAAACCATACTGTGACGTTGTAATCAGTATGTATGTTAGTACCCTCTAACCTGAGGTTTCACTTTTTAAGGCTTCACTTACCTGTGATCAACTGTGGTCTTAAAACATTAAATGGAAAATTTCATATGTAAAGAGTTCATAAGTTTTGAATCACATGCTATTCTGAGTAGTGCAATGCAATCTCATGCTGTCCTGCTCAGTCCCTCCAGGGACGTGGGTCACCCATTTTCCCAGAAGACCCATTCTGTATTCACTCCCTGTCTATAAATCATTTAGTAACTGTCACAATGTTGCAATGCTTTTGAAACTGGAAAAAACCCTGGCATTCGTGCTGCTTGTCACATACTGAATCCAATCAACACAGACAGGAATTGAATCTCTATGGGCGCTTTATTCAGATGGCCAGTGATCTGAGAAGATAGTGGGTTCATACCCTAATGAACCATCTTAAATTCCATTTTAAGGTGGTCCTTTTAAAAAAAAACATATTTAAGTGGAGCACCGTGCCCCCCATCTTTCCCACTTTCCTTGGAAACTCTGAACCTAGGAGCTACCGGGTCCTGAGAACAACAGGGCAATTAACTTGTTGCTCAAACTCATTGCAGCTTACAAAAATAACCAGACACTCTGAAAAAAAACTAATATTCCTTGCTCCCGAGCTAAACAGGACATTAAAGAATGTCCTGTTTGCCAAGCCCTTAGCAAGAAAGCCCCATTTACAGGAGTTAATCCTCAAGGACTAGGTTCTCAAATAATTTGGCAAACAGATATCACTCATTACGCTCCCTTTGGAAAATTCAAAAGCATTCATATTTCTATTCATACTTACTCTGATGCCCTACATGCATCTGCTTTAACAGGAGAATCTGCTAAAAAATACAAGCCCATTGGTTTCAGGCCTTTAGTCATTTAGGGCAGCCTCAGCAAATTAAAACTGATAATGGCCCTGGATACCTTGCCTATTCTACTCAAGTTTTTCTTCAGTGCTGGAATATCCTAACCCTAACCTTATAATCCAACTGGCCAGGCAATTGTAGAACATGCTCATCATACTTTTAAAAATCTTTAAACAAAAAAAAAAAAAAAAAAAAAAAAAAAAAAAAAAACAGAAAAAGGGGGAGTCATGAGTCCTTCCCCCCCAAATTTGATTATGTTAACCATGTTTACGTATAATTTTCTAAATTGTGATGAATCACTCTGTACTCCAATTGAGAAACATTTTCAGAAGAAAGAGCCAAAATCATCTTATATGTAGGTTTTAAATAGTGATTTTCTGGGAGATGGCTCTTGGCAGGGCCCTGTAGATCTCTTTACTTGGGAAAGAGGGTATGTGTGTGTTTCCATCCTTATAGATCCTGTCTGGCTACCAGCCAAAAGAGTAAAGCCTTATCATGGGCGGGATAGATGCCAAGCTCTGCTACCTGGAGTCAAGAACCGATCAACTGACAGACCAGATGTCCCACCTGACCCTGAACAACCAGAAGGAAAACAGACACCCACACCATCACTCACGGGCCTGCGTCCGCCAATGGAGGAGGATGGGGCCTGCCCCAGTGACAGGGGCCAAGGCTCAAATGCTCCTGCAGAGGACAATAACCCTTCAGTGTCCCATAATGTTCCCTTTAGGTATGTCCCCACCACATGGGGGGACCTCAAGGCCCTTAATGTTCAAGCAAAGGCCTTACCAAACAAAAAGTGTTCCAGACCCTCCACAATAATCTTACAATGGCTGAACCCTAAAAACTGGTTCTATGGACTGGATTTATGAGTTTGGGTCATGGCAACCCTTGGATGCCTCCTTGTCTTAATACTTATTTGTGCTATATGATATATACAGAGGCTGTTTTCTTAAGATTGTGTTCAGGAACAGCAAATAGTAGGTTTCACAGGCTTAACAGCTGCAATTGCATTCACAAACAAAAAAGGGGGAGATTATATGTTGGGAACCACTCTGCCTGGTTTCAGAAGCTGTAACCCCCCCAATGGCTAAGGTTGAGTGAGAGATCTTGGGACCCTAAGCCACTGAGGAGACAAAGCTTATCTCCCTGGCAGAAGCACCGCCTCTGCTCCTTCTACTTCATCCTGCCTGGCCCCCAGTGCTTAATCGATTAGTCAGTA
This sequence comes from Phyllostomus discolor, assembly GCF_004126475.2. Taxonomy (NCBI): domain Eukaryota; kingdom Metazoa; phylum Chordata; class Mammalia; order Chiroptera; family Phyllostomidae; genus Phyllostomus; species Phyllostomus discolor. The sequence continues at coordinate 121,568,515 of NC_040904.2, forward strand.
ATGGGTAAGATTCCTCAAGGGAAGGATGACCTAAGACAGGAATGATCAAGAGGAGGCCTTCAAGGAAGGACTTTTGGGGCTGTGGAGAAAGGGGGTGATGGACCCTCGCCCCTTGGCTTTGACATAGCCTGAGCCTTCATTCTGTCTGCAAGAAGTCTCCTAATCTCTTGGCTGCCTTAATTCCTCTGCTCAACCTAAGCCTGAAAGAATGCTGGAGGTGGGTGCAGCCCTGTGCTGGAAAGGGTGGGTTTCCCAGGGCAATCAGGCCTAAGAAAGAAGAATAAATTCCTGTGAAACCTGCTTTGCTAATATCCTCAATTTAAAGATAAGAGTCCAAGCCTGAAATAAGTTAGTTTCCCCAAAATTTTATGGCCCTTCAGCTATCTGACCCTGACTCAGAATAGGCCTTCAGAGTTCTTTGAATATTATCTGATCATTACTGCCTGACAGTAATCAATGGGCTTAATTTGAGAGTGTAGGTCTTTGGAGCCTCTGGTTGCTTACTGATAATAATAATGCTCTGTGTACTTTGACTCATTTGCAAATTATTTTCCCAGGGTCATGTGAGAGATCAGCAAGTAGCAGGCAAGCTTTGTGGAATCTATAGAGGTCCTAACTAAAAACAAGGGGGGGGAGGGTATAGCAGACCATTCCGCGTGGTGTGGGCCCAGCTCCCACTCAGAGATGCATAGGACCCACACCCACGGATAGGTTCTCCCGTGGGAAATCTAGGCCTGCACTGTACCTAGACTGCTATGAGATTTGCTTTTGCTAAAACTCCCTTACCCTGAATTGAGAGAGCAAACATTTACTGCAAAGTTATTCTTAAAATCCATGCTAAACCTTCCAAGGATGAGTATAACCTGTTCAACCACTTTTTTCTTTGCATTTGCAAATATCCTTCTTCTGTGCAGTGATTAGCAGCATTGGCTCCTTTGTTTTCTGTAAAACGTAACCACCTAAAGTGAACCTGTGCATAATAAATGAGGACCATTGTGTAATGTGCCCAGAAAAGAATTAAGGCCAGTCATGGCAAGGGCCGTGCTTTTTCTTCCCTTGAGAGAAAAGCCATGCTGTCCCTTTTCCTCCACAGGACTCAGTAGTCCATGTGAATTTCTCATGCCTCATCCACAATGTGGCAGATGCCATGAGCCAGGATCTGCATCAGCAGCAAGAGAAAAGAAGACAGTTACCTCCTTTGAGTGCTCATAAGACAATCAGCTTATTTCTCAAAAGAAACCTTGCAGTCAAGAAGGGGCTGGAAAGAAGTATTCAAAGTCATGAAAGGTAAGGACCTACATCCAAGATTACTCTACCCAGCAAAGCTTTCATTGAGAATGAAAGGGCAGATAAAGTGCTTCCCAGAGAAGGTCAAGTTAAAGGAGTTCATCATCAGCAAGCCTTTATTACATGAAATGTTAAAGGGACTTATCTAAGAAAAAGAGGAAGATCAAACCTATGAACCATAAAATGACACAAACTCAAAATTATCAACAATGGAGTCTAAAAATATAATAACAAAAACTAAGCAAACAACTAGAACTGGAATGGAATCACAGAAATGGAGTCCACATGATGGAGGCTTATCAGTGGGGAAGGGGGAGAATGGAGGAAAAGGTTCAGGGAATAAGAAACATAATTGGTAGGTAAAAAATAGATGGGGAGGTTAGGAATTATACAGGAAATGGAGAAGCCAAAGAACTTATATGTATAACCCATGGACATGAACTAAAAAGGAAGGGAATGCTGGAGAGAATGAGCATACCAGGTGGAGGGGGATAAAAGGGAGAAAAAATGGAACAACTATAATAGCATAATCAGGAAAATATATTTAAAAACAAATGGTGTCAGGAAAGCTGGAGAGATACATATGAAAGAATGAAACTGAATTGCTTTCTTATTCCACATACAAGAATAAACCCAAAATGGATTAAAAACTTAAATGTAAACCTGAAACCATAAACCTCCTAGAAGAAAATGTAGGCAGCGAACTCTTCGACATTGCTCATTATATTTTTGGTGGGGATATCTCCTCGAAGAAGGGAAACAAGAACTAATACACAAATGGGACTACAACAAACTAAAAACTGTTTTTGCACGGCAAAGAAAACCAATAACAAAATGAAAAGAAACCCACTGAATGAGAGAACATATTCACCGATGATACATTTGATATTAATTAATATCCAAAACTTATAAAGGACTCATACAAGTCAACACCAAAAAACTCCAATTAAAAAATGGGCAAAGGATGTAAACATACATTTCTCCAAAGAAGACATACAGATGGCCCATAGACACATGAAAAGATGTCCAATACCACTAATCATCAGAAAGATGCAAATTAAAACCACAATGAGGTGTCACTTCATACTTGTCAGAATGGCTATCATCATTTACTCCACAAAGAAGTGTTTGTGAGGATGCAGAGAATCTTCATGCACTATTGGTGGAATTATAAATCGGTGCAGCCACTGTGGAAAACAGTATGGAGGTTACTTAAAAAATTTAAAATAGAACCACCTTATTATTACAGAAGGTGGGGGGGTCAAAGGGGGGCCAATATACTATTACCTGAAAGGAACCCCCCAGGTTCGTTATGTCTGCCACCTTATGGGAAAGATATCTCTCAATGCCAGAGATTCGTGAAAAGGAAAGGAAATGTTTATTTAATGCTATACAGACTTAAAATAGTGACCTAATGCCTTCATCAAAATTCCAAAGTCCCTTAAAACACCCACAAATACACACAGTCCTTCTTTCCCCCTTTGCCCAGTCTAGGGTACCATATCTCAAGAAAAGAAATAGAAGTCCATGGCTCAGGCAGCCCCCAGTTCTTCCCAGTAATCCGTGCCCGGCTGGTAGGCCTCCCTTGGTTCCCGGCACCATCAGCTGTGTTGCTGGGATCTCTGCTAAAGCCAGGTGGTGATTCCCCTTTCTAAAGCTGCAGGGGTCCCCACCTTGGCAAAGCCGCATGGTCCTCTCTGCAAAATGGCCACAGGAGTCCCCACTCTGGCAAAGCTGCATGGTTCTCCTTCACTGCCACAGCTGTGTGGTCCTCTCTACACAATGGCAATGGGAGTCTCCACTCAGCCAAAACCGCATGGTTCTCTCTCTACTGCCCCAGCTGCATGCTCCTCTCTCCCAGGGTTGCCGCATCTGGGTTTAAATCCTGGCGCCAATCTTCCTCTCCAGCCCCATTTCTGACCTTGCCCACATTTGGCTACACTTGCCAGCACTCAAATATCCTTCCAGCTTTACTGGGCTGCCATCATGAGTCTGTGCAGATGTGACCCCATGCCATGTAGCCAATCATCTCCAAGCTCTCAAGCAGGTGCTATAACTCGGGGGACCTGCCCTCCAGTTACATCTTGGTGGGGAAGTTACTTTCATTCCCCTGGCTCAGAGTGTGGCCACAGCTATATCTATGCAACCAGTTAAAGGTTATAGATATGTTAAATGACCACACCAGAGGTTAGCTGCAAAGCTGTTGCTATGCAAAACAGCTCTCAATGGCCCTGCTCCATTTGTCCCTTCCCCCAACTCACACCTACCTGTGGTGGGGAGGGGTGAGGACATCCTAATATTTCCTGAACACCTTGAGTTCTGGACCCCATTTCAAATCCCTATTTGGGGTCCCCCCTCTTGGCTGCACCCTGTTACATTATGACCCAGCAATTCCACTTCTGGGTATTGATCCAAAGGAATCCAACACACAAATTTGAAAACATGTATGCAGCCCTGTGTGCATTGCATCATTATTTACATAGCCTTGAAATGGAAGTGTCCATTCATAGACAAATGGATAGAGAATGGATAAAGACATGGTACATGTATAATGGGATATTATTCAGCCATAAAAAGGAATGAAATCTTGCCATTTGCAACAATATGGATGGACCTAGAAGGTATTATTTTAAGTGAAATGAGACAGAGAAAGACAAATACCCCATGATCTCACTTATGTGGGATCTATAAAACAAAATAAGTGAACAAATAAAACAGAAACTGATAAACACAGGGAACTATTAATGGTTGCCAGATTTGCCAGATGGGAGGGGATTAGAGTGATGGGGGAAAAGGGCAAAGGGATTAAGAAGTACAAATTGCCAGTTATAACAGTCATGCAAGGAAGGGGGTAAAGTAGAACATACAGGAAAAGCCAATAATATTTTAATAAGTATATATGATATCAGGTGGGTGCCAGACTTTTCAGAGTGATCACTTTATAACTTATATGAATGTTTAACCAGCATGTCATACTCCTTAAACTAATATTTTATGTCAACTGTGATTGAAAAAAAAAAGACATTTTAGCTCCTGCACAAGCCATTCACAACCCAGTACAGGTGTGTACCGCCCATTCCGAGGTAAAATAACAGATTCATACATATTAAGGCCCAACAATGGCAGGGACAGGTATACAGGATTCTTAGTTCTTGGGCATAGCACTGGCCCTGCGGTATTTGGTAAATATCCGCCAGCTTGATCAAGTCAAGCAACTGTAGAGTGCTTAGCACCTCTAGCGCTAATTGGCGGAGGATCAAACATTCTGCACTGGGTGGGAGGGCAGAGAAAGTCCAGCAGTAAGCCTAAAATCTACTCTCATAAAAGAGGGTATAAGTCTATTACGTCCAGCGTTCCTACTGCAGGAAAACAGTCCCGGTCTGAGCCAGCCGCGCAAGCGCAGTGTTTCAAAAAGAGAGAACACGCCCAAGGCCCGTCCCCCCTCCACCCAACCCCCCCCCCCCCCCCCCCCCCCCCCCCCCCCCCCGGTTGAGCAGCCGCTTTGGCGCGGGGTCTTGGTTTTGCTGGACGCTCCTCCTTGTGTTGGTGTGGTCCAAAGGAACCACGATTTTGAATTCAGCTACATTCTTTCTGATGCCTCACCAACCTTCCCTGAAGTAAAGCTGCTCTTCCCGCAAATAGGGTGAGCACGGTGTGGCGTGACGAAGAGAAACAAGTGTGAAAGGGCAAACTGCCGGGTAAGCTAAACCAGAGGCTTGCAAAGGGCTGGGGGCAGTCTGGAGCGGGAAAAACCTTGGATCTTTAGGTGCGGGGCTAAGGTGTGATGGACAGGCAAGAAACAAATGCAAAGGGGAATGGGAGGTAAGTGAGGGCGGGATCTGCCATTAATCTAGAGCGAGGCTTTGGAGTCACAGTAGCTAACAGGCACCTGGGGGGTTCAGTAGTCCAAGTAACTAGGCGTTTTTCATAAATTATCTGGTTTACTGGTCACTGTAAACTTGAGAGTATGCGCTTTGACCTCGCTCTCTTACATAAGGAAACTGAGGGTTAGGGGCATTAAATGAGGCACGATACAGCTGGAATCCCAAATTTGGCAGTATGACTCCAGAGCCCTCACTGTTAATGGCACTTCCCTAGTGTCTGCCCTTCAGAAAATAAAGGTGGAGTGAGGTCCAAGTCAAGAGGATTCGGATGAGTGGAACTGACCACATTGTTGGAGGATGTGCCATGAAAAGTGGAAGTAAATACTAATAAGTAGCAGGTTTTTCCTACACAGTGTGAGAGCTCTGAGGATGGGGCTGGGAGGGAGAGAGAGGCCAGAGCAAGGTTGTGGGCCAGGCCATGTCCCAGCTGTGGGAGCACTGTGGCTCTGCTGCATATCGTGACCCTGGATATGTGTGAATTTACCATTTCTTACCTGCCTTTGTATTTTACTCTGGATAATGTAATGCTAGGAACTGTGGCAGCCACCTTGTAATCAAAAGAAGAAAAAATGAAGAGATGCTAACCCAGAGTCCTGATATCATCATACCACTAGATCAATATGAAGCTTTCTACCTCTGTACTTATTATATGTAATAACAGACACTTGTAGTCTGTTACTTGCTGCCAAAGGCCCCTTGACAGATGTATCAGGTACCCACATGCCTTTGTACCATCTGTGTGAGGCCAACAATAGTGGATTTAGTCTGGAGAAGTTTGTTGCATACCTGTTAAAGAAGAATGATGAACCCTGACCAGTGTGACTCTGTTGGTTGTGCATTGTCCTACAACCAAAAAGGTCTCCCATTCAATTCCCAGTCAGGGGACATGCCTGGGTTGCAAGTTTGGTCCCCGTGTAAGGGGGTACTGAGTTAGAGTTTCCCCCAGATGGAGAAAACTGCCATAGCTATCACTTGAGAGGTGAGGGAAGCCAAACAGGGCCATTGAGAGCACACCTTGGTCAGTGTTTTAGCAATGTTAAAACCTGTGCCTGCTTGGAGCCAGGGAGATGGGTGTGACTGGAACCCATGATGTGATGTAGCCAGAGGGGCTACCTGCACCTGCAATAGCAGTGCAGATGTAGCTTCTGTGTCATGGGGCCATGGTCGCTGGGACTAATGATGGCAGCTGAGAAAGGCAGAAGAAATCAGACTACTGGCAGGTGTAGCCCAGTGTGGGAGGAGTCGGAAATGGGTTATGGAGGCAGATCCACTCTAGGATTTATACCCAGGTGCAGCAGCCATGCTGGGGCTTGACCACACAGCTTGGGAGCAGAGAGAGAGTCTCTCTTGACCATGCTGCTTAGAAAGCAGGTGAAAAACAGGATGTAGCAGCCGTATGAGGCTGTCTGCCTTGGCCACATGGTTTGAAAGAATGGAGGAGGTTTTCTACCAGCCCACCATGAGGAAGTGCCACACGGTTTTGGGTTAAGCCGAATTATAGACTTTCTTTTCCTGAGATACGGTGCCCCTGATTGGTCTGGTTTGGCAAGGATAGGCAGGATTGTATGTGCATGTTTGTGGGTGTTTTAAAGGGACTTTGGGATTTAACGGTGACACTCTGCCATTACTCTAAACCTGTATAACTTCTGAATAAATAGTTCCTTTCCTTTTTACCAAACTCTAGCACTGAGAGCCACAATTCCTACCGATGGTAGGCAAAAAGAATCCAGAGTAACAAGACCCTCGGGGGAGTTTCTGTAGCACCAGCAGGGGTATGTACAGAAGGCAGCTAATGGATGTTTCTCTCTCATGTCTATGTTTCTCTCCCTGTCCTTCCTCCCTCCCCCTCTCTCTAAAATCAAAAATAAAAATTTTTAATAAAGGGAAAGGATGATAGGAGAAGATAGGACAGGTTCCTTTCTAGATAACCCTTAGCAAAGAAATGGCACTAGCCCCCAGGTAATGTGTGAATCCACTGTAGTCCCACCCCTGTCTCAGATTGTTTACCTCAGTCAAGTGTACCTATTTGTTTCTCTTGGGATAATTTGGAAAGGAAACTAATGAAAGGACCTCAAAGTCAAGGAATATGCTCTACCCTGTTGATAGGGCATTGGATTAGATGAGATGTTTATGTGGAAGAGGGAATCATCCTAAAACCATCTTGAAACAGTCTTCATCTGAGAAAACTATGGTAGGGACATTTGGCTAGCAACAGTCTGTGTATATGTGTGAGTGGGGGACACATTGCTGGAAATTCCCAGCCTGGGCTGGAGGCAGGGATGGGCATTGTGCACATTAGGGAACCTGTGAGTGAGAGAGACCAAACAGAGGAGAGTCTTTAAAAAATAACAAAATCTTCCTTCACCATAAAGAAGTCAACTTTGAACACCTACCAGGACCAGAAAACACCACCATTAGATCCCAAATCACCTGTTAGGTGAGATAGTTGCTGTCCTTTCTCTGGTCCCCTTTGCAGGGGTCACTGTGTGAGTGGAAGGCGAGGTGAGGAGTACTCCAGGAGAGAGGGGAACCTTCCTTTCCCATCTGTAACCTTCCATCCCAAAGAAAAGCCAAGTTGGAGAGAAGCTTTAATTTTTCCATAAAAAATGTTAAAAATTTTAGAAAATGTCATATATTATGTAAAATTATACATATGTACAAAAATAGAAAGAATACAGAAATGAACACCCATTTACTCATTCCATTCCCTCATCTCAACAATTACCGATATTCTGCCTTTTGTGTTTTACCTATTCTTCCCCGCCACTGTGTTTCCTGGAGTATTTTAAAGTACATCCCAGACATCGATCACTGTACTGGTAAGTACTTCAGTCTGTGTGAGAAAAGGGCTTAAAAAAAAAAACATAACCACAATGCTATTATCACACCAACCAAACAATACTATTTCCATAATATCTAATGTTTAATAGGCACTCCATCTTTGATTTTTCTCCCTTGGCTAAAAACACAAACTTTTCAGTTGATATATTCCAATCAGGATCCAAGCAGTGTCTTCGCATTCCATTTGTGTGATGGGTCTCTGAGGTCTTTACTTTGCTACTTTGGCTTTTAACAGCCAGTGATGATTGTTCTCAGGCCTCACGATTTCTTTAGGGGTTGCACAATTTTTATTTTCTAACAATATAATTACTTTAGCATTAATTAGCCAGGCTTTTCTTACCATGAAGAATTTTCCCCTATCAACTGTTTGGTTATTCTGAAGTACGGACTATATAGGAAAGTCAGACTAGATGCTAGAATCTTCCCCTTTGTGTACCCATCTTTAGAATAATGTGTAGGTGTCCTGGCACCCTCCAAGAAAGCCAATAGGTTTGGGTGTTTTATTTGTAATTTTTAATTTATTTGCATCATTATGTACCCATAAGTTTCTATACGAGTATATTTGATTGTGCTCATCCTTCTTTTTGATGCTCAGATTGCTCCACATTCAGTGAATTGGTGCACCCTCAGGTTGGAACCTTTGTTCTTTTAAAAATACTATATGATATCACTTATAAGTGGAACCTAATCATCAAAACAAACAAATGAGCAAAATAGAACAGAAACTTGGAAATAAAGAACAAGCTGACAGTGACCAGAGGGGTGATGGGGGAGGAGGAGGATAATGAAGGAAAGATGGGGAAAGGGGAAGCCAATGAACATCAATAGAGGACTCATGGGCGTGGGCATGTGGGAGATGGTTGACTGTTTAAGTGGGAGTGGACAAGGCAGGGGAGAGCAATGGGGAAAAAAGTGGGACAACTGTAACTGAACAATAAAAAAAGCTGAAAAGACTATGCTGTGATCTTTGATGGTTTTCTTAACTTTAAGGTTCAGATATCTTAGGTGCATCTTATACATTTCCTGCCCCAGATCTGACATCAGATATTTCTATCATTTAGAGAACAAATCTGTCAGGAGAAGCATTTAACTTGAAATGAATTTGGAGCATTGAATATTACATGAAATTAGACATATTTAATTACAGAAAAATGAGACCGTACTAAAATTTAGAGAAAGACTTCTATTTTCCAAAGCTGATGAGATTCATGGTACCTTTTCTAACTTGTGTCTGGGAAACTAAATGAACATTTCTAGCCCCAGATTTTCTAATATGTAAAATAGGAATCACAATACATAACTCAGTGAGCTGTGATAAGGATGAAATGCAAGAGTTCATGTATCAAGTTCTTATTCTAATAAATGACCCCCAGTGGTGGCAGTAATATGTATTATTTCTGGAATCTAGAGGTGATACTCACCCTCTAGGATACAGGAAAGCTACCCAGATGGTGGAGGATATAAAAACAATGACTTGGTGGGGAAACATACAAATAGTTCCACGGTTTACCAAGGGCTGACTGTGTACACATGCATACACATGCATATACACTAACACACAGTTATTTTGCAGGAGGGAGGGTCATAATAGCATGCCAGACATGATGTCTTGGCTACTAATAATAATTGCACTAATCACATACAAACCCAGCATAGGAGATGTTACTATTGCCCTGAGAACGCATGGGTTAGCAACCAGCCATTTGAAATGGTGAACTCCTGATTACCTTGGGCAGTGAAAGAAAAAGAAGAAACAATAGATGTCTGGACTCACTTTAGAGAGTTGGTTGTGGTCTTACCCACTGCTTTATCATTACTGCTCAGGTCCCTACAGTCACACCAAGGAAATTATTCCCACCCCACCCTTTACTAAGGGAGACACCAGGTAGGCAAAGTAGTTATGAGTGCCAGGAAGAATGGCATAAAAAAAGCATGGTATAGAAAAGAGAAGGCATTTGGCTATAAGAAAGAAATTTTTTGGTTGTCTACTGAGATTTGGAGTAGTTTGTTACCAAGCACTAAAGCTCATTCACATGTGACATTATTGCAGAAGAGTGCCTAGCACTCAATGGTGAATAATTAAATATTATTTTATTTCATTGCATGTGTTAATTTGACTAGGCTAAGGGATGCTCAGATAGCTGGTAACACATTATTTCTGAGTGTGTCTGTGAGGGTGTTGACTTTCTTGTTGATTTTTTGGCTTTTATAACTGAGTGAGCCAATTTCTATAATGAATATCCTTATATCTCTATATCTACATATCATTTCTTGCTTCTGTTTCTAGAACACCTGTAAAAATTGCGAAGTTAGTGTTGCTCCAACCCGAAGAAGTTTTGAACTGGAGAAGAACCCAGTGCTTGTGATAGGTGGAATTCACATGAAGAAGTAGCTGGAGTCAGCTTCCCAGGCTAAGGAAGAAGGTGAAAAGTTCACTAGTAACTGAGATACTTCTGTGCTGGGATCTGCAAAGACTTGTTCAGTGAACTGCACTCAGGGTTCCTAAAAGCTGCCAGTAACTTGAACACAAGTGTGGCCATAAGGAGTATTTGGTGAAGAAATACACAATGCTGGAGAGGAGTTCATTTGGTTAAACTTTGCCTCAGAGTAGCAAGTTTGGGAACAGGACTGTGGCACGCTACTGTGTTTGGTTAAAGAGAACCACAGATCCTTTGTTGTCCCTTGTGCCATGAAATAGAGGCAATTTCCCCTCCCCTTATATCTTTGCTGACTTCAAAACTTGTGTGTCCTATAGAATGCAGCAGAAGTGTCATTGTGTCAGTTCTTGGGAAGGCTGGAAGCCTCACATTGGTGCTATTGTAACCCAACTGCTGTGCTGTAAGGAAGACCAAGCCGGCCTGCAGAGAGAGGCTACGTGGGGAGGCCTAGAAGGACAAAACACAAAGTAGGGAAACAGAGGCCTTGTGGGGCATAGGAGCTGAGGCATTCCAGCCCCTAGATGAAGGTGAGACCAGTAGAAGAACCATCCATCAGACCATAGAATCATGAGAAATAGTGTTGTTTCAAGCTACTGTGTTTTCTGGTGATTTTGTTATGCAGCAATAGATCATTGAAACAACTACATAGTACACAGGTAGCAAACACAAGGTCTGCAGGCTGAATCCGGCCCTTCACCTTGTTGTATCCAGCCCTGCACCTTATTTCTACCCAGTGGCAGGGCTGAGGTCTCGCTTAACTGTGAGTAGTTACATTTATACAGTCCTGAAATTACATTCAGCCCTTTGAAGGCAACCATGAGGTTGATGTGGCCTCCAGTGAAAATGAGTTTGACAACCCTGATGTAGTACAAAAAAATTGTCAGTGGCAAGATTAAAGAAATATGTTCAGGTAAACATTCTGCCCTCATAAGAAAAGGCAAATGAAGATTTTATGTAAGAAATATATTTTTTAAAACTTAAAAAGTTAAAAAAAGATTTGATGTAAGAAAATGATCCATTGGTGACTTGTTTTGAAATAACTATGCAAATGGAAAAGAATCTAACAATAGGAAAAACAAAATAAGTGACATGAAAGTTTCTGGCTGCTGGAGAGAATCTCATCTTTGCCATAGCTGGCTGCAAGACTTTGGACCATAACTTTTCCAATTTTGTGGCTTGGAAAGCACTCCTGGAGTTGTATCTTTCTGAGCTGATGAAGGAAGGCAGTTTGTCATGCAGGTGGCATGTAGGAGAAACAATTTTGCTGGCAACCTGGAGGAATATGTGAAATAAGCCCTCAGTTCACAAAGCCCCATGGGCCTGAAACTAGCGGTAGCACAGAGCTTTGATGAGACAGTGAAGGATGGAAAAAAGATGTTCTGATTGAATTTTGTGCTCCTGGTGTAATGTATTTGGGAATGTGGAGCCCAAGTATAAAAAATTCGAGATGAAGGTAAACTGAGGTCTGGATACTGTGAGAGCCATGGGAAATACAGGAAAAACAGGAGCCTCCTGACTAGCTACTTCCATCCCACCTATAGGAAGTTAAATTCAGAGAGATGAGGGCAGTTGGAAAACAAGTGAAGTTATTAACTGCCTACAGTGAAAAGCTACATCTGTACTGGTAATCCAAAATTGAAAAAAAATGCCTAGAAGCTTGATAACACCATAACCAAAAGAAGCACTTTGTAAAAGCCCTTCCAGCAAGGATGGAAAAACCAGTGGTTTTTCCTCCCTGGCTGTGGAAGGGAGGAGTATGCTTCTTTTAGGACTGAGAAAACAGCATAGATCAGTGGTTCCCAACCATTTTTGGTACCAGGGACTGATTTTGTGCAAGACAGTTTTTCCATGGACCAGGGGTGGGGAAATGGTTTCAGGGTTCAAGAGCATTACATTCAAGCTCACCTCCTGCTGTGTGGCCTGGTTCCTAACAGGCCTGGACAGACTGGTACTAGTTCTGGGCCCAGAGATTAGGGACCCCTACATAGCTAGACTCTACATCCTGCTGACTTTAGCTGCTCCCTCTGTGGAGACACAAGGACCAGGTGATGGTGGTGGTTTGTGGAAAGTTGTTCATATTGGAGCAAATGTTGTGGCATGGGGGTAGTTAAGTTGGTGAGATTATATTTGCAACAGTAAAAATTAATGGTATAATGTTATAATTTTAATATGTTTTCAAATGTTTTAAATCTTATTTTATTTTATTATTATTTTTAAATCCTCACCCAAGGATATCTTTTTATTGATGTTCAGAGAGAGAAAAAGAGAGAGAGAGAGAAACATTGATCGGTTGGCTTCTATACATGCCCTGGCCAAGGATTGAAACTGCAACCTAGGTTCTGTGACTGGGAATGAAAGCTGCAAACTTTTGATGTATGGGATGATGCTCCAACCAACTGAATCACCTAACCAGGGCATAATTTATTTTTAAATGTTATTTTAAGAAACCCACTGCTGACTTCTGGCCAAGATGGAGGCATACATAGGAACACTGTACCTCCTCACACAACCAAAAGAAGGACAACAACAAATTTAAAAACAAAAAACACCAGAACTGCCAGAAAATCAAACTGTATAGAAGTCTGAAAACCAAGGAGTTACAGAAGAAACATTCATCCAGACTGGTAGGAAGGATGGAAACAGGCAGCTGGGGCAGAGAAGACTCATGGCAAGGTAGCAGCTGAAGGACCTGGGTGGGCAAGGTGGTGGCTGGCAGACTGGACAGTCCCACATTTACATGCGGATAAACCAGGAGGAACAACTGAGGAGCGAGCAAGACTGTACAACCCAGGGTTCCAGCATGGGGAAATAAAGCCTCAAAACATTTGACTAAAAAAACCTGTAGGGGTTGAGACAGTGGGAGAAACTTGCAGCCTCACAAAAGAGTTTGTCAGAGAGACCCACAGGGTGCTAGAATGTGCACAAACCCACCCACGCAGCAATCAGCACCAGAAGGGCCCAATTTGCTTGTGGGTAGTGGAGGAAGTGACTGAAAGCCTGCCAAGAGCAAATCAGGATTCATTGTTCCCTCTCAGATCCCTCCTCCACATACAGTGCCACAACACATCAAAGAGGGTTGCCCTGCCCTGGCAAATACCTAAGGCTCCACACCTTACTACTTAAAAGGTGCCTGAAACAAAAAAAAAGTGGCCTAAATGAAAGAACAGATCAAAGCTACAGAAAAAAAATATAACTATGTGATGAAGAGATAGCCAACCTATCAGATTCAGAGTTCAAAACAGTGGTAATCAGGATGTTCACAGAAATGGTTGAGTATGGTTGCAAAATAGAGGAAGAAGTGAAGGCTATGCAAAGTGAAATAAAGAAAAATGTACAGGGAACCAACAGTGACGGGAAGGAAACTGGGACTCAAAATAAAAATTTGGAACAGAAGGAAGAAATAAACATTCGACCAGAACAGAATGAAGAAACAAAAATTCAAAAAAAATGAGGAGAAGTGTAGGAACTTCTGGGACAATTTTAAGTGATCCAACATTCAAACCATAGGAGTGCCAGAAGAAGAAGAGAAAGAGGAAGAAATTGAAAACTTATTTGAACAATAATAAATGAAAACTTCCCCAATCTGGTGAAGGAAATAGACATGCAAGTCCAGGACATTCAGAGAGTCACAAAGAAGTTGGATCCAAGAAGAAACACACCAAGACACATCATCATTAAATTACCCAAGACTAAAAATAAGGAGAGAATCTTAAAAGCAGCAAGAGAAAAGGGGATAGTCACCTACAAAGGAGTTCCCATAAGACTATCAGCTGATTTCTCAAAAGAAACCTTGCAGGCAAGAAAGGGCTGGAAAGTAGTATTCCAAGTTATGAAAGGTAAGGACCTACATCAAAGATTACCCTATCCAGCAAAGCTATCGTTTAGAATGGAAGGGCAGATAAAGTGCTTTCCAGATAAGGTCAAGTTAAAGGAGTTCATCATCACCAAGCCCTTGTTATAGGAAAGGTTAAAGAGACTTATCTAAGAAAAAAAAGATAAAAAACTATGAACAATAAAATGACAACTAACTCACAACATCAACAATGAAACCTAAAGCAACAGAAACAAAACAAAACAAACAATTAGAACAGGAACAGAATCACAGAAATGGAGATCACATGGAGGGTTATCAGTGTGGAGGGGGAGGGGTGAGAGTGGGGGAAAAGGTACAGGGAATAAGAAGCATAAATAGTAGGTACAAAATAGAGGGGGTGGTTAAGAATAGTGTAAGAAATGTAGAAGCAAGAACTTATGTGTACAACACAGGGACATGAGCTAAATGGGGGGAATGTGGGTGAGGAGGGTGCAGGGTGGATGGGAATAAGGGGGGGAAATGAGACAACTGTAATGGCATAATCAATAAAATATATTTCAGAATGTTATTTCATTTTATTTTATTTATGGTAATACTTGCTGAATAGAATTGACTGGTTTTGTATAATCAAATCTTTTCATCCTTCTGTGTGTGTGTGTGTGTGTGTGTGTGTGTGTGTGTGTTTAACAAACTTTAAGTTTTAGAGAAGCTTATGGTTCATAATGAAATTGAATGGAAACTACAGAGATTTCTCTTATACCTCCCACCACGACATATGCATAGTTTCTCCCACTTTCAAATCCAGCACTAGAGTGGTACATTTCTTAAGCTTGTAAAATTACATTGACCCATCATTATCATTCAAAGACCATAGCTTTATGAGTTTGGACAAAACTGTAATGACATGCATCAACCATTTTAATATCATACACTGTTGTTTCATTGCCATAAAAATATTTTGTTCTCTGCCTATTCATCTTTCCTTTCTGAGGAACATCTTGGTTGCTTCCAAGTTTTAGTAATTATGAAGAAAGCTGATATGAACATACATGAACAGGCTTTTGTGTGAACATGAATTTTCAGTTAGTTTGGGTAAATACCAAGGAGTACAATGGCTGGATTGCATAATAAGAGTAAGTTCAGTTTTGTAAGAAACTGCCAAACTATCTTTCAAAGCAGTTATACCATTTTGCATTTTCATCAACAATGAATGCGAGTTCGTATTGCTCTACATCCTCATCAACACTTGATATTGCCAATGTTGCATTTTGGCCACTCTGATAGGTATATATTGGTATCTCATTGTCTGTCCAGGCTCTTTGGGAAATTTTTAAGTCAAGTTGCTTATTTTCTTATTGTTGAAGTTATTTGTATATATTTGTGTGCAAGTTCTTTATCATATATGTGTCTTGTAAATATTTTCTCCCAGTCTATGGCTTGTGTTATTCTCTTGATGATGTCTTTTGCAGAGCAGAAGTTTTTTAGCTACAGTGAAGCTAAATGATTTGTTTCATGTATTGTGCCTTTGGTGATGGAATCTAAAAAGTCATTGCCACATGACTTTTATATTTCATACAAATGGGAACAAACAAACAAAAGCTGTATGGCAATTCTTATATTAGACAAAATAGACTTTAAAACAAAGGCATAATAAGAGACGAAGAGGAACATTATATAACGATAAAGGGACCAATCCAACAAAAGGATATAACCCTTGTAAACATTATACATCCACATAGAAACACCTAAATATATAAAGCAAATATTGATGAACAAAGATAGATCGACAGTAATACAAGCATAGTAGAAGACTTTAATACCCCATTGACATTAACTGGTAAATCTTCCAGACAGAAAATCATCAAGGAAAGAGAGGATTTAAATGATACATTACACCAGATGGAGTTAATTTGTGAGTTTTGAGCATTTCACCCCAAAGCAGCAGAATATACATTTTTTCAAGTGTACATGGAACATGTTCCAGAACAGACCACACATTAAGGCACAAAAAAATCTCAATAAATTCAAGAAGACTGAAATCATATCAAGCATCTTCTCTGACCACAATGGTGAGAAACAAGAAGTGAATGAGGAAAAAATGAAAAACAAACACTTGAAGTTTAAATAATATGCTACTAAACAATAAAGGAGTTCAAAATGAGATCGAGAAAGAAATCAAAACATACCTTGAAACAGATTAAACTGAAAACACAACAGAAAAAAACTATAGGACACAGCAAAAGCATTCATAACACTAAAGGCCTACCTCAACAAACAAGAAAAATCTCAAATAAACACTCTAACCTTATACCTGAAGAAACAAGAAAAAGAACAACAAACAAAGCCCAAAGTGAATAGAAGGAAAAAAAACATCAAAGCAGAGATAAACAAAAGAGAGTCTTAAAAACTGCAAAAGATCAATGAAACCAAGATCTGGTTCATTGAAAAAATAAACAAGATTGATAAAAATTTAGGCAGACTCAACAAGAAAAAGAGAGGACCTAAATAAATAAAATCAGAAACGAAAGAAGAGAAATGACAAATGACACCACAAAAATAAAAGTGTTACAATAAAATACTATAAAAATTATTTGCAAATAAATTGGACAATCTGGACAAAATGGATATACTTAGCTGTAAAAAATAATAACTCTGGATCAAGATGTTGAAGTAGGTAAATGTGGTATTTGCCTCCTCTCAGTACCACATCAAAATTATTGTTAAAATTACAACATTAATCATTTAGAATCACCTGAAATGTAGCTGAACAGAAGTCCTATAAGTAAGTTTATAAAGAAGAAATCACATTGAGACTGGCTGGATGGGTGGAGCACCGAAAAGCATGGGCCCCACAACCATGTGTGGTGGTTAAAAATTGGAAAGGATATCTAGGTTTTGGAGGTCCCTCCCTTAAAAGTGAGGTATCCCATCCCCAAACCAGGGCACCCATCTGAGGTTCCAGTACTAGGAAAAGAAATTCCCATAACTTCTGACTACGAAAACCAGCAGGGATTATGACTGAATGAGACAGAGTGCTTCAGGATTTTTGGGAAATTCCTCTTAAATGGCCTGCACAAGGACTTACTTGGACTCATTCAGCCTTTTATTTACTTTTTTTTAATTTACTCTTTATTGTAATTTTTCCATTACCATTTATTCCCATGTACTCCCCTCCCCCTAGCAATCAGGACACTGTTATCCATGTCTGTGAGTTCTTTCTCCTTTTTGCTCAATCCCTCCAACCCCTAACCTACCCCACTCCCAGCTGTCATCTTGCTCTCCATCTATGAGTCCGTCTCTCTTTTGCTTATTAGTTCAGTTTGTTCATTGGATTCTACTTATGACTGAAATCATACGGTATTTGTCTTTCGCTGACTGGCTTATTTCACTTAATATAATGTTCTCCAGGTCCATCCATACTATTGCAAAGGGTAAAACTTTCTTCTTTTTATGGCCAAGTAGTATTCCATTGTGTAAATGTACCATCCTTGTTTTATCTCCTCATTCACTGATGGACACATGGGCTGATTCCATATCTTGGCAATTGTAAATAATGCTGTAATGAAAATAATGGTGTGTGTGTTCTTTTTTTTTATTGTTGTTCAAGTACAGTTGTCTCCATTTTCTACCCACCATTCCCCCCACCCCAGCCATACCCACTTCCCACCCTCAATCCTTCACCCCCTTCACTTTGTCCATGTGTTATGTATCCATGTTCCTTGACTACCCTTCTCCCTTTTCCCCTTGTTATCTCCTCCCACCTCTCCTCTAGTTACTGTCAGTTTGTCCTTTATTTCAATGTTTCTGGTTATATTTTGCTTGCTTATTTGTTTTGTTGATTTGGTTCCACTTATAGGTGAGATCATATGGTATTTGTCTTTCACCTCCTGGCTTATTTTACTTAGCATAATGCTCTCCAGACTCATCCATACTGTTGCAAGTGGTAGGAGCTCCTTCTTTCCTTCTTCTGTGTAGTATTCCATTGTGTAAATGTGCCACAGGTTTTGATGCACTCATTTACTGATGGGCACTTAGGTTACTTCCAGCACTTGGCTATTGCAAATTGTGCTGCTATAAACATTGGGTGCATAGGTTCTTTTAAATTGGTGTTCCAGGATTCTTAGAGTATAATCTCAGAAGTGGAATTGCAGGGTCAAATGGCAGTTCCACTTTTACTTCTCTGAGGAAATTCCATACTGTTTTCCACAATGGCTGCACCAGTCTGCATTCCCACCAACACTGCACTGGGGTTCACTTTTCTCCACAACCTTGCCAGCTCTTGTTGTTTGTTGATTTGATTATGATGGCCATACTGACTGGTGAGAAGTGGTATCTTACTGTGGCTTTAATTTGTGCCTTTCTGATGGCTAGTGATGCTGAACGTCCTTTCACATGTTTCTGGGCCCTCTGTATGTCCTCCTTGGAGAAATGTCTGTTCAGGTTCTTGCCCAATTTTTAATTGGATTGTTTGTCTTCCTGGAGTGGAGTCCTGAGTGTTCTTTATGTATTTTGGAGATCAAACTCTTGTTCGAGATATTATTGGCAAATATATTTTCCCATATGGTTGGTTCCCTTTTCATTTTGCTGATGTTTTCTTTAGCCATACAGAAGCTTTTTATTTTGATAAAGTCTCATATGTTTATTCTTTCTTTTATATCCTTTGTCCTAGGTGGTATGTCACTGAAAATATTGCTTCATGGAATATCTGAGGATTTCCTGCCTATGTTCTCCTCTAGGACTTGTATGGTGTTGCAACTTATATTTAAGTCTTTTATCAGTCTTCAGTTTATTTTTGTGTATGGTGTAAGTTGGTGATCAAGTTTCATGTTTTTGCATGCAGCTGTCCAGATCTTCCAACACCATTCGTTGAAGAGGCTATTTTTACTTTATTTTATGCTTCTGCCCTCCTTGTTGAATATTAGTTGACCAGAGAGACTTGGGTTTATTTCTGGGCTCTCTATTCTGTTCCATTGATCTATGCATCTATTGCCATGCTAGTACCAGAGTATTTTGATTACAGTGGCCCTGTAATATATTTTGATATCAGGTATTGTGATCCCTTCTACTTTGTTCTTTCTCAAAATTGCTACAGATATTTAGGGTGATTTACAGTTCCATATAAATTTTTGAAATGTTTGTTCTATGTCTGTGAAATATGTCATGGGTACTTTAATATGAATTGCATTGAATCTATAAATCACTTTGGGAGGTGTGTACCTTTTGCTGTTAATTTTTCCAATCCATGAGCATGGTACATGCTTCCATCTGTTAGTGTCTTCTTTAATTTCTTTCTTCAGTGTTGTATAGTTTTCTGAGTACAGGTCTTTTACCTCCTTGGTTAAGTTTATTTCTAAATACTTCATTTTTCTTGTTGCTCTAGCAAATGGGTTTTTTTCCTGATATCTGTTTCCAATATTTCATTGTTGGTGTCCAAAAATGCCTTTGATTTCTGAGTATTGACTTTGTAACCAGCTGTTTTGCCAAATTCATTTATTAGGCCAAGCAGTGTTTTGGTGGAGTTTATAGGATTTTCTTTGTACACTATCACGTCATCTGCAAACAATGACAGGTTTTTGTCTTCCTTTCCAATTTGGATGTCTTTTGTTTCTTTTTCTTGTCTTATCACTGTGGCTAGGACTTCCAATACTGTGTTGAATAGAAGTGGTGAAAGTGGGAATCCTTGTCTTTGTCCTGATCTTAGTGGGAAAGCTCTAAGTTTTTGTTCATTGAGTATGATGTTGTCTGTAGGTCTCTCATATGTGGCCTTTATTATGTTGAGGAATGCTCCCTCTATTCCCACTTTGCTGAGTGTTTTTATCATAAATGGGTGCTGTACCTTATCAAATGCTTTTTCTGCATCTATTGATATGATCATGTAATTTTTGTCTTTCATTTTATGTGGTGTATTATGTTTATTGATTTGTGAATATTGTACCATCCTTGCATCCCTGGGATGAATCCCAGTTGGTCACGGTGTCTGATCTTTTTAATGTATTGCTGGATGAGGTTTGCCAATATTTTGTTGAGTGTTTTAGCATGTATGTTCATCAGCAATACTGACCTGAAGTTTTCTTTCTTTGTTATGTCTGTATCTGGGTTTGGGATTAGGATGATGTTGGCTTCATAAAAAGAGTTTGGAAATCTTCCATCTTGAATTTTTTGAAATAATCTGTGGAGGATGGGGGTTAGCTCTCCCTTAAATGCTTTGTAAAATCTCCTGTAAAACCATCTTGTCCAGGGCTTTTGTGTGTTGGAAGCTTTTTAATTATTGTTTCAATTTCATCAGGTGTCATTGGACTGTTCATACTTTCTACTTCTTCTTTATTGAGTTTTGGAAGATTATATTTTTCTAGAAATTTGTCCATTTCACCTAGGTTTTCAAATTTCTGGGCATATAGTTCTTCATAGTAATTTTTTATAGTCCTTTGTATTTCTGTGGTATCAGTTGTAATCACTCATCTTTCATTTCTGATTGTGTTTATTTGGGTCCTCTCTCTCTTTTTTTCCTTGATGAGCCTGCTTAAAGGTCTGTCTATTTTGTTTATCTTTTCAAAGAATCAGCTCCTGGATTCATTGATCCTTAGAATTGTGCTTTTAGTTTCTATGTCTTTTAATTCTGCTTTGATCTTGGTTATTGCCTTCCTTCTATTTGCTCTGGGTTGTCTTTGTTGTTGTTGTTTCTCAATTTCTTGTAGGTGTAGGGTTAGGTTATTTATTTGCAATGTTCCTATCTTTCCTAGCTAGGTCTGTATCACTATGAACTTCCCTCTCAGGACTGCCTTTGCTGTGTCCCATTAGTTTTGGATTGTTGTGAGTTCATTTTCCTTTGTTTCCAGAAACTTTTTGATTTATTCCCTAATCTCATTCTTGAGCCATTCATTGTTTAATAGCATGCTATTTAATCTCCATGATTTTGAGTGTTTTGGGTTTTTTTCCTTGAGGTTGGTTTCTAGTTTCATTCCCTTGTGGTCAGAGAAAATGCTTGATATGATTTCAATTTTCTGGAATTTGTTGAGGCTTGCTTTGTGTCCTATCATACGGCCTATCTTTGAAAATGTTTCATGTGCATTTAAAAAGAATGTGTATTTTGCTTCTTTGGTATGAAGGGTTCTATATATATCAGTTAAGTCCATTTCATCTAGGGCATTGTTCAATGCCACAATATCTTTGTTGACATTGTTTGGAAGATCTATCCATTTTTGACAGTGGGATTTTAAAATCCTTTAGTAAGTGTCTTTTCTTCTGAGGTGGGCCTCTTGTAGGCAGCATATGTGCAGGTCATGTTTTTGTATCCATTCAGCTACCTTATGTCTTCTGATAGGAGCATTTACTCGACTTCCATTTAAGATTATTATTAATAGGTACTTATTCATTGCCAGTTTACTCCCTTCGACCTGTGTTCCTCTCTCTCACACACACTCTTTTTCTTCCTTGTCTTAAAGCAGTCCCTTTAGCATATATTACAGAGCTGGTTTGGTGAGGTATATTCTGTTAGCCTTCTTTTGTCTGGGAAACTCCATATTTGACCTTCCATTTGAATTGAGAGCTTGCTGAGTAGAGTAATCTTGGTTGCAGGCCTTTGCTTTTCATTACTTGGAATATTTCTTGCCGTTCCCTTCTGGCTTGTAGTGTTTCTGTTGAGAAGTCAAGAGAAGTCTAGTCTTATTGAGAAGTTGCTAGTCTTATTGTGGTTCCCTTGTATGTTACCTCCTGTTTCTCCCTTGCTGCCTTTAAAATTCTCTCTGTCTTGGAATTTTGCCATTTTAATTATGACGTGTCTGGAAATGGGCCTCTTAGGGCTCCTCTTGATTGGGACCTTCTCTGCTTCCTGGATTTTTGTGACTTTTTCTTTCATCTAGTTAGGGAAGTTTTCCATCGTTACTTTTTCAAACAAGTTTTCTATTCCATGTTCTTCTTCTTCTCCTTCTGGTGCCCCTATTATACAGATATTATTACGTTTCATATTGTCTTGCATTTCTCTTAATCCCTCTTCATTCTTTCTGAGCCTCTTTTCCTTTCCTTGCTCTTTCTGGGTGTTTTTTTCTACCTTGTCCTCCAGCTTGCTGATTCAATCCTCTGCTTCATCATCTAGCCTGCTTTTGATTCCTTCTACTGTGTTCTCCAATTCAGAAATTGTATTCTTCATTCCTCTTGGCTCTTGTTGATTGTTTCTATGTCCGTTTTCATGCTGACATTGTAGTAAGTTCCTCATTGCTTCCCTGTAGATGTTGGTAATTCTCAGTGAGGTCATTGAGCTTCCTTACAACCATTGTTTTGAACTCAATATCTGACAGTTTACTTTCCTCTTATTTAGCATTCTTTATGAGGATTTTTCCTTTCCTTTCGATTAGGGGTTGTTTCTTTGTTTTCCCATATTTGTGAGACTCTTCTTGTTTGCCTCTGCTTCTTAAATTGATCTGTTCTGACTCCCTGAGTTTTTGGTGTGGACTTCTATGATAGAAGACCTGTGAGATTCAGTGGTGCAGTCTCCTTGATTTCCTGAACCTGAAACTCTTGGGATGCTTGCTCTCTGGATGTAACTGGGTTTTGATTGTTGTTAGGTTGTTCTTTGGTGGGTCCTTCCCTTCAGCTGGTTGACTGAGGGTCACTCTTCCCACCTCATCTTGTATGCTGTTGTACAGGTGCTGCCATAACAAAATCACATAGGCCAGGAAACAAACCCATATCTGCAAAAATATCTCCTGTCCCCTGCAATCCCACTATCAACAGTAAATGAACCTGTATTAATAAGGATATAAAGAGATTAAGGCTATTATAAGAAAGGAGAGAAATGAACTATAGTATGAAATCTAGTAACTTGATATGCACAAACTTGATGGACAAGAAATGAATGTTAAAAAGCTATGCAGGAAAGAAAGTATTTCAAATTATGGATAGGGCCACAGTGGATTTCATCTTGGTAGCCTCTAGTATTTACCACTGTTTTTCCTTTCTGGATTTGCCTCTGGTGATGTCAGATGTTGATCCCGTCTGGTCTTAGGCACCCTGCTTCAAGACTGCCAGGAGTCTACTGTCCATGGTTGTCTTCTTAAGTTATTAATGTAATTACTCTGTGCTCAGCAGTCAGGTTTAAGCAACGTAGGGCAGGGCCAAATCTCTCCTGGGGTTGGGACTAGTGTTTCCCCTTAGGCTGCTGCTGCTCAGAGGGAAGTGGTCTGTCTGAGCAGGATGGCTGCTGCCGTATGGGTGATAACGCAGCCCCTAGTATCCTGTCAGGTACTCTCAGTTTATTCCCCAAAGGCTCAACCTTTGGGTTAATACACACTTCTTAAGGGGATC
This sequence comes from Phyllostomus discolor, assembly GCF_004126475.2. Lineage (NCBI taxonomy): Eukaryota > Metazoa > Chordata > Mammalia > Chiroptera > Phyllostomidae > Phyllostomus > Phyllostomus discolor. The sequence goes on from NC_040904.2 coordinate 121,592,079, forward strand.
CAGTCTCTCCTCAAGCACCTCTAGTCCATTGTGCCTCCTCTTGGCCAGGGATATACTGTCTGTGGCTATCTCCTTCAGTTGTTAATCTAGTCATTCTGTATTTTGCAGTCAGACTTAAGCACTACAGAGCTAGGGCAGAGTCTCTCCTGGGGTCAGGCAGCTGTTTCCCCTTAGGCTACTGCTGCAGTCATAGGGGAGCAGTCTTCTTGAGCAGGATGGCTGCTGCCATATGGGGGATACTCAGCACTGGGATCCTGTCAGCTACTCTCTCAGTTCTCTCCCCAAACTTCCATCCCCAGTCTCTCCTCAGGCATCTCCAGCCCACTCTGTCCCCTCCTTTGGTGGAGACCCAGTGAAGTGGCTGCATTGAAAATTTGTGCATTGGCCCTTTAAATGGCTCTTTGCATCTCCAGCCATCTGTGGCAGAGCCACCCTGCTGCTTTTCCCTGCTGGTTGTTATCTGTGTACATTTTGGGCTCTGGTAATCTAGGCTGGGGATCCCAGCTTAGGGTTTAGACCCACACTTCTTAAGGGGATCCAACCAGCCTCTTAATTATCCTTCTAGCACTGATGCCTGTGGGCACCCTGCCAGGCTTCTCTTGCCTCCACTGCAGTCCTTACTAGTCAGTTAGTGCTGAAGATGATTCTTCTGTGTGTCCAAGGTTATAGGGCCTTGCTATTGTTCAGTTGTTTGTCCTGGGTGATTTCTTCACAATTTAGTTGTAATTCTAGATTGGTCCTGGGAGAAGATTAGTGTGGCTTCCATTTACTCCTCTGGCATCTTGCCTCCCTTGGACTCATTCAGTCTTAAATTCTGCACTGGAGCAGCAATACAAAAGACATCAGGGATATATGGGGCAAACTGAATTCTTCAATGAGAGCTGACAGAACACCTTTTCCTGAAACAGACATGCTGGCAGAAGCTATTGTTCCTTGCTGAGCCCTCCCAACACAGAGCTGGCAGGTAGGTGCCATATCTGAGACTCTATCAACCTGGCTAACACTAATTGCCTTGCCCCACCCAACTTGCAGGCCCAACAAGCCATTTTCAGGCTTTTCCGTACAAATAGCCTGTCTTTGCTAATGCTGTGAACTTTCCTAAATTCCCTTAAAGGTTAATAAACCCCAAACAAGCAGCATTCAGCCTTGGTGTGGCCTATAACTTTTGCTAAGTGGCCCTGGGCATGAACCTCTGGCACCTGGCCTTGGATCTCAGTTTGGTGTCTCCCTGAAATCTCCAAGCCCAGCACAAGTAGCAGCATAGTGCAGATAGCTTTATAGCTCATGTCAGGTGGCCATGGCTAGTGCACAGGTGGCAGCTGATGTTGACCTACACCTGCCAAGAGACCCCAGAATGAGAACACTCACCATTCTGGAGCACCACTGAACCACCTTCATGAGCAACACCCTCAAAAGAAAGAGTCTGTTGGCATCAGAGCCCAGCTGAAGCAAGTCTTGCTTAATGGATTTGGCCCCTACCACTGTAGTCTCAGACAGTGCTTGCAGCTGATTGGTCTGGGGGTCAATCCCTTCCATTGGCATGCCAACAGCAAACAAGACTCAACTTCAACAGGTGCACACAGCTCACATAGGGGTGAGCACCCAACTCAGGTGACCAGGGAGGCTGCACCACTAGGCTCTACAGGACACCTACTGCATAAACACACTTTACTAAGAATGGGAGACATAGCAGCTCTATCTAATATATAGGGGGGGAAAAAACACAGTAAGGCAGCCAAAATGAGGAGACAATGAAACATGTCCCAAGTGAAAGAACAGAACTAAACAAAATGGAAACAAATAATCTGTCAGATGCAGAGTTCCAAGCACTGGTTATAAGGACGTTCAATGAACTTAGGGGAAGGGTAAATGACCTTAGTGAGAACTTCAACAAAGATATATAGGAAACATAAAAAAAATAAGAAAACATAAAAAAGAACCAGTAAGAAATGAAGAAGAGAATGAAGCAGAAGACCAAGTCAGCGATTTGCAAGATGAGGAAGTAGATAATACCCAATCAGAACAGCAAAAGAAAAAGAAGGCTAAAAAATGAGGATAGTATAAGGAGCCTTTGAGACAACTTCAAGTGTTCCAATATTCACATCATAAGGGTGCTAGAAAGAGAAGAGAGAGAGCAAGAGACTGATAATCTTCTTGAAAAATAATGACAGAAAACTTCCCTAACCTGGTGAAGGAAATAGATCTACAATTCCAGCAAATGCAGAGAGTCCCAAACAAAATGAACCCAAAGAGACCCACACCAAGACACATCATAATTAAAATGCCAAAGATTAAAGGCAAAGAGAGAATCTTAAAAACAGCAAGAGAAAAACAGTTAATTACCTACAAGGGAGCTCCCATAAGACTGTAAGCTGATTTCTCAAGAGAAATTTTGCAGACCAGAACCAAGTGACAAGAAATGTTCAAAGTGATGAAAAGCAAGGACTTAAAACCAAGATTAGTCTACCCAGCAAGACCATCATTTAGAATCAGACAGATAAAGAGCTTCCTAGACAAGAAAAAGCTAAAGAAGTTCATCAACCCCAAACCAGTACTACAAGAAATTTTAAAGAGTCTTCTTCCATAAGAAGAAGAAAAGAGTGATAAAAATATGAATAATAAAATAGCAATAAATACATATCTATCAACAATTACTTTAAATGCAAATGGGTTAAATTCTTCAATCAAAAGACATATGGTGGTTGAATGGATAACAAAACAAGACACTTACATATGCTGTCTACAAGACTCACTTCAGATTGAAAGACACACAGATTGAAAGTAAAGTGATGGAAAAAGATATTTTGAAAAAATGTAAATAAAAGAAAGCTGTGGTAGCAATATGTATCCCAGACAAAATAGACTTTAAAACAAGGGCTATAACCAGAGACAAGGGAGAACCCAGCAATTCCACTTGTGGATATTTATCTGAAGAAACCCAAAACACTAAATCAAAAAAGACATATGTATTCATACATTCATTACAGCATTAATTACAATAGCAAAGATACAGAAGTAACGTAAGTGTCCCTCAATACATGAATGAATAAAGAAGTGGTGCATGTATACAATGAGATATGACTCAGCCATAAAAAAGAATGAAATCTTGCCATCTGCAACAACATAGATGACCTAGAGGGTATTGTGCTGAGTGTGAAATAAGTCAGACAAAGACAAATGCCAGATGATTTCACTTGTATGTGGACTCTAAAAAATAGAATAAATGAACAAGGAGAACAGAAACAGATTCTAAGATTCAGAAAACATTTTGACCATTGCCAAATGTGAGGGGCATTGTAGGGATGGGCAAAAGGGGTGAAGGGATTAACAAGCACAATTTGGTAGTTACAGAATAGTCATGGAGATAGAAAGTGCTACAAAGGGAATGTAGTCAATAATATTGTAATAACTATGTATGGTGCCTGGTGGTTATTTGAAATATTGAAGGGATCATTTCATAAAATATATGGTTGTCTACCCATTATGCTATACACCTGAAACTAACATAAAATTATATTGAATGTCAATGATAGTTAAAAATAAAATTAAAAATAATAAAAAATAAAATAAAAAGTCATTGTTATACCCAAGGTTACCTAAACTTTCTCCTATATTATCTTATAAGAGTTGTGTAATTTTGCAGCTTACATTTAGGTGTACAATTCATTCTGAGTTAATTTGTGTGAAGAATGTAAAGTCTGTGTCTAGATTCTTTTTTTTTTAATAAGGACGACTAGTAATTTCAACATTGCCTACTGAGGAGACTATCTGCTTCATTGTATTGTCCTTGCTCCTTTGTTAAAGATCAGTTGACTATATGTGGGTCAATTTCTAGACCTTCTATTTTGTCCTGTTGATCTATTTGTCTTTTTTTTTTTTTTGCCAAAACTAGTCTTGATTACTATAGCTTTATAATAAGTCTTGAAGTTAGGTGATGTCAATCCCCTGCCTTTGTTCTTTTAAAATATTTTGTTGGCTATTTTGAGTCTTTTGCCTCTCCATATAAACATTACAATAGGTCTGTTGATACAATAGGTCTGTTTAAAATGATTTGCTAGGATTTTGGTTGGGATTGCATTGACTACAATCAAGTCCAGAAGAACTGACATCTTGACAATACATTATCTTCCTATCCATGAACATGAAATATTTCTACATTTACTTAGTTCTTTTTTTATTACTTCATCAGAGTTTTGTATTTTTCCTCATGTAGGTCTTATGCATATTTATTAGACTTATATTTAAGCATTTAATTTTTTGATATGCTAATATAAATAGGTTTGTGTTTTTTATTTCAAATCTACTTGTTCAGGGCTGATATGTATGATGGACTTGGAATATTAATCTTGTATCCTGCAACTTTGGTATAATTGCTTATTAGTTCCTGGAGTTTTTTGGTTGATGATTATGTGATCTGTAAGCAGAGGCAGTTTGATTTCTTCTCTCCCAGTTTGTATACCTTTTATTTCTTTTATTTGTCTTACTGCATTAAGTGGATTTCCAGTAAAATATTCAAAATAAGCAGTGAGATGGGACATCCTTGTCTTTTTCTTGTGTTAGCAGGACAGCTTCTGGTTTGTCAGCATTAAGTGTGATATTGGCTGTAGACTTTTTGTAGATGTCCTTTAGCAAGTTGTAGAAGTTCTCTTCTATTCTAGTTTGCTAAGAGTCTTTATAATGAATTGTTATTGGTACACCTGTAATTAAAATCACAGGACTTTTCCAGTGATTTTATGATTTTATCTTTAAATTTGTGGCTTTATTTTCCTTGGTATAAATTGCCTTAGTGGTATTTTTCTTTTTAAACTAGAATTTGAAAAGATTTTCAATGATATAAATAAGAAGGAGATAAAGGAGAAGACAAAAGGAGAGAAAGGTAAAGGACTGGAGAAAGGAGGACAGTGAGTGGGAGGAGAAAAGGAAAAGAATTTGAGAGGAAGGATGACTATAGGGAAGTGGCAGTTGGTTAGAAAGTACCTCATATAAACTGAAGAGCATGGTTGACATTTCCCTGGGCTACCATGACAGCAGAATGTGTCACTAAGATTTGGGTTCCAAGGCTGACAGTATTTGACTATTTGTGGTGGCAGAAAAGGTGCTGGTTTTGTGATCATTCTTTGGACCTTCCATTGCTGAGAACAAGAGCTGGGATGAAGCTCCTGCTGGCCTTCTGATCTACATAGACTTTTCAGGTAGAAATGTGATGACTGTTCTTCCTGTGTCCTTCCCGCAGGCACCCATCCTGAGGCAAGCCCACACTAGATATGGGTGACAAGGGTTGTGTGGGCCTGATTGAGAGCAGGCTGAGCACTGCTAGGCCAGTGTCCTGGGGAAAAAATGGATTCAGATTGTCAGTCATGGGGAAGGGAGAGGAAGGCAGGACTCACCAGGAGTTCCCTCTTCCCTTCCAGCCTGTCCCTGCTTCATCTTCCAGGGAAGCCTCTAAGGCCCCTCTTTCTGCAGGAAGAGATGCTCTAGCAGTAGTTAGGGGTTTTACATCCCACCCACTCCAAAATCTTTCAGCTTTTATGGCCACCTCAAACGCAGTTACCTTTCCTGGTCCCCTTGTCTTCTCTTCCTTGGTTTCTTGATTTTTTTCACATGGTACATTTCAGATTCTGAGGGGCTCTATGCCATCCTTATTTATTTGCTTTTGGTCCATTTCTTCAACCAGAACAAAGCTCCACATAGGTAGGCAGGGCTTTGTGTCTCTTTGTTGCTGTTCCAACCCCAGCACCTATATATTGCCTTGCTCTTAGTAGCTTTCAATAAGCTACTAAATAAATAAATGAACATGCGGTACTTCTGTTTGCCAATTAATTCAGTCAGACTTGTGTAAATTTTTAAAATTTAATTTTTTTTCTTTTATCAGATTGCACAGTTTAAGGGTGGAGATTTTGCCTCATATGAACTATGTTCATTCATTCAACAAGTATTTGAATGGCTACTATATACTTTCTGGACACTGTGCAAGGCTTAAGAGATACAAGCAGATTTGATCCCTGTTGGGAATAAGGAAATTAAGAACTAAATTTCCTCTAATAGACAAGAACCACATTGTAGCTAAAAGGAAATGATAAGGGAGACACAGGGCAGTTAAGCAAACATCCTGTGTCTAGCAGACGCTCTCCCCTGAGTAGGCTAGATAAGCAGTGCTTTGTAGTTTTTAATGAGAAAATAGAAAACTAGCTAGCTAGAGCCAGGAGATTACTAGGTTAATGAACAAACAGCCTGCCTTCCCGCCTTATGCAAAAATGCTTGGTTTGAAATTCCCGCGTGTGGTCTCTGTAAGCGAATTGCTAACTGCCACGTCTGCTTCTGTATAACGCTTGCTTGCCCGCCCCTATATAAGAAAGTAGTTGCGCAGCTCTCGTTTGCAGCTCCTTGTGGGCACTGTGTCACTGGACACTTTGAGAGTTCGCCCCTGCGCAGGTTAAACTTGGCCAATAAAATAACATCTTTGAACCCCTGAAAGTCTCCGATATTGGTTCTCACGTGTGCTGGATGCTACAATCCCTAGTCTCATGAAATTTGCAGCTCTGCCATGAATACAGACAACTAAATATGGAATAAAAATTAAATGGCATGCTTATTTTGCTAGGACATTCACTCTTCCACAGGATTAACATAGTGCCTGACTCTCAGTTTTTATTGAGCCAAGTAGTTGTTCAATGCAAGTGATTTTTATGTCATATTCCCACTGAGAAATTACAGAGAAATTGTTTTCACAACTGTTCTTGTTTCAACCTCAAAATTAGATAGAAGTAAAAAATGTTAGTCTAGTGACACACTTAAATGAGCTAACATAAATCTTAAAGCAGCTTAAGTGTTAATATGATTTGGAGCATTGGTTCATTCTCAGAGAACCCTTTTATGTCTCAACTGCCCAACAGCTAGGACTTGTTCTTGGCTCAGCAAATGATGACAGCAGTGAAGTACTATGTCTCTCTCTGAAATCAGACCCAGTTCATCTATCCAAATTTTCTCTGCTTGTCTCCCTAGAATCTCCTTTTTTTCAGGGTTTTCAACCCTTGAGTGGAGAGCTCCCTATCTACAGTTCTGTGACAATTGAGGCAAGCAGCACAGGCTGTGCCACTATAGATGCTCAACTGTCTTCCCCATTTGTGTAACCCTGCCCAGCCTCTGGCAATACATCTGTGTTGACAATGAGTCTTGTTTCATATTTTGGCTCTGCCATAGGCATTGTCCTGGGAACTGAATACAAGCCTAAAGGATTTTAAACAAGAGGCCATTCAGCAACAAATATTGAAAAGAAAAGAAAGACAACAAATATTGAAAAGAAAAAAGAAAAGAGAAAAAAGAAAAGCTGTTCATCTTCTTTGTTCCCCAGGATTATTTCACAGGGCTTCATGAAAACTCTCCAGTTCTATCCACCATACTGTCTTCCACCAAAATGTTTACAGGCTTCTCTGGACAGAGATGGCAGCATCTATCTTGTGAAAAAATGTTCTCTCTTCAGTATGTCTGCCTTACTGAGCTTTGTCCAACTGCCCTAGGGTGGAACAGCAGAGACAGGGAAATTGTCCAAGACCCTAAAACCATGTCACTGGGATCACCATCAGGAGGGTGGAGGGGAGCTATGCTGAGTGGTCAGGCAGAGCATTCATGCCTTCTACCTGCTGTTGACAGAGTCAGGTGTCATTGGAAGAATTGTGGGATGGTGGTGGGGAGTCCAGAGAGGAGAGAGGAGGCAAATGGTGCTCCCAGGGGATTCCTGTTCTTCCCAGAAAACTTCCTCAATGCAGGTTCCATGTTTTCTTCTCACTCCCACCTTCAGGGCTACTGGAAGGTCTTCCTCTGTGCCTGTTGCTCTCTGAGTCATCCATATTCACCTTGGAATCTTTTTTGAGCATATTGCTTACCTAGGTGATTCATTGGCCTCCGTGGTTCCATAACCGCGGATAGAAGGTGAAAAAAAGCCATGTTTGTTCAGACAGAGGATCCACCAACAGGGTGCATATATTTTCTTTTCAAAACACACAGTGATACAACTCTATTAGCTTCTTCTGTTATAACTGGGACCACACATATAATTTGCAGGGCCTGATGCAAAATGTAAATGTAGGGGTCCCTGTTCTAAAAGTATTAACAATTTCAAGATGCAACAACAGGACATTAGCCCAGGGTGGGTCCTGTTTAACTAGACCTGCCACAGAGCTCATCCTGGTGTGCCAGGAATTTTCCTGGATTATTTTCAGTTAAAACTGAAAATAGCCCAATCAGGAAAACCCCAGTCTTAGGCAAACCAGGATGGCTGGTAGCTATCTCTATGAAGGAAATTTGGGAGATTTCCATGTGCTCTTTCAGGGCAGGATTCGTGTTTTACTGATCTGTGTGTCCCTGAGTGGAGCAGCCAGCCTCACAGACAGCAAATAGGTGTTTAATAATGATTTCAGAGGTTTTTCACTCTGACAGCACAGGTGTGTGGACCATCCACAGTCTCAGCAGTGGCTCTGAAATGGAGAAGCTTCATGCAGTACTTTGCTGAGCTAGAGGTAAGTCTAAGGCTACAGGACAGAGATCTTTTTTATATAAACGAATCTAAACTCAATCTGAAGCTCTGGAGCAGAACAACCTAGGCTCCAATTCTCCCTCCATCTGCCAGCTGGCATCCCAGGCAAGGGGAAGCCAGTTAGAGCTGTGATTTCTGCCCTTCTAATAGTAGGAGTCACTACCTCTTGACTGGGAGAATGAAGTGATAATGCATACAAATGGCTCAGCATAGTGCCTGACGTACATAGTAAGCATTCAATCAACATTTCCTATTATCATTGTCACTATAATTGGTATTACCAAATTGGTTTTTAAATTTTTTTATTTATTTTTAGAGAGAGAGGAAGGTAAGAAGAAAGAGAGGGAGAGAAACATCAATGTAAGAAACATTGATCGACTGCCTCTCATACATTCCCTACCTGGGACTGAACTTACAACTGAGGCATGTGCCCTGACCAGGAATTGAAACAGCAGCATTTTGTTTTGCAAGATGCTTCCCAACAAACTGAGCCACCTTGGTAAAGGCTGGGCTATTTTTAAATGATTAATGCATTTTCTAATGTTTAGAAATTGAATTACATGGGTGGAAAACAAAGCCCTCCAAAGAGAAAGGTAACACTTGAAAATAGCCTAATATTTGGATTAATTTTTACAAGATTCAGTAAATGAATCAACAAATTTCAAAGGGGAAAGAATCACTTCATCTCAGTTATATGACAAGGTGGAAATATAAAGAACAATCTTGATTGGCAGGAAGGTGGAGAGATTAAACAGAACAGTTCCTTTAATCTCTGGGTTTTATAAGCTTTCCCACCATTATGAAGATGTATGTGTCTCAGAGAAATAATTTGATATATTTTAAAGGTTAATTAGTGAATTTTCTGAGTTTATAAAATTCAAGGCCAAAGAAGGGAAACGGCTTGTTCTCTGTCTCACCAATCTCAGTCCATTTCAGAAGATGTCTGTGAATGGTAGCATTCATTATTCATAAGTGTTCTTTAAAACAAGGAAATTTTGAGTATTAACTAGGATCTCTCAGGACTGCAGGACTACTTGGGCGCAACTTATTTGGAGTACTCAGAAAAAGGTTTTAAAATAGGAGCATGATTCATTTATTTTAAATTTGAATTATTTTACTATAATTTTGCTTCTTTCAAACATTTGGTGTAGCTAAGGAAAATCAGTTCCTTTTTCAAAGTTTTTAAAAAATGATATAAAGATGTTGCCTGGCTCATATGTCACAGAAAAGGACACATATGCCACAAAGTCAATTATCTATTTATTTTGGGATTAGACCTAAGACTGGACCAAGAATGAATTAAAATGATCTGACTTCATTAGCTTAATTAGGGAGTTCCAAATTAGATTTTTGTGGCTAAATTCTTCAGTCAAGCAGGGTAAGCAGCTGTTGCCAGGCGCCAGCCTCAAAAGTAGAGTTCCCACCACCGTCTGGCAAGCCCTGGCCCTCCCAAAGCTGACCTCAAGGAGCCACTGTCAGGAAGCCCATGGGCCACATCCTGCAGCCCTGGCTTGCTTTGACTTAAAGAGTCACTTCAAACATGGTTTCCAAGAGAGACCCTACTGGCCTTTTCTGTTATAACTGGGACCACACACATAATTTGCAGGGCCCCATGCAAAATATAAACTCAGGGGTCCTTGTTCTAAAAGTATTAACAATTTCAAGATACAACAGCAGAGCATTAGCCTAGGACGGGATCTGTTTCACTAGACCTGCCACAGAGCTGGCCATGCTTTGCATTCAGAAATATTCCCATACTCCCCATCTAAACTGTGGCTATTTCTGTCTCGTGTTCCACCATACCCTCTACTGAGGAAGCCATGGCTGAGGTCTATAGTAAGTGTGTGTCCCACATAATGAACATGATCAGATTATTTACCAGATGAGCACCTTTTAATTTATCTTGACCTGCATATATACAGCATGATGTGATCCCTAGAGGTAGTATTCATGAAAAAAAATGCACTATCACCAACCAGAAATACCAAAAGGCACAGTATCCTAGGATTCTAATATCATCAAGTGACATCGAGATAGCTAGGAAGACACAAACACTATTCATAGAGTTCTGGAAACCTAACAGTACAGAGCTATCATCAGATAATTAAAAAAAAAAAAAAAAACCTTGAATATTAACCAGCTTATAGACCAAATTGTATGACAAATTTTATCAAAGATCTTTCTCAGTAACAGTGAATTCTATTAGTTGGGCACCATAGTGTCCAGAGAAGTAGAGACAGAATACCTAGACAGGCAAACCTGAAAATTATCAGGCAGCTGTATGTCAGAGTGGCATCAAGTCCCAAACAAGTTAAGGGATGATGGAGCAAAGATATGAGCTAACTCTCTTGATAACTTCTATGCTTAGCCTCTCTTCTTCCAACTCCTTAATTGTGGGCTTTCTTCTTCCCTTGTCTTTACAGCTACATTATCTTCTCTAAGCCATTCCTGCACTTCCATTGCTTTGACTCTGACCTCCAAGATGAAGGCTCAGAAAGGTTCCCCTGACGCTGGTCTTCCTGAGTGTTCTCTGTGCATCTTCATGTGCCTGCAGGGTACCTAGACTCTCCCGTGCCAGATGCACCTGAAATTCAACTAGAAACAAACAGCATCTCCCAACTCTCCCAGTCATTAAATATCAGCGCCCTTCATTTCCCTTTTCTCTCTCCCTCTTGCTCTTCATGTTCAACCAGGCAATGACAGTGTGGCTCTACACCCGCAATGTTTCTTGAATCTAGTTTCTTTTCCTCTCTGGTGCAAGACCTGTACTGATCTCCTTGTCCCAGCTTTCTCTCTTCGACCCATCTGCAACAGACAATAATGATATCTCTTAAGCTCCAATGCTCTCTTGCTCAAAAACCTTCAGTATCTTCCTAAGCCCATATAAATTTGTTCACTTGCACTTATAGTTTCCTTAAACTAATATTAATTTATCTTCAAGCTTTCTCCCCCAGTAACTACTCCTTTGTGTGAATCTGACCATCCAGCCCAAACTATAACTCACAACTTTTGGGCACTTTCTCTTCCCTGTCCTATTCCTATCCTATATGCCTTCCTGGGCCTAGAAAGGCCTGATCCCCACATGTACTCACCAAGACCCTATTTATCCTTTGTGGTCCAGCACAGCTGGACCTGTGACATGGAAACACTCCTAAGTCACCCTAGTCAGCAATCATTTCTCACTTTGGAGGGTCTAAACTCTACTGTGTTTTACTTCACAAATGGCGCATGTCACATTGGCCATATTCAGACTTCTGTGCTCTAGATTTTTCAAGCTACTTAAGGATAAGCCTGTGTCTTGTTTTCTTTTATTGACCCCACTAAAGTAGTGCTTAAATATTAATGATTAAATGTTGAAATAGCTATCATAGCTGTCATGTCCAGCTTTATGATGTTTAATGTTTGACTTAGGAGGGACCATCACTAACAATGAGGCCCAAGAACCTCATTGTTAGTACATGTCACTACCTCTTCCTACCCATGTTGCCATCACCTTAGTCCAAACTAAGGATTAGTGGATTATCAAAATAGCCTTTCAACTGGCCTCCCCATGTCTACCTTGTCCCCAGTCTCCAGCCTCCACAGGACAGCCAGGTGATGTTTTTAAAATATAAGTCAGTTTTCATTACCCCCTTGTTTAGAACCTTCCTAACTTTCTATGGGGGAAGGGGTTAGAGTGATAATCTGTTTGGAAATGAAGATTAGGAGAATTGTCAGTGCTATATTTATACACCAGCATCAGAATGTAATGGCCTAGGGTTCTTTGAGATTGCTAAAGTATTCCCCAAACCGCATGGCTGCCAGTGCCTGATTCTGAGCTGGAGTGTGTTCAAGTGGAAAGCATCAGAGAGGAGATGGAGGGCCCTTCATATCTGGGTCCTGCCTTGGTTTGGAATCTACCAGAGAGGGTTGTCCCTTGCTCCCTCCTCTTTCTTCTTTTGTATTTGTTTCCCTCCCAACCCTTAGATCCTTCTGCTCTGGTCTTCCTCCCTCTCCCTTTCTGGGGGCTGCAAAACTTTCTGAATACTTTCCCAGCCTCTTTATAAGGACAAGAATTTCTTGGCTGGCTTCCTACAGCCTTGTCCTGCCTGAGGGGAGAAATGGAAACAAGCCCAGGGTTTCTACATATAAATGAGAGGCTAGGAGGAGCCATACTTTGTAAGTACAATGCTTCACAGCTGAATGAGGACAATTCCACTCAGGCCAGTGACAGAACAGTATCATTTTCACAGGAATAAGAAGAAATTCTTCTCAATTTACACAGAGAACCAAACCCTGGTAATGATTTAAAGAAAGGAAAGAACAGTGTATATGCATACCGCCTACAAGAATTTCATACACATTGTTACCAGGAGAAACATTTGCTTCTTGTGCTTCATGTTGGAGGAAGAGATGAGAGAAGTTCATTCAAGTGCTACCCACCTCTGGCCTCTGTGTCCGTCCTAAGATGATCTAGAAAGAGCTGCTATGCTGCTGAACCATCCAAGACAATAAAATTTGTGTGTGGCTTCAAGGTATTTCTGTGAAAATTCAGGGAACTTGCTTCAGACTGAAATATTAGCTGTCCTTCCCTGTCTGAGTGAATCCTTGTGTTTCTTCTGGAACCAGGTTTGTCAGCTTCACAGAGGTTGGTTGTTTGCATCAGGGAAATTGTTTTGGGTATGTCAGAAGCTAAATGTTTAGCAGAGGTAATAAGATCAAAGCTGGGATGGGGTGAGAAAAAAGGGAACCCATCCACATTCTAAACCACAGGGAGGTCAGTAGCAGCCTGTGTGCCACACTTGGAAGCTAGCAGGTACATGTGGATCTTTGCAATGACAGGTCTCCAGCCAATGGCCAGGAAGATTTTGTGCCTTTTCAGATACCCTCTTGAGGCCTCAGTTGTCATGGTGGCAACCTAGCAACAGGATGAAGAAAAGTTGGAAAACTAGGTCTGCCTTTTAAAAGTAACTGAACTGTCAAGCTTTCACTGGGAGACAAAGAGGACAGAACATCAGTTAGGAGTTGGTTGTCTGCACCTGAGGAGGGATGGAAACTCACATTTACACGTCCCACACTGACTTTTCCTGACTTCTTGACTTTTATTTTTCCAAATGGTAATATCTCTCAGACACCTGGACTCCAAGCATTTTAATTATCTCTGAAAACTTGGAAAACCTAGCAATGCACATAAAGGAGAACAAGAGTCACCCAGAGTACTGTTATAAGAGAGGCCAGTGCTACTGCTTCACTAAATTTCCTGTTTGTTTTACACAGTTGAGACTATACTGGACATAATTTTGAGATTGTATCTTGATTTTTTCCTGCTTCACTTATGTTATCATAAGCATTTTCCCATATCATGAAAAATTCTTCATACAATAATGTGAGGGGGAAATGTATATTTTAGCCACTTATGCAAGAATTCCTTTTAGGGAAAAGCTTGCCTTTTTGAGAAAGAAAGCTCTGGAGGAAAACATGGGGAATACTTTGTCAGTTGCTTCAGGGAGTTGAAGGAGCAAGAACGTGAAAGTGAGATGGAGCAGAGCTGCAGACTGTCAACCCCTTTGCAGAGTCTCACTGGGATGGTAAAGCACCCAAATAATTAAATACTTGGTAGAAGTTGGAGCTGGGTTCAGGCAGCCACAGATGGGGCAGAAACCAAAAACACATTTGTAAGGAAGGGAGCTCTTGGTCATCTACACAATTAATGGCACGGAATTCCATTTTCATAATGGTGGACTGGAGAATCAGGGCATGTGAGTCAGACTCCCAAGAGACCAAGAGAAAGGCCCCTGAAGGTCTCTAAGCTGGTATCAGGTTTACATGCACAAGTCTTTTGATGGTGGCCTAGTGTTCCATTAAACAGCAGTAGTGTTGGGGTCTGCCCTGCCTGGTTTCAGGAGCTGCAACCCCCTCTGTAGCTAAGGCTGAGTGAGAGACACTAAGGGAACAAGCCCGTCTCCCTGGCATGAGCGCTGACTGCTCCATGTCTGGCCCCCATTGCTTGTCGGTTAGCCAATGATGGGTAACATTCCTCAGAGGAGGATGGACTTAAGACAGGTATGATCATGTGGGAAGGCCCTCAGGGAAAGACCCAGAGGGTTGTGGAAATGAGGGGGTGATCGACCCCTGCCCCCTCAGCTTTGACAAAGCCTGAGTCCTTATTCTACCTGTGAGAAATCCAAATCTTCCAGCTGCCTTTGTCTCCTCTGCCTGACTCAGGCCTGTGGAAATAGCAAGGGGCAGTGCAGTCCATACCAGAGTCAGCGGACCTCCTGGGATAATTTGGCCTGAAGCATAGAATATGCAAGATCCTGTGAAACTTACTTTGCTGGAGGATACTTTAAATTAGAATATGAAGGCACAGGCAGGAAATGAAACTAGCCCCTTAGGTTCTGTAGTTTTTAGGTGATAAAACCCCAAACTCAGCATGGGCCCTTTTAGCTCTTTGAAAGTTACCTACATGTTTGATCTTCCCTGCCAGACTGTAATTGACAAACTGTATCTGTATTCTTAATAAAAGCCTGCTCCAGCGGGAAGGTGGGGCAATCCCCCCTTGAGGGAGTGGCCATTCCGTTCCTATTCCTCCACAGAACTCGGTAGTCCATGTGTATTTTTCTCGTATCTCGAGCATCTGCAGCGGCCACGGATACTGCTGGTCAGTATCTGTCACACAGTATCCCTTAAATGAGACTTTGAACAATTTTGTGTTTGGGTTATTTCCTTGTACTTGAAAGCCCTTGGTCAAATGTTGCAAACATTTTAAAGGAATCAGTTACATTATCACCTGGTTGTCTCAAGAATGTGGTGAATTTATAGGCCTAGAGGCCATGGTGCGAGAGCTGTGGCTCTGTATCCTTGCCAGCATATGCCTGCTACTTAGGATTAACTCCACATGCCACTGCCTCCAAGAATCTTTTTTCTTATTTGTCTTATAAAACCTATAATGTCTCACTTTCACCCTTGTAAAGGCAATGGCCATATTCTGTTTTATATCAATGTTACTAGTATACATACCTCCCCTTGAACTAGACCATAAGCAACTTAAAGGTAAAACCTGTGTCTTCTTTGATTGCTGTGCAAAAAACAAATATTGAATGAGGTCAGAAGTGCACATTTCCTGAAAACAGTGGACAGCACCTGCCACTCAAACTTTATGTCTCCTGACCCAGATTCTAAGAAGCTCAGGTTCTAAGAGGTGTGGTGATTAATTCAGTGAACACTGAGGTTATCCCTGGAGAACTCTAGGGGCAGAAAAAGTGCTGGAAGGCTGAAAATGGGTGAGCAGTGGTGTGATGCTCAGAAGTAGGCAGATGGTGGATGAGGTGGGGCAAGATTCTCTCATGGCAGAGGTTGGGGAGGAGGGTAAAGGAAATTGAGAAGGGGAAGTTGTGACCACAAGGAGTCAACAGGGGATCCACAAGAAAAATCAGACTGACCTAATTTCTTTCCTGGTTGTGGCACTTAGGGAAATGTAAAGAGCAGAAAATTTCTGGAACCTGAGCAAAGTGTTGGCAGTGCTTCTTATGACACTCCTGAGATGAGGGGCAAAAAGGGGTTGGATGCAAAGGGCTGTTGGCCAGTCCATAGTTGCCTGAACACCCTTGCTGGATCAGTTTGCAAAGTTGCTGCTCAATGGCTAGATTTCAATGTGGAGAGATGCTTTTTAGTGGTGTTCCTCAGAGGTTTTTTCTTTTTTGTTTCTGAAAAAGCCAATACTTCTATTAGTCAATTGGAAGAAGGTGTAGAAAGAGGGGAGGTAAGTCCGTGATCAAATGAAGGTTTGACTGAAGACTGGAAAGGGTGTGAATACAGTGGAAGACAGAATCAGGACCCAGACAGACTCAGTGAATCAGAGTGCCAGGCCAAATTTTATAAAATATAATTTAATTTTGGGTCTCTCGAAGCAATTACATACACAGAGTGGGGGATATTGAATTCAGGTGACAGGATTTATATGGGATGCTGTGTGGCAGTTAAAAATTCCCATTTAATTGAATATCCATAATCTACAAGATAGGCGATGATGGTCTTTCTTCTCTGTGCCAGCCCTGGCCACCCTGGAATATAACATTTATTTCTGGGGCCCAGCAGATGGGGACAGGATAATTCCAGACTTCATAAGGAACAACCGAAAGAAGAGGAAGGCTAAACTTAAAGACAGAAGACCCAGAGATACTTGAAAAGTAGTTACAAAAATCTGAGAGGTATCATTTGGAAGTATGTATAAATTTATTTTCCAGAGAGGCAATATGGTGTTGTGGTTTTGATAGATCATGTTTCTCCAGAAGGCCATGACAGTCTCATTGTCTTGCATGTCCTTTTGTATTATGATCTTGCCATTTTCTATAAAGAGGTGTAGTTTAGGTGTTCTCCCCCTTGAATGGTGGTGCCCCCAGGACTTACTTTGGCCAATAGAAATTTGGTAGATATGCTTTGCTATAACTTATGAAGCTGGGCATTTACAGGTGTTCAGCTTTTACCTTTGCTGATTGAAATGCATTTTGGGGGGTTCAGCTGTCATGAAGAGAAGCACAACCTAGTCATTTAGCAAGAGCCATGTGGAACCTCTCAACTGTCCTTGCTATGCTTCCAGATGTGTGTGTGAAGTCACCCTGTGCATCCCAGTTCTAGCTTCCATCACAGTGGCACCCATGAGAGACCTCATTTTATGCCAAATGGAGCAGAAGATACATCCAACTGAGCCCTGCTGAAATACCTGATTCACAGAATTTTGAGCAAATAAAATGGTCATTATTTTAAGCCACTAAGTTTTGGAGTGGCATGTTACTCAGTAGTAGGTAATCAAAACAGTGATTGAGAAGGTAGACTGTGGAGCCAGATCACTTGGTCACCTACTAGTTATTTGATCTTGAGCAAATCATTCAACTTCTTTGTCCCAGCTTCCTCTTGTGAGAAACAGGGAGGACCCACCTCATGTGATTACTATGTGGGTTAAATGTTTTAATGCATGAGAATTACTTGGAACAATAGTTGGCCCATAAAAACCACTCAACACAGGGGTAAAGAACAAGAAATGAGGGGTAGAAGCTGTAAAGATACAAAATGATTTGACTCTATTAAAAAAAATCTCTAATGGAATTGTCTAGACATAGAGTAAATTGCCTCTGGATACAGTAAGAGCCCCTTCCCTGGGTACACTCCAACATGAATGGGTGGCTGCCTGTAGAGTTTGGGATCAATGACCTGCTAACCTTGAGACTCCATGCTCCCTGGTGCAGGGCCCATGTCTGTGATGAAGAGGTTGCTTACTGTACTCAATGTCTTCTTTTGAATTAATTTGAACTACATATATAAGAAAAAAGTACTCGTATAGCTAACACAATTCACAACAGCATCACAATTTTGAGATTATTCAACATATTTTATTTGTCATAATGTTTTCTTTCAACCATTAGTGTCCCTGGACACACCTTTATGAGGTCAGCATTACTACTTCTGTAAGGTAAAGAACTAGAAGCAGAGAAGCTAAATGGCTTATGAATTATTGAATGAGCTGCTTACAGCACCTTTCTTCCTGTGAATTCAAGGCTGGAACACAAAGTCTGAGCCACTTGGCTTCCTTGCCCAGAGGTGTGGTACAAAGACGGCCCGAACCTCCCCAAATGCAGGGGTGAAAAGGTACAAAGGCACACAACAGATCTTACTGAACTTTTCTTCAGCTTTTGGGACAAATAAACAGCTTAAGGTAGGCCCTGAATTACAGAGGTTCAAGAAAGAAAGAGTTACCCTTTCAAACAGAGGATAGGAGGGCAAGAATTGAAATCTATCTGTTAGGATCTATTAAAATGTCCTGGACCTGTTCCCAAGGGTCCTGAGAGATAATAATCCCCAAATCACTTGCAATTCCATTGAAAATTTCTTGCCAGGTCATTCTAGGGGAAGGCATAATTTAGGGAAAGAGAAGCAGGAGGCAGAGGTTCTGGCAAGCAGGACTGAGCCCCAGCTTGCTTCTTGTGCTCTATAGTTTCTTCCACATGGGCATCAAAGACAGTGATTTGGGGGCTTTGAATGAGGACAGACTGACCCAAGAAACAAGGACAGGTGGTTATTTTGCTACTCACTCTGAAACCCCACATGGGGTGTTTTAATAGTGTTCTCCATCTGTCCAGCCTCAGGGTTAATCCCTTCCTAATTTGAGCTGTAATAATTGGGTAATCAGACAAGACACTCCACAAAGCCCAAGCCATAGTTTTGCTGTTCTTTTGGCTAGACTTTTCTTTTATTAGAGCAAAGTATGGCTGACCTAGAAATGTCCTGTTTGAGCTTCAGTCTTCCATTAAACAAAAACAGACACTCCTAAGAAGCATGGATGTTTAACAAGCACAGCCCTCCTTCTTGAGGGTAATGCCAGCTGCTGCTCCCTGAACACACAGGAATGGGGAAAACCATGATTCTGCTCTTTGCTGCAAACTAAAAAAAAAACAAAACAAACAAACAAACAAAAAAAAAAAGTCTTCACATTTAGCTATGGCTAATGAGCTCACTGGTGTGTGTCCAGGAAATATCCCAGAATTTACACATTTGCTGAGATTTCTATCTTTTGAAAAAGACACCTGTGGTAAAGGATGGCAAATGAAATATAAATGAAAGCTGTGTGAAGCCAGATCAGGACTGAACCTAAAGCACATGAAGAAAGCCCCCTGTACATGGTTAGGATTTGCAACAGAAGTAAGCCTGGCTATTTGGGGATTAACCCATCACAGAGGAAAATGCAGATTTATTTTTCAAAGGAGAAAAAACTCACACCCAAGCTGCCAAGGCTGATCACACTGGCCTAGAACCTGGGCTGGATGGAACAAAGGTTGTGTCAGCCTTCAGATGGAGAGTTTCATGTTGAACCAAATCTCATGTTGACGAGTCTCCTGGTTGCCATCCCAGGCCAGCAGCATGATTTATTCATGGCAGCACCCAGCACACAATAGACATGCAGTAAATGCTAAGGAATCAAGGAGGCCATTCCTCAGATATCCTGGAGGTAGCAATAACCAGAGTTAGGTACCGAATATAGCCTATTTCAAACATTCGCTAGATGTGTTTATTTTAAACAAAAAAAAAAAGTTCCCTCCAAAGAAGGCTAAAGGGTGTGAAGAGAACCAGAGTGGGCAATAGAGACTGGAACACAGAGGTCTTACAATTGAATGTGCCATCTTTGTGAGAGGAAACATGAAGGACAGGGAACCCACTGGAGGACATGAAATGCTTTTTCCCCAGCATAGCTGTAGAATGGGTTGATCTGGAGCAGAGTCTGCTAGCTGTCTGCTCTAACCTACAAGGTTTTAATTTTTTTTATTTGCTTAAGATGGGGTCATTTATACTTCCAGAGACAAGATCCCAAACTAAGCAATAAATTTAAAAGACTATGTATGTGATTTTGTCTGTTGTCCCAGACTACTTAAGACCCTAAGACTCTGGTGAATTGGGGACAAGTTAGAGAGGAAGAAAGGGTACAGAGGGTCTTTTAGAAGGGGCTCTGCTCCTTGCTCCTCTACCAGGGGTGAGGATGAGATCCTCTCTGCTCCAGGAGTTTGGGTAGCTTAGAGCAGAAAGGACCATGCTACTGTCTGTCTGGAGCCCTTGTGTGTGCCCCCTGTGACATCATGTCAGGGGCAGGAGAGCAGATGTTTCAACATGGGGCAGGGGCAGAACCAGAGTGGTGTGGGAGAGCAAGGGGACTTTGTTGTGTCTCTGAGGCTGAAGTTAAAGTAGCTGAGGAAGGGAACCAGTGGCCAGAAGGTCTCATGGTTTGAGGAGAGGATGCAAGACAGACAGCCGCTTGCTCATGTGGCTGGAGACCAGATAGGAATAAGGAACCTGGGCAGAGGCCCTGCCTTAGCTACAAAGGGTGATTTGTGCATACTGTCTACTGAGATTGTTGTTCATACTTGCTCCTTCATGTCAAGAATCAGATAGAGAAGACAGCAGAAGTCCACCAAGGGAGCAGGTACTTGGGCTTTGGGTCATTTTTAACAGTCCTCTCCAGGCTCACACTCTTGAATTCCTGTGGCTTGCCTACTCATTAACACCTGTGAGCCCTCATCTTGGACTCAGTTCTAGTTTGCACCTGTGCTAGGATTAGCTGATTCTGACTATTGAGTGTGGCTGCTCCCTACTGTGCATTCACCATGCCCATGCTGGCATCCTGTCCACATGCCCTCTCCTATCTGACCTCATTCTGCTTTGCTTTTGGCTTCCCTCTGCCCACCCTGGTCCTGACACATTGGAGAGACCCCAACCCACTCTGCAATCTGAGACAATATATTCTAAGAGTAGCTCTAGCCAAATAGCAGACCAGGAGAAAAGAGAACTATGGGGAGAAGTAGACTAGTGGTTATGAAGAACATGATTCTCATTCCACTTTGACTTACATGCAGGAAATAAATTACATGCAGTAATAGCCACAGTGGTTGTTTTGCTCTATCCTATTCACTACATGGGAATTCTAACACCCCCTTTACATTCCTCCTGGACAATCCTGAGAGATACGTATGCCAAGGTCTAATCCTCTCGGCCACCACCATTTTATTTCTTGTTTACTCTGGCTGGCAGTGATAATGCATTCTCATTGCTGGCAACCCCACAAGTGCCCCCCCCCAGATGATATTGAAATCTACTGAGGGCCCTAACTTGCTGGAGTAAGTATGAACCCACCAACATTAACGTCTGTGCCAAGGGCCCTGGTGACTGCATGGAGGGAATAAAGGGGAAGTGCCATCTCCATTGCTGGCAATGATGCTTGTTGTGGGTTGAATCCCCCAAAAGACATCTTCAAGTCCTAATCCCTGGTACCTGTGAATGTGAACTTATTTGAAAACAAGGTCTTTTTGCAGATGTGGCTAAAATGTAAATTAATGTGGTGTGGGAATAGGGCGGACCCTCAATCCCATGTGACTATTGTCCTTAGAAAAAGAAGAGAAACACAGGTAGACAGACACGTGGAGGTGAGCACTGTGGGCAGACAGTGGTAGAGTTTAGAATGATATATTTAGAAAGTGAGCATTGCTGGCAGTAACCAGCTGGTGGAGAGGCAAGGGAACTGCTCTGTGCCAGCCCTGTCAGCTGTAGCAGGGCCTGTGCCCCCTGGAACCCACCAACATCATAGACAAATGCTCATTTTGCTTTTACTTGGTCTTCCTTTGTACAACCCCTTGCCCTAGGATGCTGGTTCATCTCATGGAGGCCAGGCCAAAATGATGTCTTGAGTGGTGATACCAGCTGAACCAGAACACCTCATGCCCTGAACTTCCCCATCACCACAGAGCCAATGTGGGACCCTCTCTCCTCGACATGAGCATTCTCCCTTCAACAGCCTCAGCTGTACACCAGGGTTAATGTGTAAAAGTACAAGTCATGCTGGGCTTTTCACACACGCATATTGCTAATTAGAAATTAATTTCTCCTCTGAATAAACATAAACCCAGAACAGCTATTAACCTACAGTGAAGCTGCTATTCAGGAAAAATCAGGAATCAAAATCTGCAAAAGAAAACAAAAACCTGTTTAGCTCAGCACTTACAGTTGTGCTTAGACCTTGCTTGTTCTCACCCTGTCCACCCTGGACTAGAGTCTTCTCCAATAAGGAGGATGCACAAAAGCACCGTAGTACTGACCTCTGGGCCAGGCTCCCTGCAAAAGACAGCTACATGTTTCTATCCTGGCATCTGAGCACTTCACCTTGTGGTCTCAGTTTGTATGAAGTCCATGGCATTCCTTGGAGGGCAAGGCTAGGCCTGGGGTATGTGGACAGAGTGGATCAGGGGGTGAAGGTCAAGGTTAACAAAGCTGGGGCTCTTTCTGATAGTTATAACAGGGACTCTGGGTTGGAGGACATTTGAGTGTCCTCAGTGGCATCACAGAGCCTTCTCAAGCTTGTATTTTCATTCGGTCTGGGGTCCAGAGCAGGCTAACAGGTTGGAAATAGGAGGTGTTTGTCCAAATTCAAGTATCTTTTCCCAACTTCATTAATTAAGCATTAGCCCTTTAAAGACCTCAGGCAAATTTAAGGAAAGGCCAGCAGTGTCCTTCATGGTGAAGCTGTGACATAGGCAGCCCCACAGCAGCAGCCTTCCCACAGCTCCAACAGCAATTCCTCACCCAGCCTTTTCCACATTATGTTCTGGATGGTTTCCTGCAGGTAGAAAATTTCACTCAGTAAGCTTAGGACAAAGGCAGGGGCCAGGTAGGGGCCAGAAGACACCCTGAAAAAGGAATTAATGATGATGATAGGCTCTCAAATGATTCCTCCTGTGTCTCTTTTTTCTTGCTTTGATTATCCTCTCCAGAGACACTAGCTACCCAGAGAGAAAAACCCCAACTAAACAACGAACTCTTCCTTGTGCCAAAAAAGAAAAGCACACACCTGTCTTCAGTAGAACCCACTTGCTGTTTACATTCATGAAGAATCCTGTCACTTTGGAATAGCTTTTTCCTTAATCATTTCCCCTCAGCCCCTCTCTCTAGCCCTTTCTACTGGTATTTTCTGTTCACTGTCTAAATTGGGGCAGGGTGGGGCAGTGGCAAGGGAGGGGAAAAGAATGAAAAATGAAACTGTAACCCAAAACAGGGGGTGCTTCTGGTAAAATTTTTCTTCACTGTCATGATCTGTCTTTCAGGGAAAAAACTATTTTGTGTAAATGTAATCTGCTTCCCCATGCTTGACAGTGAAGAGACACTTAAGGGCAGGTAAACCTTTGCATTCATTCCTAATAATGGCCTTTGACGTCAATCCGCCACCCAACAGTTTGACTGGTTCTTCTGGTAAGGTCTTCGTAAGCTGGCTTTACTGGCCTTTCTCTCATAGTCTCTATAAAGAGGACCTTGGGTTGGAGGACATGGGAGAGCCCTCGCAGACACCATAGCTTCTAAAACTCACCTTGCCCTGTGCCTTCAAGTCTTGATGGTTCCGAGGATCCTAACATTCTTCCACCTCAGGGCCAGTGACTTGCTACTGCCACTGGAACCTCTTCCCCAGACTGAGGACTGCTTTGTCCGGATCTCTTTGTTTGAATGTCTATGTCCCAGAGGAATGATATCCATCCCAAAGTCCTTGCCAAATTTCTCCCAGGGGGCTTAAGGATTCTCATGTAAATGGCCTGTCCTGCTAGGTCAGAGCTCCCAGCAGACAGGCAGATTCACCTCTCATTCTTTGCTCTGCGCTGGAGAAGCAGAGATATTTATAGACTCCTGCATTTTTCCCTGATCCCAGTCATAATTTCGTCCAGACTGACACAGTTATGTAGTAACCCAGTAGCTAAGCAAATGTATGGTGTTTGTAAAAAAATTGAGAAAGATTTTCAACTGTCCTCAAAAGGTTGTGGAGAGAGGACAAATGAGTTTCTCCTTATAGTTATTAACACCTGTTCTCTCCCCAAGGCAGGGATGTCCCTGATGCATGGTGGCAAGTGGTCAGCTGGAACTGGGAACAGCCTCTCTCGTGTCAGCCTTGCACCCCATCTGGGAGAGGTATAGGCTAAGAGTGGGAGAGAGCTGATGAAATTACAATGCTGGGAATGAAAACCTCTCCTGAATCTAAAATCACTGATCTCTTCATTTCACAAAACAGTGTTCTTTATAAAAACCAATGAGAAAGCGTAATATATAGGTGATAACCCCAGGCTGAAATCCAGATCGACTATGTGCCATGCAAGGACTGCAAGGACCACAATTAGGGTTTCTTGGTACAATGCAAGTCACACACAAAAGATGAAGAAGCTCAAGATGATTCAGGAAAAGATTGATATCTGTATATGCATAATATCACACAGTACTAAATAGTATCTAATAAATAGCAAGATACATTATTACACATTTAAACATAATATTCAGCATATAGATTATATATATGTACATGCTTCTCCATATTTCTGTTTTTGCTAATAAACCATCAGCCAGGTTTATGAATCAGATGTCAAGGTTAAAATTTAGCAGTTACCTTCTAAGCCAAAGCACAGAAGAGATACATACTTAGATTGGGCTGTTCCCTAGGGTAAGGTTTTCCTTTCCTAGATCAAGCAGCTGCAGACTTAGGCACTAGGGACCCTGCCAGGTTTCCCCTGCTCCACAGGGGAAGGGGGCAGTGGAACAAACCTGGGGGCTATTGAAGAGGGGGTGACAGTGGCAAAGATGGAAAAGGGGAAGATGGACTCTGGATTCCAAGGAGCTCCTCTGGAGTGGACCTGAGAGTCTATCTTCAGCTCACTCCATTGTGACCAAATGCAGACTGGGCAGTGACTTCTGTGACATCAGCCTCATGAGCTGGAGTCTAGGATAAAGCCATGGTTGTCCCATAGGACCAGTCAACTTCCATCCACGGAACCACTTTCCTTGCTGAGAGTTGCTAATGGGTATGCGATGGCTGGTGTTTTGGTAGCAACACCAAATCCTTATTTGGTGTTGATATTCCATGTCTGCTGGGGTCGGTAACTAAATGTTAAGGACACAAATGAAGGGCTTGGAAAAAGCACAAAGATTCACGAAGTCCAAGATAGGTGATAAGAAGACTAAGTATTTTGTCTTGGTTGATTTTTTTTATTTTTGTCTATTGTGGGGGCATTTTGTAAAAGAGCAAATCTAGAGGCAGGAACTGAAGGTGGGTAAGATTGGATGGAATTTGAATTCCATAATTACGACTCTAAATTCTGCAATGAGCTCGAAGCTCTGTTGCCTGCTCTTGCCACAATAAAACACCACAGAGCGCAAAGCCAAATCGGATGGATCCGAAGTGGGTTAGGGTGTTATATAAGCTGTTGGCGGGTGGGGAGATTTTTTTTCTTTTCTTTTTTCTTCTGTGTGTTACAGCAGCAGCAGCAGAGTGGCTCAGGTTGATTTAGACTCTGGATGACAGTGGCCTGGCGCGAGCCCACAGCTGACGAAAGCAGATTAGCCCGCTTGGTTTCCATGGAGACGAGCGCGCGCCGCAGCTGCGGCGGAGGGGCTGTCAGCGCGCGCAGCGGCAGCGGTGGCACGACCGCGGGGGTCTGCAGGAGGCAGGAGGAGGCGGGTGCTCGGACCCTTGCGGCAGACATGGACTTGCCTTGCGATTGTGCTGCCGGAACTCCGGCCTCCGAGCAGCCGTCGGGGAAGATTAACAAAGCTGCTTTCAAATTATTCAAGAAGAGGAAATCGGGTAGTAACATACCCAGCATATTTGGGGTCAAAAACAAAGGGGACGGGAAAGGCTCGGGTCCGCCGGGCATGGTGAGGAGCAGGACCCACGACGGACTAGCCGAGGTGGTGGTGCTGGAGAGCGGCAGAAAGGAGGAGCCACGCGGTGGAGGCGATGGTGGCGGTGCCAGCGGTGACCGCGGCGGAGGTCGGCCAAACCCTGGTCCGCCCAGAGCTGCGGGGTCCGGCGTGGGCTTGCCGGCCAGCAGCTCGGTAGCTAAATCACACAGCTTCTTCTCCGTTTTGAAAAAGAATGGGAGGTCCGAAAATAGCAAAGGGGACCCGGTAGATGCAGGAAAGGCTGGCGGCAAACAAAAGAGGGGGCTGAGAGGGCTCTTCAGCAGTGTGCGCTGGCACAGGAAGGACAAGCGCGGCAAGGAGGGGGAGCGTGAGGCGCGCGCTGGGGGCCCGGGCAGCCTCGCCCTGCCGGGGTCGCTCACGGCCAGCCTGGAGTGCGTCAGGGAGGAAGCGCCCGGACCCGTGTGCGCTCCGGAGAACCTCAGCAAGGACACAACACCAGATCCAGCAGGTGAGCGCGGAGGGGGAGAGCCCGGGCTGGCCTCCACCGATCCTGCCGAAGTGCCCCACTGCCGAAAGGCCGAGAGCCCCGGGGTCCCTGACGCCACTACCACCCAGGGAGAGGACGCCGCGGGGCATCAGCGCGCCGAGGATCCCCGGGCACCCCCTGAGCTGGGCGTTGGGTTGGTCCGGACAGCCGAGGATGCTTCCAGGACAGGTGACGTTCTGATAAAGACTGTCCCCCTTGTCGACTCCGACTGTGGCAGCGGCCAGGCGTCTGCCATCCCTGACCCTTCCTCTGTTGATCCACCCTCAGACCCATCGGCCGATCGTATTTGTTTGATGTTTTCTGACGTGACTTCACTGAAAAGCTTTGACTCTCTTACAGGCTGTGGAGATATTATTGCAGACCAAGAGGAAGAGGCAGGTCCCAGCTGTGACAAGCATGCCCCGGGGCCAGGGAAGCCAGTTGCCTCTAAAAAGAACGCCAGCGCAGTGGCCTACCAAGGAGGAGGGGAGGAGATGGCAAGTCCCGATGATGTGGACGACACCTATCTCCAGGAATTCTGGGACATGCTCTCCCAGACTGAGGACAGAGGACAAGGACCCCAAGAGGGACCAGTTAAGGCAGCAGCCGCAGTGGACACCAAGGTGGTACCGGAGACCTCCAAGGACACCAGGTGTGCAGAAGTGGCCAAGGATGCGTCTTTGGTCAAGTGCAGGAGGCTCAACCGGATTCCCATTGAGTCCCATCCCAAGGAGGAGCCTAAGCACCTGCAGAAGGAACAGCATGAAGGTGTCCCAAACAGTGATGAGGGCTACTGGGATTCCACCACTCCGGGCCCAGAGGATGACAACACAAGCAGTGGGAAAAAGGCCGGCATCCCCAGGGATAGCTACAGCGGTGATGCGCTCTATGATCTCTACGCGGATCCCGATGGAAGCCCAGCAGTCCCTCCTGCCAACGAGGAGACATCCTGCATGTCCCGGTTAAAGCCAGTGTCTCCGGTCACCATCACCTGCCCACTGCGAACACCAGGCAGTTTGCCGAAGGACTCTAAAATCCCTATCAGCGTCAAGCACCTCGCGAATCTTCCATCCAGCCATCATGTGGTTCATCAGCAACCAGCCAAGAGTGAGGTGCCGAGAACAAAAATCCCAGTGTCCAAAGTGCTGGTCCGCAGGGTCAGCAACCGAGGCTTGGCTGGGACCACCATCCGGGCAGCTGCGTGCCACCACAGTGCCAAAAAGTTATGAGGTTCCCAAGGCCAGTGTGGATGGACCACACGTCAAGGAATACAACTTTCCCTGGAACCACTAAAATAAGTTTTGCTTTCTCTAAGGAAAGGCTTTTAGGACTGTCTCTACTGCAGACCCTGGACCGAGGAGGTCTTTGTCTCCTCCTGGGGGAGGTGGGGGTTGGGGGGTGGGCAGGAGATGCTAGAGAGGGGATGCCACACTGCACATGGGCTTCTCTTCCCAAGATAAGTCCCTGGGAATTATTTGCGAGCACCTTTTTCTTTTTTAAACCTTTTAAAAACTATTTTTCCTCTTTTTTCTTTAATGTACTGAATATTTGGAAGTCACCTTTACTTGCCTTTGCAGAAAACAGGGCTTAACCAAACCGAAGTAAGCATCACACCATGGTGTCTGGCCATGGTGCGATGGGTCCAGAGGGCCTGGACCAGCCACTGCAAGACCCAGAGGAGTCCTCCTCTTCCATGACCCACCCTCCCTTCCTTTTCTTCCCTTCCCTTCCCCTCTTCCCTCCCTTCCCCCTTCCCCTCCCCCTTCCCTTCCCCCTTCCCTTCCCCCTTTCCTTTCCTTTCCTTTCCTTTCCTTTCCTTTCCTTTCCTTTCCTTTCCTTTCCTTTCCTTTCCTTTCCTATTTCCTTTCATTTCCAGGAAAAAAAGACCCTTTGCCATAGCAGTGTGAGGAAAACACCTAGAAAGCTGAAAAACCCAGGTATTTACCTGATGGGCAAAGGGCATCATTGGTTGGCAGAAAATTTTCCTGTTTTCAGTTGCTAGGTGTGCAAATAGGTAAATATCTACCACTGGGTAGTAGAAAGGAGAATTTTGGTTTGGTTGGTTTAGGTAATTTGTTTGGGGAGAAAAAAAGCTCAGCAGAGCAGGTTTTTCCTTTTTTTTAATTTTTTTAATTTCCCACCCTATGCAGAAATCAAGATTGGGGAAAGATTTCATTAAATGCCAATAGACCCAGTATTTTAGTGTTTATAGATCTTTACCTTTTCATGTGCAGATAATGCATATTTTACAGTTTATCCAGCTGTTAACATTTTATAATCTGTCCATAACCTCAAGTTTAAAATCTGGTTTTATAGCTAGATATGGTAACTGTCCCCAAACCATTGCTATTCTTTTATGTGCTGTCACCTGGAGCAATTCTGTTTTTGTCTTATATGGGTTCTCTGGCTCTCAATGCAGGAAAACAAACCCACAACAACTATTGTGTTGGTGTTCCAGAGCAATGGTTTTGTCTGTCCTGGGTAAGAGTCTATGTGTTTCTTACCCCAAACCTTGGTTTTTCAGAGATTTTACCTTTGTTGTAAAAAACTTTGGATTCAACCATCCTTCAACATGGGGACTTCAAAATGAGGAATACATAACAAATAATAATAGAAAAATATAGTTTTAAATGTCATTTGATGTCTGCTCTATGACTTATGATTGAGATGGGTATGTTCAGAATACAATACTGGCAAGTTTATGTATCATAAACACTTTATGCCAAGATTTTTTGAAAAGTGGCTTACTTTGTGTACATTATCTATTATTTGAGAGGAAATATTTATTTCAGAAAGTGTTCCTATACATCTAGGTAGTTTGGATGATAAACTAAAGCAGTTCCTAGAATGCTATTAGGGTCTAATAATTCTATAATACTGTCTGAAATGCACTCCAGTGCATTTCATCAAAAGACCAGTTTCCACTAGGAGGTGATTCATGGTATCAGGAAGAAATGACATCAACACTTCTACATAACTCATTTTCTAGAGAGATTGCCTAAGTAATGAACTGATATTACATGTTTTTAAGTTTGTTTCCTATTTTATAAAGGAAAGAATAAGGTAAGTTATGTATATGATAAACTATTTGAATAATATGAAGGAAGTAACAAAATAAACAGATATCAAAGGAAAACAAATCTGAGCCCATAACACAAAGCAGGTTGTTCCTCATTTTAAATCTGCAACCATTCAATTAGAAAAGGTGGTGGAGTTTTGCCGAATTCCTTTATTGCTCAGATTACCAGCTTATTGCATTGTCAGGTCCTTAATGTTATTTCAAAGTAATGTTTTAATATTTAAATTTCTTGTGTCTATAATTGAGGTCCTGTACTCAGACATAGCCTTAAGAACTCTGAGTATACCACTAGGAATTCATAAAGCAACTTACACTAACACCGGCACATGCACTTAGCTGTGCACAACTAGCAGACAAAGGCATCTACTGTGAACTTGGAAATCTTTGAAATTATTTCTGTCTTGAGAAAGGGTCAGATATTTGTTTAAATTTGATTTAACATGAATAGTACTATTTAGACTCAAAAATAAGTTCATTTTCCCCTAATGAGTGAAAAGAATATAAAGTGTGTCCCTAGCTGTAAAACGAAGCACCATTATTTTCTTCTTGTGCTTTCCCTTGCAAGGGTTATATTTTCCTCAGCATGAATCCATGACAAAGTCATGATTGCTCATTTGCTCAGTTGTTCAGGAAAGTTAAGAATGCCTGAAGTACTGATGAGAATATTGTAATAGTAAAGGCATTCTATTTATTTTGTAAGCACTGAAACAAACAATTTTTGCTTTCACAGATTTGAGACTTATTTCTTTTTACACAGCTATTCCATGTCTCCTTTATATAAGTAAAGGAAGATGCCAGCAAAGTTTACTTTAATTTCCTCTTGCTTGCTTGTTATCTGTTTATACAACATTTAAAATGGTTTTTTCCTCTTTTTTTCATACATTTTCCATGTTTTTTATTATATATCTTTAAGAATTCCACCTACACCAGTCAGATAAAGGATTCAGGCAGTGAATTAAATGCCTTCCATCACTTAATGGGAAATCAGGACCAATGCAGGAAGAGGGGGTCTTAACCTTTTCCAACCATAGACAAGGGATCATAGCTGGTTCTCTATGTGCCAAGGGCTACTTTCTCTCATTCGTGTTCATGGAAAGTATTTTTTTAGAATTTTAATAAATTTCCATTCCAATTATTATTAATGCATTGTCTAATTTGGCCATGTTTCCTGATTTTTTTAAAGGAAAGGATTGGATATGGGCTGATGACATCTTTCCTGTGTGTGAGCCTGAGATACTTGGTTGGTTAAGTCCCTTTAGTCAAAGAGCTGACCAAATTAGAAAAGAAAAATCAAATCAGTTGTTGGCCCTAAATTTATCAGTTTAATAGCTCTGCACAAAGACAGCCTGATGTTAATATCTACATTATGCAGACAGTGTTACTTGAACCACTCTGCTTGATGCTAATAGTGGCCAAAGCTTTTATTCCCCCATCAGCACCAATAGAGGGAAATTTTACTACAGCATTTTGAATACTCAGAAGAGGAAACAGATCTTTATTACTTCACCTGATAACAACAATGGAATGTAGGACACTAAGGAGTTTTTAGATGCATTTCCCACAAATTATCTGCTTACTTAAATGCAAAGTGTTTAACATCTATGAAGGTGATGACTTGCCGTGTTTAAAGGGTTTAGTCATTAATTTTGAGAGTATTGCAAATAATTTTTCAAGTATTTGCATTTAAACAAAAATTCAAGTAAGCCCTTTCCCTACACAGTGATCAAGGTAAAAGGCTATATTGGATATCAAGAGTTCTCTGAATTTTCAAAGAGTTTTCATTATTAATAGCTTAGATTAATTTTCAGAGACTTTTTACCTTTAACTTTGCAGGGAGGGGTTGAGTGATGGAGTTCTCTGTCCTCTCTCTCTGTTTGCATCGTGTTTGCCTCTTGCCCTCAGATAGCAGTAAAGGGACTCTTCTCATGAGTTAGCTCTTTTGACATTTGCATAGTGGAACTCATTTCCTGCTCTTAGTCATTCTAGATTTCTCTCCTGAATGATTATCTGGACTTTGCTTCCTGTGCTTGGCTGCTACTGAGACATGTTCTAGTACATTCACATATACTTTGCTCCCCTTATTATTTTAATTTAGAAATTAATTTAGAAATTTTATACTCTTAAAAATAAGGGATAAAAAGGATCACAGTCACCTCCTATCACCACTGAGGCTGGCTATTTAAAAGTTCCTGGATGGAATGAGAGGAGACATGCAAATGCCTCTTGGCCTAACCCTGTTTCCCTTCCCCTCTCCAGGCAGATCAAGGCATTGGCAACACAGTTCTTAGAAATGTTCAACTCACTACATGAAAAATTTAGAAAACAGTTTGAAATCAAGGGCTAGTATGGCAGACTGGTATCTAATTATAGCCTGTTTGGGCAAAGCAAGAAGCAAGCATGTCCTTCATTTAAGAAAAAGCTATGGTAACATTGTCAGGTGATGTGCAAGTGTGGTCCCTCCACAGGGCAGTCACTGGTTCTGCTACCCCTTCCCACTCTGAAGATTTTCTGATGGCTGCCAGGGATGCTTCCCAAAGCCTTTTCACTGTGATAATGGTTTAAAGGAGACTGTTGCAACAATAACCACTTGTATGGAATATTACCTCATTGTAGATCATGTTTTTAAGGAGTGATTTAGAATGATAGTTTTATGATTAGGGAAATGAGTTCCTTCTCAAGCTGAAAAAGAAAGACTAAAATAATCACAAAGCCTCCAGAACCAAAATTGAGCACATTTTATGTTGGATTTTTACTTTAATTCAATGCAACTCATATTCACAGGGCATATACTGTAAAATACTGAAGCTAATACTTAATAAAAATCCATTCAATTTGGAGCTCACAGTTAGCTATACTGTAATTGGACTTAATATTCATTAAATAAAACCTTTATTTTACCTACCCTTTTTTAAAATTTGTTGCTTATATAATTTGTGAGGCAGAACAGAATGGGTGAGCTAGAACAAATACCTCTAAAAATAAGAAGTGTAGCTGTAACAATGATCAAGAGCTGTGGAGTACTCATGGAGTGCAGTAACCACTAGGAGCTTTACAAACCACTATTTAGGCCTCTTAAGGGGCATATAGGTTAGGTAATATTATCTCCTTAACTATGACATCTTTAATTGTTTGTTTCTATCCCATTCTATCTCCCCTCCACCAATTTCCTCTAGTCTTTAGAACAGGGATATAAATTTTTTAGCAACTTACAATAATACTATCATAACTGCTAATAAGAGCTAATAACTGCTTAATGTGACTACCAACTCATTTTCCATAGGAAAAAAGCTAGCCCATGTCATGAAGCTGGAAATTGTTTTTGTGTCTGAGACGATGGT
Organism: Phyllostomus discolor; assembly: GCF_004126475.2. Taxonomy (NCBI): domain Eukaryota; kingdom Metazoa; phylum Chordata; class Mammalia; order Chiroptera; family Phyllostomidae; genus Phyllostomus; species Phyllostomus discolor. The sequence goes on from NC_040904.2 coordinate 121,624,742, forward strand.
GCTCACACCACTGACAGGGAAACCTGACCCTGTTGTACAGTTAATAGACAGATAATCTGCCTTCCTTTAATGCATCCTCTCCTTCTGGGAAGTACTATCAAAAGTATGGACAGAAATCTCTTCTGTTGTCATGGTAACACTTCTTCCCTGACAGGATGTAAGTCATTGCAAGCATGTTTCACTTGTTCTGAATGTTCTCTGTTGTGTGTTTAGATAATAGCTAGTTAAGGAACTCCTTGATACAATTCTGGACTTCAGAGATAAGCTCCTGGCTCTTTCTAAAGTAGTGCATCCTACCTTCTGTCTATGGCCATTGAATCCTAGCCTATATTTTTTTTATTCATTGATTCATTCACCTAGTATACATTGAATATTTATTGTCTGTCACTGTGAATTTGAGCATTTTATATTACATTAAAATGACTAGCACATACTGTGTGTTCACCTTGTGCTGGGATGGTGCTCTATACTTTTCTTCCCATTGTGATTGCCACTGCTCACAAGAAACAGGCAAGGTGAGTATTGGCTCCATTCTACTGGTGAAGAAAATCATGCTCACAAAGGTGAAATATCTTGTTCAAGTCACCCATTTAATAAATAGTGGGCAGAACATGAACCAGAAATCTAACTCTATAGCTCATGCTTTAATTATGTCTTTTTTAGCCATGTGATTCAATTTTTGTATAATTTATTTTAAGTAAAAAACTGAGCAGAGTTCTGAACTGCAAGAGCCAAGCCAGATATTTACCATGTTGATACCATTAAAATGATGACTATTTTAGCTAAAATTGAACTTGTTAAAAAAATTACTTGATGGCTTTATATGTGCAAGTCTAAAAGGGAGATCTCAGAGTCTCTAGAAGGTTTATTCTCACCTGGGCCAGTCCACACCATGGATCATATTCACCAATTAGAGTTACATACTAGCAGATCTATTAATACATACAGATTTTATAACCTTATGGCTACTTTGTCAATAATAAAACCAAAAGCAATTTCAGTAGTGAATCCAGCAGGTTGCAACCTGAGTTTCCTTCCACTGTGATTCTATTAAGATGCCACTCTCAGTATTTAGGAAAAATTTGTTTGAAATTGCATTGCAATGACAGTTAATGAGGTTATTTTCCTAATATATAGGTTAGCTACACTTGATTAAAAATATCAGACCTCATTTTAATTAGATGTAGTGGAAGATTTCAACAGGTGGTCATCCAATTGAGTTGTAAATTGGGGCAATTTTGGAAATTTTCAATAATTGGGTAGACTTTCTGCTCTATGGGAGAAGATAACATTAACAAAATAGAACTTGGATTACTGGTTATTGGAGACATATTAAACTTTCTCAGATACATTCCTGGGTCATTTAATAAACTAAGAAATTATAAAAATATCTGGTCAAATTGCAAAGGGGCACAATAGATATACAGTAAATACTTCTTAACATGTCATGAAATGGGCCTAGGTAGCCTAAAGGAATTAATGAGTCTTCTCAAATACCTACATTATAACCACTTATCCCCCCATTACACAGTTATTTCTAAATAAGGGAGGAGAAACTTTAACAAATATATAACATTTTTGTTGCTCCCAGGGTAAATTTAACTAAACATGGGTGATTTGGTTGATAGTGGTAGTTTTATAAAGAATATCAGGGGAAATGGTTTTAATGTCATGGGCAAAGTAAATTCCTTTCATTTTTACTTGATCCCAGGTATCTACCAGTCTCATTGCTAACTTCAGGTTTTGTCCAAGTTGTTTATATGAAATGACTCAGTGTAATATGGGGAATTGCAGGTTATTTGGAAATATTGACAAAGAAAATGCAAATGAGAAACTCCATTTTTATAATTAGTTTTCCTAAAAGTCAGGCGTGTCTTTGAGGACAAGCCTTTGGCTATATTATTTTTGTGCACAGGAGGAAAAATTGTTAGTAGGATTATAGATATTATTTTTATAATAGAATGTTAAATTCCCCCCAAACATCAAAAATTGTCTCCTAGAACTATTCTATGTTTTTAAAACTTGTTTTTAAAAAGATTCTAAATAGCAATAGGGTCTTTGCTCCTTTCTCCAGTCCAATGATTTAATGGGATAGATGAACCAATGTCTATATTTTTAAACCTGTATTTTATTTTCAGTATTTTGTATATTTGTTGATAGAATTACATTTTGTGCATATGTATCATTGTGCATGTTTCTGGTTTTGATAGTCACCCTTTTAATGAATGTAAGAAGCTTGGACTAATAGCACTTTTCTTGTCTCATTCAAACATCTTAAAATGAAAATATGACAGTGCCATTTTACCCATTGTGGTTAATTCAGGCAATAAATTTTGTTGCTTCTTTACATTTAAAGTGAATCTAGATTGTTATTTTTCCAGAATGAATTTTATTTATAGCCTTTTCAATTTTTAGAATTTATATCAATGATGGTGGTGACAGCAATGTTGTGTGTGTGTGTTTGTGTGTGTGTGTGTGAGTGAGATTGGTGGAAAGACTGATGAGAGGCTCATATTTCTTTCCACACTTGTAAGCAAGTGAAGAATTATTGTTTGGTTTAGTCAGTTGCCTTTTGAAAAGTTTATTCATTATTCTGACTCTGATCTGAGTTCTGAGCCTTTACTCAGAAAAATCTCCATTTATGATCATCTTACATGAGGCCTCCTGATCTTCCCATGACTGTTAGGAAGCAGCCTAACAGTTGGAGTCTTTCTAAAGGTTGTTTTCTGTTTCTCATTTGGTTTTGTTTGGGGGGGTAATGCTTTTATTTCATATGTATTAATACTTCACAATCTATAGTTTTGAAGCTCAGTGTAAAGAATAATGAGGTCGTGCCATTTTATGTTTGAAAAATCAGAATTGAAGACCACATAAATTCTTTTGAAGTATACCTCCCTTAAAATAGGCTTGTTCACACTGCAGTTGCTTACATGGCTCTTAAATACCAAGAAAATTCATATTTATCTGTAGAACATGATCAGGATAAACGTCCAAAGGAAGATCTGATCGGCACAGTAAATAATTACAGTAAATGTGCATCAGTAGAACCATTGTGAGGTAGGAAATCCACAAAACCTCTCCTGCCTTTCTCCTACCCCTTCTCCCTTTCCCCAACCCCTTTGTCTTCCTTCTCTTCCTAGAACTAACATGGGAGACACCTCAAAATAACTGAACCCAATTTCCCTTTAATGAAGGGATGAGGAAACTGAAGCTTAGATATGCTGGGAAACTTACCCTAAAGTCTTTGAAGTAGTAAGGTATGGAGAAAACAGACAAAGTTTGAGAGCCACACTGAATCTGAGTTCGAATGTTAGTTTGGACACTTATGGCTCTGTGAATCCAGGCAATCTCCGAGTTCTGTGAGCCACAGTTTCCCTGCTCTATAAAATGAAGATGAGATTTAATTCATAGGGTAATTGTATCATTATTAACTTTCAGTGTGTTTTTCTTATATGTTTATTTAGCTGCTTTTGTTTTTAAAAAGGCACTTGTACAAAATACACAAGGGGAAGTTAAGAATAGTATAGGAAATGGAGAATCCAAAGAACTTATATGTATGACCCATGAACATAACTAAGGTGGGGAACAGCTGGTGGGAGAGGGGGTGGAAGGTGGAAAGGAAGACGGGGAGAAAAAATGAAACAATTGTAATAGCATAATAAATAAAATACATTTTAAAGGCACTTATAAAAATTAAAACTTTATAGGTTGGAGTTGAAATATTCTTGAACAAAGAACTTGATGTAGGGTAGAGATAAATATGGACTTCTTAGGTTAGGGGGAGTTGTAGAGTGATGAAGTGTGCTTAGGTAAATACAAGGAAACAAATGAGAGTACAGGAAGTCTTAAGTGTGTTATTTGGAGACTGGTCATTCTGAAATTAAAAGCCTTTATACAATTAGGAGAGCCTAGGGGGGAAAGCCTGGCCTTAGTGGAGGAAGTCAAGGATAGTAGCTGAGTTGGTTGGGTAGTTCTTTGGCAGCTAAAAGAACAATGGTGACCAGATACAGTGGTGGTCAAATAAGAATGGAGCTTATACTCCCTCAGACTCCAAACAACGGGCTACAAGAGATAGTGAAACCATAATTAAAGGTAGATGGCTGGGTGGTTTAGAACAGTGGAGAGGAGTCGTTGGTGCATGTAACTTGGAAAAAAAAATGTAACTATGCCCTGGCCAGGTGGCACAGTTCATTGGAATGTCATTTTGTGCATCAAAAGGTTGCAGGTTTGATCCCTGGTCAGGGCACATACCTACCTAGCTTGCAGATTGGATTACTAGTCAGGGAGAAGCTATATGGGTTTGAGAGATAGAAAACAATTTAAGAGAACAATTCCTTCTGCCATTGCAAGCAAGGAATGAGACAGGCCTATGCTCTGAGTCAGCCCTGAGTGGGATGGGGATTCTGGAACTTAATGAGAGCATTGTTTTCATGTGAGTGGGCACCCAAACTCAAAGTAATCTCATCCAGTGCTCAGTCAGAGAAACTCTCTCTACTCCTCAACAACTGAGGAGTTGTTGGCCACATCGGACACACTGATGGATGGATGTCAGTCTGCAATGTGAGACGTCACAGGGAAGTTTTAAGGATATACACAATTTTTACCTCTTATGGTGTTTTCACTCTGTGGACAACTTCAAGCTAAAGGTTTAGAATCCTGAGGAAGCAACTGTGATTCAAAGGGGAGTGAAAACATACGTCTCTGTTGGAACAGTTTAACATCATAAATCTAAACTGAGGGTACAAAGCAATGGAACACTGTCCTTGAATTTTTCCCATCCAACTATGCTGTGCACTCACAGACTCTAGGACATGCTGGGGGCTTATGAACCTGCAGATGTGCCGGGTGACAAGTGATGGGTGGGGATAGGGATATTCCCCGAGAAGGAACAGAGGCATTGGCAAAGACCCAGATCCAAGGCTGCAGACACACCCCTTTCTCCTTGTTATTCCCAGGTGGAAGCAGCACAGTTTGTGTTTCATCTAAGATCAGCTCTTATATGTTTTTCTGGCTTCTAGGTCTGGCTTCCAGAGGCTGATTTCCTTCTCAGCTCTTAAGATTTTTAGACTCCCTGAGCCTTGGGTAAAAGTGATCTTTTTAGAAGTAATTAAGAGTCCTTGATGGTTGCTCTCAGTGCCAGCTGCCAGTGTTGGTGGTGGTATTCAGTGGACACAGGCACTTTTTAAAGGATTCTGGTTCTCTTGGGCAGCTCAAGGACAATTGTTGCCAGGTGCTCAAGTGGTCCCAGATCTGATGTCATATTCTTGTTGCATCTTTCCATGTGGCAAAAATTATATGTGACAGTAAATAGATACATGTCACTTTGTTTAGCTCAACAAATATTGAGCACTTAATATATCAGGCTCACTTTCTAAGCATGGTGGGTATGAGTGAGTGAGATATAACACTGACCTCTTTAAAGCCACTGAAACTTCCCAATAAACTTGCTGCATACAAATCTCTGTCTTGGTGTCATTTCTTGAGAAACCCCAACCTTAGGTACTATTCTTTCCATTTTTTCAATGAAAAAGTGAGGCATAGGGATCTTACATGTTTTTGGCAATACATAAGATTAGATAGCATTAAAAAACTTTTTTAAAATATAGATCCCTTAAAAGTGCCAAACTAATTTTTATTTCTGTGACTGTATTACTGAGCCATGAGGGAAGGAGGTCAGAATTTACCTGGATTTAACTGTTGATGTCTGGAGGCCTAGAACTTTGGATTCCATGATCCAGTAATGGGCTGGGGACCATGCTGGAGATAGTTAGACCCACAATCAGACTGGAAGGATTGTTTTGCAGACCTTTAGAAAAATAAAGCAGGCACAATATCAGTAAGAGTAAAGATTTGAGCAACACATCTAGACCCATATATTACCCGGGACCAAACATTTAGAGAATACACATTCTTTTCAAGTACAATTAAAACATTTATGAAAATTGACTACATGCAAAGCTATGAAGTAAATCTTAACACATTTCAAAAAAGTTCATGCAGAATATGTCCTCTTACTACTGTTATAGAACAAAATGCAGCCAAGTAAATTTAAAGATCTAATTGGTTTTCTTAAACAATTCATGAATCCAGCAGCATCCCAGCTAGTAAATATAAAGGAACTCTGAGGAGCCCTATGAGATGAAAGGCTTTTTTATAGGTGGAAACTGGGAGATACAAAAAAGTTAAAGACTGGATTGTTTCAGGTAAGAAGACTTTTCCTGAAGCAGCAATTTTCAACTGGTGTGCCAGAAAAATTTTTAAAACATGCAATGCCTATTTAGTCAGAGGCACTGATCTCTTTTTCCTTAGACTGCCAAATAAAAAATGACATCAGACAACACAATAATTGCCATCCATCCATATGAATAAAAATTATACCTACTTTTTTGACAGATCAGCAAAAATATATTTTTGGTGTGCTGTAGAATTTTAGTAATTAATTTATGTGTGCCATGAGATGAAAAAGTTTGAAAATCGTTGCCTTAAGCAAAATCAGGAATCTTAGCAAGCAGAATACCTTACTAGTGCTTACCAGGGGGCCCCAGAATGGCAATTAGTTTAGGTATCAAGTCTTGGTGGGACCATTTTGGGTCTGTTTCTTTTTAACACTATAATACAATGATGCTAGAACTTAGTAGTAAAAAGATAAATAAACCAATCCATACATTTGGAAAAAATGTTTAATGTATCTTTTAATAACTTGTGGATCAAAGAATGAGTATTGACATCAGAAAACAAAAGTGCATAATTATGAAAACTATGTATTAAAATATAAAATGTAGCTAAAGGCTACTTCAAAGGGATTTTAAAGCCTAAAACACTTAGATTAATAAAGATATAAGAATGAGGAGTAATGAGTTAAGAATTCATCTTAATCGAATTAAGAAATTAGAAAAAGAATAACAAAATAGACCCAAAGAAAGTGTGAGAAATAATATAGATTAGAGCAGAAAATAATGAGGTAGAAAACAAAGATACTCTACAGTAGATGAACAAAGGCAAAAGTTGATTCTTTTGAAAAAATCTAATAGTATTTATTAAGAAAAAATAGAGAAGATAAAAGTTATGTTTAGAATGACAAGATGGGTATAACTACAGTTGCAGCAGACATAAAATGATAAACAATGCTACAAAGTTTTGCCAATTAATTTTAAAATTTAGACAAAATATACAAATTCCAAAGGCTCTATGAATTTCTGAAAGTGAGTTGAAAAGACATACATAACCTGAAGAGTCCTAAAACTATTAGAGACACAAATTGGTAGATAAAACACTCCCTTCCATTCCAAACCAAAAAAAAAAAAAAAAAAGTAAAAGCCAGATGGCAGAACCAAAGTTCTGCCAAGCATCTAATGATCAGATAAGTCCAGTCTAACATGATCTCTTTAAGAGAAAGAAGAACCATTTCTCAGTGCACATGGCTGAGGAAAATTACAGACATATCTTCATCATGGAATTTAACACTTCCATACAGGCTATTGGAAAATGGAACCTAATAATCTGTAAAACCAACATTCATCATATCAAATTGGGTTTATTCCAGGAATGAAAATATGTTTTAACAAAAAAATCTTAATATAATCCACCATATTAACAAATTAAAGAAGAAGCATATCATATCTCAAAGCTGTAGAGTCACATTCCTGAAGGCAGTTTTAAGATTTCTTAATAGTTCTAGAATTTGGACACCTAATTTCTGTCATGTTCATGAAGCATTCAAGCTCTTTAAGACAATGAGTTTTTTTAACTAAGACTTTAAACTTCAAACATTTTGTTTAGTGACAATATTTTAAGAAATTGCCCATATTTCATCCAGTCTAAGATGTTACAGATACTGGCAATTATAACTGTAAGAAAACACTGACTGAAATATACACCCAAATTTAGAGACATAAAATTGTGAAAATGCTTATCAGAATGGGTAAAAATTTGATGTATTCAATACTTGTTTAAAGTTTTAATAATATTCTTATTAAAAGAAAGAATATTCTTATGATATAAGCAAAGTGAAGATTTAGGTGAAAAAAGACAGTTATCGATATTTTGGGTCTACAGGTAACAAATGTCTTGACATTTGGAAGTAATTAATATTTAGTGAAGAACACATCAAACAGATACAATCATGGTCTCAAACTTTAGGAAAATTGCATATTCCTTTTGGTACAGAATTACATACTCTTCATAAAATGAACATAAGAAGAATTCACATGTATACAGGGTTATATTTCAAGCTTACCAATTGAAGGAAATGAAGGCTTAGACATTTACCATCTTTGCCTCTTGTCTTTCTTCATCTACCAGATCCTCCAAGAATACAGTGATTAACCTAAGAAGATCTTTCTCTGCTAGCACCTCAATGTCTCTTAGGAGACACTGATTTCTTTTTGTTTTAAAGATCTTATTTTTTATTTATTTTTAGAGAGGGGAAAGGAGGGAGAAAGAGAGAGAGAGGCATCAATGTGTGGTTGCATCTCACGTGGCCCCCACTGGGGACCTGGCCTACAACCCAGGCATGTGTCCTGACTGGGAATCGAACCTGTGACCCTTTGGTTCCAAGCCCATGCTCAATCCACTGAGCTACACCAGCCAGGGCAGAAGACACTGATTTCTCATAGATCTATGTCTCATACTTAATTCCAGATGGTAATGTTTCTTATCAAGTTTCTGAATCTTTCTTTTGCCCATGAGACTGCATTTCAAAAGATTTGTTACACCTTGTTTTCTCAGTCTTGCAGATAGGCACCAGGCCTGATGCAGGACCTTACTCATTGTTACATGGCTGCTGGTGGGCGTCAGGCAGATTTCTCCAAAGTGGAGAACCCCATCAACTGGCAAGTCCAAGCCTAGCATTGTTTTCAATATTGGTCTTCTGATAGTGATATCCCTCAACCTGTTGGTCTTTAGTAATAAAAGGTGAAACTCTGCTTGGCTCCATTCTTTCTGATGGTCTATAGCACCCTCACCCCAAGGACTTGCACTTTTTATATCGATTACTCCTTTCTAGACTGTATTTTACTTATAACCTTTCCTTCTCCCTATCACCTTTGTTCTTTGTTCTTTTAATAACCTTCTCTCATATTGACCTTTAGCCCAGAATTACCTTCCAAACAATTCATTTGTTCTCCTTTAGGAAAAAAATCCATATAATACCTACTTTTTCTGGAGGCTTTTCCTGGGAGTTTTGTACTCATAAACTAGTATTACTAGAGATTACTGTATATTATAGAATTTTCCTGGTCTTTGTTTCTACTTCCTGGGAGATAACCTTTAAATCCTTGGAATTTCCTGAGTGAAACTGCATGATGGAAATTCATGGTTGGTCCCTCAACCACACCTGAATTTATGCTAATGAATTGACTTAGGATGGCAACCAGTCATGCCAGAAAGTGCAACCGTGTGATTGTAGAGCTAGGGCTCTGAGCCACATGGTATCAGCTTGACCTCCCAACTTCCAAGGAGGAAAAGGGGGCTGGAGATAGGGTTCAGCCATGATTTAATCAACTGTACCTATGTAATAAAACCCCAGTAAAATCTCTGGACCCTGAGGCTTCTCATGGTTAGCTTCCTGGTTGGTGAACACATTGAGCTGGGAAGGGGACACACTCTGATTCCATGAGAGAGGGTACACAGAAGCTCTGCGTTTTGGACCCTCACAGACCTTGCCCTGTGTGTGTCTTAATTTGGCTAGTCCCAATCTGCATCCTTTTAATAATTGTCATTGTAAGTGTAGCACTTTCCTGAATTCTCTGAGTCATCATAGTGAACTATCAAACCTGAGGGGGTCTCAGGAACTCCCAAATCTATAGCCAGTTAGTCAGAAGTGCAGGTGACCTGGGGACTCCAGAACTTGTGGCTGGTATCTAAAATGAGGACATTTAGACTGTGTGCATTTAATCTGTGGAATCTATGCTGACTCTGGGTGGCTAGCATCAGAATTGGATGGCAGTATTGCAGAGATGCGTGAAAAGAAAGGCTTAAATTTTTTAGGCCCAGATAAAACTTTTAAAAAATTATTTTCATGTAGTAAATAATAAAGAAATAAAATTGATATTATAGCCTCATAGCTTATGTGTCCATTTGATCTACCAGCTACACCTACCTGTCTTTAGTTATTTTATGAGACAATGTCTCTGAACCTTTGAAGAGTTGCTTACCTACTCCTTGCTTACAGCTTTAACTAGATATTCCTCAGAGGTGTGCTTGGAGGAACGACCTCCTCAGCCCTTTGGGCAGCATGGCAGGGCCTGGAGTGCCTGGCCACACCTGGTTTGTGGATCTTTAGAGGTTGGTGTGGGCAGGGGTAGAGGGCCTGACATCATTCCCTGGTAGCCGTAGGACAGAGAATAAATGAGAAAACCTGGGACTACCTGCAGTGCTAGAAAAGGAAAGCAAGGTGATCCAGCACCTGAAAATCTATCTCATCCACCAGCTGCCCATTTGCTGGAAAAAAAAGGTAGTTTGTGTTGGAAAGGTGCCAGGAGCAGAATGCCACAGCCCACAGTACAGCCTGGTTTGCGGTGGAGGAAGGCTTGGCTGGGCTGTGGATGGCCAAGTAGGCCAGGCCCAAGCTCTGTATTTCCATTTAGCCTGCTACTGCCTGCTCTGACTGAGGGAAACTTTTAGCAGAGCCACTGCCCTCAAAGTGACTGCTCTTAGACAGTCAAGATAAGTGAAGGAAAGTTTCTACCTCACAGAATTGCTAGTGTCAAAGGCCAATTGGGTCCAAAATTTATTTGTCCTCATTATGAGAACTTCCATCAGGAAGAAAAGGAAGAGCCATTAGACTATTTAAACCTAATCCCAACTATTATAAATGTTTGATAGGTTTGCAAAATGGTTTTCAATTTTTTATCACCCATTTAGGTGAACACGTTTTCTCCTTGATGGCGACTACCAAGAGCTAGAAAAGGAGTGTGGGGCCATGGAACAGCCATTCCCAAGAGAACAACTCCAATTTCTCACTCAAGTTCTTGAAGAGATTTTATTGGAAAATGTCATGAAAAGTCAATATTAAATATTTTCCCTGATAATTCCTATCTTATTTTTCTTGACATAATTACATGATATAATATGAAGAAAACATAATTTTTTAATCAAGTCCCATATGGTTGTCTACAGATTCCCTCTTCTTTGCTCCACCCCCAGTGCTGTATAAATGTTGTAATTTTCTTTTCTGTGAGGGCTGCAACAGGGAAAGCCTGGGATTGCTGCTCTTCTCAGAATCATGAGGTCCCCTGACTCATGTGAGATTCACTCATACTTTAGGGAAATTCAGGATCACAGCCAGGAATTTCCATTACCCTCCTTATTTTATACCAGAAAAATCAATTTAAATTTTTCCCTCCCCCAAGAGCTGTTAGATAATAATAGCAATAGCAACAACATGATAAATCTCAGTGGATCTTAGTATAATATGAAATTGTGAACACAGGCAAGTACACAGGTTTAACACATTTTTAATTTCAAAAAATCAGAAAGCAACTGGTGGTATTACTAACACAACACAAGTGACAGTTGGGCTCATCTGGTCCTCTGAGTTTAAATGCCATCCTTCAAGTGGTGGGAAACCCACTTAAGCAGGATGTGGTTTGGGGAAGCATCCTCAGCCTGATGCTCAGGGTACTATGGAGCAAGTATTCTACCATAGTCCCTCCTTGAGACCAGGCAGGGGTGCTTGTGTACTCCTCACCAGATAGCCTCTGACCAGAAGGCCAGGCATCTTTCCTATATTTATTGGCTGTTCAGGTTTCTCTTTACACTGCCTGTCAACATTTTCCCTTGTGTTTCCCTATCTCCTAAATGACCACGCTCTTATACTGTCCCCACACAGGCCAGCTCCAGGGGCTTTCCTAAACTGGTGTTTCTCTAGTGCCAGCCATTAAGTAATTTTCCACCCTTGCTACCTAAGGAATGAAATAAGAGGAAAGAATGAAGGGACAACAGAGAGAAGGCTGTTGCAGATACTAATGGAGCCCTGCCCAGGTTCCCCAGGAGCCCATTAGCGACTGAATGCTCAGGTGTGGCTGGTAATGACTCAGACCCACCACTTTCTCTGAGGTTCTGCCTGAGCTCGACCAGCACTAGCTCTCCAGGTCTGCCTGGAGGTGGCCCCTACCCCACCCACCCCAGGGACTGGAGAAGGATCCAAAAGCCCTTCTCCCCAGGCTGATGGAAGGACAGAGTTTGCAGTAAAATATAGGCTGCAGAGCTCCCCTGATCAGGCTGAGGTGGCGGGAGGGAACTCCCCAAAACCATATCCTGGCTTTGCTTCCCTCTTGCCTTTCTTTCATCCTTCACTCCCTTTTGGGATGCTCCCAAGAGCCCTTCCATAATTAACACACTTGCTTAGAAGTTCCCTCCTCACCCTACTTCTAGAGGACCAACCTGAGACACAGGGAGAAGACAGACTTTTCTTGAGGTTGAGATTTCCTGGGCAAGATTTGGTGGAGGAGGAGGAGGAGAGGGATAATGAGGGAAGGTGAGTAAAGGTGAATGTGTGTGTAGGGGGGGGGCTGTCTAATTTGAAAGTAACAGAAAAAGAAGAGATGTGCACATTCTGCCTCAGGGGACAGAATAAAACTGCTGAGAAAGACCATGGGTGGTGGTTTCCCCTGTCCACGGACATCGTAGGAACCATCCCTGAGGGACCTGGAAATGTTGCGGTCATGTCCTTGGCCTTTGCTTCCTGAGGACACCATTACTGACAGCTGCACACAGACAGCACTTTCTGCCTCAGGTGTCTATGACTGTCTGCAGTTCTGTGTCTGCATGGACATATTCTTCTCAGTTTTTGTTTTCTCTGCTCTGTCTTCCTTTCTCCACTCAGCTGGAGATCCGATGCAGCAAGAGTGCCTTATCTCCAACAGGCTGACCATAAGTCACAGTAAGTGATGGTAGACTTCCCCCTTTACATTACTTAATTAAAAGAGATTATGAATGCAAATGGCTTAGCACCATATCTGGCACACAGTAAGTGCTTAATAAATATTAACTATTATAATCTGTTGTGCTTTCAGTGCCAGTCGGAGGTGACACTGATGAATTAATAGCAATTAATAACATTCCTAGGGATGTAAAACATAAAACGTCAGAGTTTCCGAGTGCATTCACATATATGATCTCTTAATTTTTGCAGTAATCCTGTGAGATAAATGGGGCAGGGCAGAGTTGTTGGAACGAGAATTTCAGAACTTTTGAGCTAGAGGGACCTTGGAAATTATGTACTCCAACTCTTCTATTTTACAGATGAGGAAACTGAAGTCCAAAGAAATGATTTTCTTGAGAGTACATGGCGAATGAGGGGACAGGTCTAAAGCCAGAGCTAAAGTCAGATCCTTAGCTGGTTGTCTTATCCAGTGATGGTTGGCATGGAGAAAGGCAGGGCTGAGGATGTGAAACCAGTTTCCAGATTTTTGCTATAATTCCAAATAAGATGTCCACAATTCCTGAAAAGGGCCTTATTAATGAAGGCAAGTTCAGAGGAGAAGGGAAAGGTGCAGATTTGAGAGAGATGTTTAGCCCTTTTCTGTAGTGCACAGTTGGGGAGGTGGAAACCACAGTTTGCATTCCAGCTGAAAGCTAGAGTTCTGGATGAGATTAGGTTCTGCCAGTAAGATGAGCTTGTAAGAGATCTGGTTAGAAACTAGGTCACCTGGAGACAGTGAACCTCATTTGAGATTTGATCTGGGATGGAGTTTCAGGAGAAGAGAAGAATGGATTGCAGGGTACCCAATCTGTTGCTACAGTTTCTGCTAGAATTGATATAGTTTTGTGTCAGCATCTTGGTGGTACCTTTCAATGTGGAAGCTTTGTCACTAGCAGAAGCAGACTGGTCTGTTGGTGTGATTTGAAGTTCCTGGGAGTTTTGCTCTCCTAACTATTGTGTATCTGTGCCCTGAGGGGAGCCTTTTCTGATGAAACTAGCTGGAGTATATTCTTCAGTTTGTTACTAACAACCTTGACTGGTCCCATGCAAACTACGTGTTTCTAGGAAAACAAACCACAAGCTTTGTAAAATTTTCAACAATTTTGTAATCCAAAAAAATAAAAATAAAAAGGCAGCACATTGCTGGCTTACAGGATAGAAAGGGGAGAGGAATCACTAAAAAATGAGCAGTAAGATCTTTGAGGAAAGTGCTTGAAAGGCCATTTTGTGGAGAACAAATCAGCAGAATAAACTGTTACAAGGAGTGAAATGCTGAAATTAGGTCATTGCACTTGGAAGGTTCAGGAAAGCAGAGGGTCAGAATCCTAATGCAGCAGTGATGAGAATGTACAGGGAGGAAACGATATTTCTGAAGCAAACACACTGTGAAGTAAAGGAAGAAAAATGATGACAGGCTAATTTTTAGGAAAAAGGAAAATTCTTTCTTTCTTTCTTTCTTTCTTTCTTTCTTTCTTTCTTTCTTTCTTTCTCTTTCTCTCTTTCTCTCTTTCTCTCTTTCTCCCTTCCTCCCTTCCTCCCTTCCTCCCTTCCTCCCTTCCTCCCTTCCTCCCTTCCTTCCTTCCTTCCTTCCTTCCTTCTTTCCTTTCTTCCACTTTCTTAGCGAGATGTACATATATACATTCACAGCTGAAGATAAGGAGCCAGTGGAGCAGGAAAGATTGAAGAAAGAAGGAAGAGGAAGTATTTGATTAAGCTCAGTCCCAGGGAAGCCCAGAGGACACAGGATCTAGGGCAGAGGAAGCCCAGCTCCCTGTGGACATGAAGAAGTACAGACTTAAGGATATTGCCACAGTGATGGGAGTGAAGATGGATGAGAAGTAAGAGAGAAGCTGTGGACTTTGTGCCTAAGGGTCTCTCTTTCCCTGTGCAGTAGGAAGCAGGCCATGTATTGATGATGAGCAGAAGTGTGACAGGGTCTGGGGAGCCTGCTGAAGAACTGCAGGGAATGGAAGAGGGCACTGGGACTTGTCCACAGCAGGTGGCAGAAAGCCTGCTCAAATGGATTTGAACCAAAAAGGAAAGCCACTGGTTCATGCAGTGAAATGTCCAGGGTCAGGACTCAACTAGGAGTTCAAACAATGCCATCAGAACTTGGTTGCTTTTCCTCTCTCAGTTAGGTTGGCTCCAGTTATCAGGTATGAAGTGCAGAAATGAAGGTTTCCTCCTGGAAGTCATGCTCCAGAACTAGAGCATGGGTTTGGGTCTTTTTTATTATTATTATTTTATTGTTGTTCAGGAACTACTATAAAGAACACATGGATTTGGGTCTTAAGCTCCTCCGTGAACTAATCACTCAGGCCAGGGATTTGAATCATTCCAATTGGCCGGCCTCAGGAAATATGATCGCTTTTGAGCCAACTATTGTAGCTGGTGGGATTTTACAGAGCCTGACCTGGAACACTGTTCCAGTCCTAAAGACTGCTGGAACCATACTCAAACCAAATGTCCCTTGAGGGGGAAGAAGATGAGGAGATTAATGCAGGTGTGGCAAGGGAAGTCAGTGCAAACTAAAGCATGGCTTTAGGACCAGGAGGGCTCATACATTCTTAGTAAAGGAAAAAAAGGGAAGGCTTCTCCTACCAGGACCAGAGTGAGGGAGGAACTGAGGGAGACTGGCAGTCTGAAACAGCCCTGCAGGGACTAAGAAGAAACAGAGAAGTTTGAATAAAAAGGGTTGTGAGGAGGGCCCTGAGGTTAGATAGCACAAACACTTGGTTGAGTCTGTCAGGATTTGGTAGCCAGCCCTGGAGTGTAAGGGAAGAAAGCAGAAATATTAGAAGTGAACCCACTGCAGACCGAGTTATGGCCAGGATGTAAAGTGTTCTCTATCAGCAACACTATATGGTCCATGGGAAATTTCTGACTTATTCTTCAAGGCACACATTTGGGGTAGACACAGACCATAGACTAGAAGTAGACACAGTCCACAGCTTCCCGTGCAGGCAAATTTAGTCTTCGGAGAAATTTAATGTCATGCTTTGGATTGATCCTCAAACAAGGAGGAACAAGTGAGGGACTGTGAGATATATGCCTCCTTGGATTTGATATACTTCTTAATCACATGCAACCAAGCCAGTATTTAAAATAGCTGGGCCACCAGTGACTTGGCATGTGATTCACACAAAATCTGCTTTCAGTTTTAATTTTATGTTGCTCCCCATAGGGTTTTCTTAACAGTAGCAATGTTTCTTGATTCTGGATCCTTTCCCCACCCTCAGTTTCAATTTTTCTTGTTCATTCCCTACAATTACCAAAATCTTGTCTACCACAGATCTATAGCTGAGCCAAGAAACATTGAGCATGGTGGTGAAGTGGAACAGTGCATCTTCCAGTAATCCCTCTGGGACAACTTTGAGAATCTGACTTCAGAATATAGAGATGAAGTTAAATGTGTCATAAGAAGACAAGAGAGTGGGATTTACTGTTGACCCTGAAAGAACGTGGGTTTGAATTGCACAGGTCCACTTATGAACCTATTTTTTTAATAAACACTAAAAATGTATTTTCCCTTCCTTATGGTTTTCTTAAAAACATTTTCTTTTTTTCTAGCTTAATTTATTGTAAGAATACAATAAATTAAGTGCTACACTATATATAATACATATAGTGTACAAAATATGTGTTAACTGTTTATGTTATTGTTAGGCTTCCAGTCAACAGTAGACTATTAGTAACTAAGTTTTGGGGGAATTAATTTCATGGGGGGCTGGTCAGTGCCTCTTACCTCCATGTTGTCCAAGGGCTAATCATGTATACTTCAAGCAGCAATGCATATGTTCCCTAACTAATATGGTAGGTTGCACCATATCTTTTTTAACAGGCATTTTGCAAAAAACTTCCAAGCAGATCTCTTTGCCTCTAGAGCTTCTCCTTCCTATCAATTCTATGCATCTGGTGAGTAACCCCGCCAGAGCACAGCTCTGACAAAGGCTGCCTTCTGCTTAAACACTATAATGCCTAAAGGGTTCAGAGTCCTAGGCACAGCATTCTAGATCCTTCAAACTCCATCCTCAAGCTTCTCTGTCATTATTTTAAATTTTTATGTTTAAATATTAAAGATTTTAATACACAGAATAGTTCAGAGAAGAATATAATAGATAACCAGGTATCCACAACAAACATTAGATTGTTAATTGGCTTGCCATGTTTGTTTCATATTTTGGTTTAAAGAAAGTCTTATAGATAGAGAGGAAGCTCCCTGCCACCCTGCATCCTCTCATGAAGTTCACCCAGTGCCATGGCCACTGTCTTCCTCTCTACCACCCTGAAGGGAATTGCTATCCTGAAGCTGTTCTGTGTCTTTTCCATCGATGTTTAGAGGTTTTTGTTAATTATTAACTATATGTAGACATTCCATAGTATTATTCAAGGCTATTTAAACTTATATCAATTAAATCATACTATATGTATCATATTCCCACTTGCTTTTTAAAAAATTCAATGCTTTTAGCCTCATTCTAGATGAAAATGGGCACTGTTTTTGTACATGTGTCCAGAAATTGTTAATGTGGCTACATTGAGACACAGGTTTTGCTTCCATCACAGTAACTTTTTAAAAGAGATTTTGGCTTTTTATTGTATTTTTAAAGATTTTATTTATTTATTTTTAGGGAGGGGAAGGGAGCAAGAAAGAGAGAGAGAGAAACATCAGTGTGAGGTTGCCTCTCATGTGACCCCCACTGGGGACATGGCCTGCAACCCAGGCATGTGCCCTGACTGGGAATTGAACCTGAGATGCTTTGGTTCAAAGTCCACACTCAATTCACTGGCTACGCCAGCCAGGGCCCCATCACAGTAACTTTATTGCAGTGGTGACAATGAGACCTGTAACATTAAAAAAATTCAATGTTTTTGTGATTTAGCTGTTAATAATGTAGATATAATTGATTCATTTCAACTGCTACATTATATTTTCATATATGGATATATCAAAATGTATTTATCCTCTTAATGATGAACATTTATTTTGTTTCTATACAGCGATGCTATAACAGATGCTTTTATGCATGCTTCCTTGTGCACATATATGAATGTCTCTAGGGCAGTGGTTTTTCAAAATTGTGTTCTATTAACATATTTTGAAAACAATACAAGTAAGTGCAAAAAGCAATGAAATAGAAAACAAGAATGTTACTATTATTTAACAAATTCCTCAAGAAATTGCCCTCACAAGGCACAATTGGGAATTTTCTCTCAGATTTCAGTCAAGAAACATGGAACAACTCTTTTTTTTCTGTGAACCTTGTAATAATTAGGGTGTACTTTTTGCTTTGGCTGCTAAGAAGCCTGACACCAAAACTGTAGCCCACACTGGGAACTCTATAGCACTGGATGGTGAGTATTCTGTGTCCTAATCTCTCCCTGACTTGCTTCTTTTTCTCACCTCACTTTCTTACTTCAGCTTTCTCACCTCACCTGCTCTGTATGTGTTGTATGTATATGTGTGCTTCCCCAAAGCCTCCGTGGAAGGCAGCATAAATACATTAATGAATAAACAACCATTATTACAATAAGACAACAAGACTAGACAGGGTAGAATGGGCAGATCAAATAATCTGCACCTAATATAAAATTCTGTCTTAAATATATTTTTTGCCAAGGCACATTTCTCTTTCATAAATAATGTAGTTTATAGTTTCATGACTTTGGCATTTTCTATCAAGGAACTAAGCCCAGCTTCATATTGTTACAGAACACACGGTGGGTTTGCATTGTCTGCTGCCAGAGGAAAGACATCTTTCAATGCCAGAGATTTGTGAAAAGGAAAGGAAATGTATATTTAAAGCTATACAGACTTAAATTAGTGACCCAATGTTTTCATTAAAATATCAAAGTCCTTTAGGATACCCAGAGATGCACACAGTCCTTCTTTCTCCCTCTGCCCTAATTTGGGGTACCAGGAGAAGAACTAGATTCAGGCTCCTGACACCATCAGTTGTATTGTCAGCCAGGATCAAGCCCCATGGTTCTCCTTTGCAAAGCTGCAAAGGGGCCTTCACTCTGCCAAAACCGTGTGGTTCTCCTTCCAGTGGCTGCTGCGTCTGGGTTTAAACCCCTGTACCAATCTTCCTCCACAGCCCCATTTCCAACTCTTCCCACAATCGGCTACACTTGCCAGCACTCTCATATCTTTCCAGCTTTACTGGGCTGCCATAGTGAGTCTGGGCAGGTATGGCCCCATGTCATGGAGCCAATCTTCTCCAAGCTCTCATGCAGGTGCTGTAACCAGGGGAAGCTATAACCACGGGGAGCTGCCCCTTAGTTACATCTTGGGTGGAAGTCACTTCCATCCCCCTGGCTGAAGGCATGGCCACAGCTATTTAACATATCTATGCAACCAGTTAAAAGTTATAGATATGTTTAATGATCATGTCAGAGGTTAGCTGCAAAGCTGTTGCTATGCAAAACAGCCCTGCATGTTCCTGCTCCATGTGTCCCTTTCCCCAACTGACACCTGTTGGGGGAAGGGGTGAGGACATCCTAATATTTCCTGGACACCTTAAGTTCTGGACCCCAGTCCAAATCTCTATTTGGGGCCCCCCTCTTGGCTGTACCCTGTTACAATACTATATAACTATCTTCAAGATTAAAGGTTAGATTTTCATGTTTCCTCATCTTGATTGGAATGTTAATATTAAAAAGGATAATTGATGAGATTACTAATATCCAGTGGTTAGAGGCAGAAACAATGATAATTGCTATAACTACCATATCTGAAAGAAATCCATACCATTATTCAATGGGTCCCTCTGAAAAAAACATAATAAAATGTTGAGAATTGTGAATGTCATAATTTGCCTGCAAGAATATTGTATGTAAATCATGAGTAAATCATCCCCACTGTGCTCACAGTGACTAAGTGGCTATTGTGTTTCCCATGGTCAGCTAACAAGAAATGTGAGGTATAAATCACTCTTTAATAGGATTTTGGGATCTAAGCTACTCCTTGGCTTCAAATGAACAGGACTTTTAAATATCTTTCCCTGATTAGCCTTTGTGTTATATGTTGGAGTCTTTTTTCCACTTCAATTTAAAAATGTCTTCTGATGTTCACCTACTTTACTTCATCATAAATGTCATCATTTTGTTGTTGTGTGGAGACCGTCTGCCCTATAATGGGAAACATATTCTAAGTATTACTTTTCCCCTCTGACCTACTGTTCTGCTTTGGTTCTGTTTTACATACAGAATGGTTTTGGCAGTTTTTAATGACTTGGCAGGTCAAAATAGTTTCTGTAGAAAACATTTTTTAAGAGGAAAAACCAGTCAAACCAGAAGTTCTTTTTACCCCAACTGACCTAATCAGCCATGGCAACTGCTGTCATTTTCTAGGTTAATGAACAACGAAGTAAAAATTAATTGTATATACAAACCCTACTTGAAGTATTTCCATATGGATGGGTTTTCTTATCCCCTCCAAATATTGATTCTCTTAGTATTATTCTATCTCATGCATTTGCAAAGTGCACTGGCTGTGGAAAAATTGGCCATTAGCCGAATGAAGAGCGTTTGAAGTTCATTGAGTCTCCAAGTGTTGGTTATCTTGCTTAAAGTGCCAGCTGAATTTTGTGCCACACTAGAATAAATAATTTCTTTCTCTTTGTTTCCCAACCAATATTATAGGAATATTTAAGATGCAAGAAAATCATCTGATAAGTTAATCTTCTGATAACAATTCTTGTTTTCTTGTCCACAAGCATACTTTTTATGTCCCACTTAATGAAGAATGCCGTTTTATCTGTGAGCACAAACATTCTGGTTACAGGGTCTGTTTCAGGGTTTTGAGCCTCAGTACTATTAACATTTGGGCTAGATGATTATTTGTTGGGAGGGCTGTCCTCTTCATTAGACAATGTTTAGCAGCACCCCTGTCCTCACCCACCAGATGTAGGTCACATCCCTCCCCCTGTGTTGTGATAAACAAAAATGTCTTCAGGCATTGCCAAATGTCTCCTGAGGGGGCAGAGGACATGATAATGAGAATGAAATCCCATGGTGCAGGCAGGAAGGAATGGCTGCAGTGGTGGCAGAACTGGCCTCTGAGGAAAGCACATAGACCTTTTCAGCCAACTCTCTAATGAAGCCAATCCCAGGGTATGGGAGCCCCAAACCCAGGTCAGCCAAATCAGGAACAAATATTCACTCTGTCAGGAATGTATATTATGTCAGGCACTGGATCCTAACTATAATCCTTTGAGGAATGTCATGTTATTCATGTTTTATAGATGGGGAAGCTGAGGCTCAGAGAGGTTAAGTAACTTGCACACTAGTAAGTAGGGGAACCCAAGATTCAAACTCTGAGTAGTAGGATGGTAAACTATAGGAGACCATTCTACATGGCATGGGCCCAGCTCCCACTTGGAGAGGCACAGAACCCACACCCACAGATAGGTTCTCCCATGGGGAATCAGGCCTGCACTGTACCTAAACTGCTATGAGACTTTCTTTTGCTAAAACTCCCTTACCCTGAATTGAGGCAGCAAACATTTACTGCAAAGTAACTTCCTAAAATCCATGCTAAACCTTCCAAGGACAAGTGTAACCAGTTCAACCACTTTTCCCTTTTCATTTGCAAATATCCCTCTTCTGTGATGTGATTAGCAGCATCCTCTCCTTTGTTTTCTGTAAAAGGTAACCACCTAAAGCAAACCTGTGCATAGTAAAATGAGGACCTTCAAGTACTATGCCCAGAAAGACAATAAAAGCTCTTTCAAGCAAGGGCCAAGGCTTTTGTTCCCCTTGAGAGAGAAGCTTCCCACCCTTTTTCTCCACAGGACTTGGTAGTCCATGTGAATTTCTTTTGTTTCAACTACAATTCCATAGACCCCACAAGTCAAGGTCTGCGACAGTAAATCTTATGGTCCACCTCCTACCACTACACAGTGAAGTGTTCTATGTGATCCAGGCCTATGGAGTATGGTCAGGCAGGTAAGCCAAGAGGACCATGCTATTTATTCAATTACTCAAAGGAAGTCAAAGGCCTAACACTCTGGTTCACTTTATAGATGACTGATGGAAGGAGTTCATCTGGGCATTTCCAATATTCTCCTTAAAATGCACCAATGCAGAGGGGGATGGAAAAAACAGCTGTCTGCCTAAAGCCTAGGGGAAACATGTGAAGAACAGAAAAGAATGAGGACTTAAAGTCATAGGCCTGGGTAAGCAGCCCTGAACCCTTTGCTGTACAAATGTGAATACCCCCTAAAAAACTATGAGTGAAACTTGTCATTTCTCACATTGGGATTGCATTGTCTTCCTTCCTTCCCGAGATCTTCAGAATCTGTGTTTCAGAAAGAGAAGGAGAAGGTATGAGGTTGATTACAGTTAAGGGAAACTTTTGAAGAAAGAATGGAGAATTTGAGCTCTGGCTGGTGTGGCTCAGTGGATTGAGCACTGGACTGGGGAACCAAAGGGTCACTGGCTTGATTCCCAGTCAGGGCACATACCTGGGTTGTGAGCCAAGTTGTGCCCCCAGTAGAGGGTACCTGAGAGCAACCACACATTGATGTTTCTCTCCCTCTCTCCTTCCTTTCCCTTCTCCCTAAAAATAAATAAATAAAATATTTTAATAAAAGTCTTTGTGTGAAAGAAAAGAATGGGGAATTTGATTGTTTCTACTGTGTTTTTGGGTGCTGGGTGTTCTCTACTGAATCTGCATGAAATCTTGTATGCATCTCACATTATTGCATATAGTTTATAATTTCATAACTTGGCACTTTCTACTAGAGAGTTGGGTCAGCCATTGGAGATGGATCAAAGTGCTAAGACCTGTTCAAGGTGAGCATACAGTGAGTAGAAGCAGCCCAGGCAGGGCTGGTGCATCCAGTTGAGATGATCATAACATCTTACAGGAGATGTCATAGGACAACACCTTATAACATGTCATGGGAGAACAGCTGGAGCGGGATCACCAGGATTGCCCTGTGCCTGCCACAGTCTCCACATACTGGCAACCATTCTTGTCACACAACCTAATTAAGTAGGGGATGACTTTTGCCATCTTATAGCTACAGGAGCTGAAACACAGAGAAGTGATGGAAGTTTTCTAAAGTGATGCAGGTAGTAAGTAGCAGAGCAGAGATTTTAACCTATCTGTGATGGACTACAAGCCAGCACTCTCACCCCATCATCAAAGAGTAGGACTGGAAAACGTATTTGTTCTCAGTTTCTTCCCTGGGCAGAGATAGAGAATTCTGGATTCTCTATCAAGGCAAAAAAATGAGTGTCCTTATTGGGCGTTCACACCAGCCAAGCCCTGACAGCTTCAATTTGTGGGAGACAAGGCAGCTCCTGGAAAACAAGCACCTCCATCAGCCTGTGTCTGTAAAGTTACCTCTTGAAATTCCTATACCACTTCTCAACCTCTCTGCTCCAGAATCCAGGCAAACCCGTGATAGTAGTCAGGCTCTGTTAATCTCAGGAATGTATGTAATTCTTTTTTTTTAAGATTTTATTTATTTATTTTTAGAGAGGGGGGAAAGGAGGGAGGAAGAGAAAGAGAGGGAGGGTTTCCATTGGGGAACACGTGTGGTTGCCTCTCAGATGCTCCCCACTGGGACCCTGGCCTGCAACCCAGGCATGTGCCCTGACTGGGAATAGAATTGGTGACCCTTTGGTTCTCAGGCTGGTGCTCAATCCACTGAGCCACACCAGCCAGGGCTATAATTCTTTAAAAAAAGAATAAAAAAACAGGGTTTATTCTCTGCTATATCAGTCCCTTCACATGAAACCTGTTTGGGAGCTACTACATTAGCAAACCCATCAATTTAGCTAGTCCAGTCTTTGGCCAGTCTTGCTTTTGTTGACCCAGCCTTGGTGTGCAATGGGCATTACCCAGTCACTGCCTTTGTTTCTATAATTGAATATCAACCACTGGCACCAAGGAATAGTTCAGAAGGATGCTATAATAATTGAAGTGACCAGGAATCAGTTATGTAGTTTACAATTACTGTTTGGAGGTTAAAAGATGTACACCAAAGTGGAGCAAAGAAAAAGCAAGGGCTCATTCCAAGCTGTGTTTAGGGACACAAATTTTGGGGTAAAGCAGGAGTAGCCCACAAAGCCAGGCCAGGTCCCTAGACCAGAATCAATTGGAGAAGCCCAAGAATCTGGTAAGCAATCACTGAGCATAGTGAAGCCTGTGAATACACGGAACTATGAAACACTGTTAGAGACTTCGTGGACAGGGAGCTCCTGTCTGCAGAAAAAGAAAACTTGCAAAGAAGATCAACAACTCTTTGAATTTGGAGGATGAGAGAGAGGACTTTCATATTCATTCATATGTGTATTTGAAGGCTATGTAGATATTTGAAGACTTTGTATAGATAGTCTTCTATGTGCTCTCACTTTTCTTGGCTTGGGATCAAATCACAGACAATATAAACAAAAAATCCTTGCTGATGTGAAGATTATATTGCATCTACATCTCTCTATATTTCTATGTATGTATGTATATATAGAATACATATACATGTGTATTTAGTAAATCACATCCACTTGAGGCCTGACTAGTGACTACTAAAGTATTAATAAAATGTTATTCTTTCTTAAAAGATGATAAACATAAAATATAGATCACTTTATTTTATTTTGATTTTTCTTTTTTTTAAAGAACTTTATTTTGAAGTAATTATAGATTCAGAGGAAGTTACAAAAATAGTAGAGAAGTGTCTTGACCAGTATGTTTCAGTTGGTTGAGCGTCGTTCCACAAAGCAAAAGATCGTTGATCAGGTGTTGTGGAGAGGCAGCCAGTTGATGTTTCTCTCATGTCATTGCTTCTCTCCTTCTCTTTCTCCCTTCCCCTTTCTCTAAAATAAATAAACAAGTAAATAAACAAATAAATAGCTTTTCTAATAAATAAATCGAAAACCATAAAAAATAAAGTTTAAAGAAGCACCACAAATACTGAAGATGATATCACCTTTACTCTTAAAAGAGCAGTGAAAGTTTGGCATCACCATTACCAATCACTGGTAAGCTCTTCATCTAAGGCTCCCTGTACTCACCAGTAAACATGAGCTGTGTCTTCCTGAAATCAGATCACACTGTGCTGGGCCAATGAGACAGTCTTGGTGCTGGTTCCATTAATTAGTGATTTTACATCTTGGACAAGATCAGGTTCTGGTCACTTTAAAGACCTTTGTTAATGCCCCTAAGGCCATTCCCCATAATGATGTGGTCAGTTACGACTGAATTACAGGTTATTTGTCCAACAAATTTCTCATTGTTAACAGGGTAATTCAATAGTATGAGACTTATTTAGTCTCTTTTATAGAGACATGTCCAACCACACAGAGAACTTAGTAGATAGAATTGCTGTATTTGTTGTGGTTTTAGGTAAAAACAACTATTTTAATGATGGTTCCCAGCATCACAAAACTTTGTAAGGGGACTCATTTATTCCCTGAGCATATATTATGTGCTAGATTCTATTTTAGGTACAGTACTGGGAAACTAGTGGTGACCAATCAAAAAGGACATGGTTCCTCCCCAAATGAAGCTGGCAGCCTAATGGTAGAGACCAATTAATTAAATAATCACTGATAAATGTGAAGTTAGAACTGGGGTAAGTGAAATATAGTACATTTTAATTGACTTTGCTAATTATGTTGCAAAATGTAAAAGTACTTTTTTTCTATAATTAGGCTATTATCTTGTTTATACTGACAATTGATTTAACAAGCTTTTTATGAAGAAATTATGTTACAGAAGGTAAACTGAAGTCCATTATATGTTCAAATGACCATGAGAGAAGTTCAAGGATTTTGAATGATCGAGTTTTCACTACAGTCATTTCAGCAGTGCAGAGGGTGCTTTGGGATTTTCTTGAGTTTGGGCTAGAGTTTATGAAATCACGGATTTCCTCAAGGTATTGACATTCTTTGAATAGAGTAAAATATGGACAGAAATGACTCGTCCTCTCAGTCAAAGTTTTTTGATGAGAGATAATCTATTTTCCTATTTTAAGACGA
Organism: Phyllostomus discolor; assembly: GCF_004126475.2. Classification (NCBI taxonomy): domain Eukaryota; kingdom Metazoa; phylum Chordata; class Mammalia; order Chiroptera; family Phyllostomidae; genus Phyllostomus; species Phyllostomus discolor. The sequence goes on from NC_040904.2 coordinate 121,650,660, forward strand.
GAAAAAATCTACTACATTTGAAACGGAAACTGCTGTCATTTAATAACAAAATGTCCTTTCTTTGAACTTCTTTATCCATATTTTGTTACTAGAAAGTAAGAGAACTGGATGTAATAACATATTACTTTAATGCACTTCATTTCTAAGACATTTCAAAAACTGACTCTGGGGAACTTTCATTCATTGCTGGGGGGAATGTACCATATGGTACAGCTGCTTTGGAAGATAGGTTGGTGGTTTCTTATAAAACTAAACATACTCTTTCCAGTAATTGAGCTCCTTGGAATTTACCTAAAGAAGTTGAAAACTTATGTCCACACAAAGACCTGCACATGAATGTTTATAGAAGCTTTATTTAAAATCATCAAAACTTGGAAGCAACCAAGATATCCTTTGATATGTGAATGGATACATGAAATGGTATAGCCAGACAATAAAATATTATTCAATGATGGGAAGAGAAGAGCTATCAAGCCATGAAAAGATGAGGAGAAAACTTAAATGCATATTACCAAGTAAAAGAAGCCAATTTGAAAAGGACACATGATTGCATGATTCCAACCATATGACATGCTGGAAAAGGAAAAACTATGTTGATAGTGATGGGGGGAAGGGGAAGGTAGGAAGGGATGAATAGGTGGAATGCAGAGGAGTTTTAGGGCAGTGAAAATACTCTGTATACTACTATAATGGTGCATAGATGTCAATAAACTTTTGCTCCAACCCATAGAATGTACACCACCAAGAGTGACCCTAATGTAAACCATGGCTTTGGCGATTATAATGTGTCAATGTAGGTTCATAGGTTGTACAAATGTATCACTCCGATGAGGGGTGTTGAGAGTGGGGGAGGCTGTGCATCTGTGCTGGCAGGGGTATATTAGAACTCTCTGTACTTTCTGCTTAGTTTTGCTTTGAACTTAAAACTGATCTAAAAAGTAAAGTTTATTAATGAAAAAAAAAACTGACTGTGGGTTTAATGAACCAGAACTTGATCATGCAAATATTACCAATCAGAGTCATTTTACTAACATTGTCCATGCAACCGATAACAAATTTGTGCAGAAATGTTTGTTGGCGGGGCCTTTAACTCACTCTCTGGACATGAAAGTCCCTTTCTTGCCATTAGTAAGATTTGCTGGTGTGGCAGTGGTGCATCCCCTCTGTTTTTATGCTCTGAAAGCAGCATTGTGTATATTCAGCCTCTGTGCCTGCTGACAATTTCCACTAATTGTTTACAGTGCTCTAATTTTTACACTCTCTTTAAAGGATCTTTGTGTGTGCTGATTGCAGAAGGTAATATTTCTGGCAGTAGTAACTATGGTAATGAATCATTCTCCTCTCAGAACTGGTGGCAGCTGCACGAGTGCCTAGACAGTAGCACCCTGGGGTTTACTAATGAGTGACTTTTCATTTGCTATGGGAGGACACTTCCATGTCCTCACATGTTTGCCTGTGTTTTGTTAAAGGCTATTCCTTGAGAGTAATGTTAGAAAAAAAGAAATCCCAGTTGGTAAAAACTTGATCTCAAAAGGAAAATATTCCAAGTTCCAGAAAGTAGAGCATGCAGAATGAAAGCCTTTGAAGGTTCTATGGGGAGGCCACCCCCGCCCCACCAGGCCTTCCTTTGGCCCAAGCATCCTTCATGCCCCTTTCAGGCATGCAGAGAGCTTTCCATCAACATTCTCCCTGCCAAATGGAGAAAAGAGTTTAAATATTTCAAAGAGTTATGTTATGGGTAATTTAAGGAGAAATAAATAAAAAGCTCCTAAACTCTCTTTGAATTATGTAATGGGAGCTTTGAAATATGTTAGCATCTGGCCTTATCAGATGTAACTGTTCTTTGTGGGAAGACTGAAATGGAAATGTAAGCCACTGTGGCTCTTTATTCTACTGGCTAATGATGAGACCAGGAGAGACAGAGAACTTCTTAACCTCACAAGAGATAAGTGCCTGCCACAATGGATGCTCTTTCCATCCACTATTTCCATGAGCAAGTAACAACATATCTTCACCAGCATCTTAAACATTTGAGTCTCAGACCACTGCTGCTTCTAGCCTAGGTAGCATTTTGGAGAGAGCTAAGGAAAAATGATATCCAGAATACCTGCTGAGTTTTCTTTTTTCCCTGCTAATTTAGATGTGGACACCCTATCATATGATTCTGGTGTGGCCCCTGACTTTTATGCTGAACACTCACTAGCAGAAATAGGGTTTTGAGAAGCAGCAGGCCATAGTCATAGTAGGGCTACCATGTGGTGCTTTCTATGCTGTTCTATATGCTTCACATGTGCTAACTATTTTATTCTTATAATGACCCTGTGATGTAGAGTTAGTTCTACTTGACAGGTGACTGGGGTGGGGGGCACAAAGAGGTCCAAGGTTACCTGGGTGGCAAATGGCAGGGCTGGAATTCACATTCAGGAAGTCTCAGGGCAAAGTTCTTGATATTATCTCTATATCTGTGTCTATATCTGTATCCACATCTATATCTCAACATTACACAGAAATGTGAGAAAGCACATGTACATGTGAGGAAGCACAGAAAGGCTCAGTTTCAAATCTCAGTTCTTCCACTCACTATTTGTTCCATAGAAATGCCTTTATCTTACTGCACCTCAGCTTCCTCCTCCATGAAATGGAAATAATTGTACCTGTTTCACAGGGTGTTTGGGGATCCAAACCAGAGTAAGCATATAAAACTTTTTTAGAGGCTCTGAAGTGCTATGGAAGTGGTTGTTTGAAGATGATAATGGTGGTAGTTACTGGAATGGTGAACTATTATTATTCTTTCTACCTGTCAGTTGGATTCTGGAATAGTTATGATAATAAGCAATTTAATATATTGGTTACTGGTAGCTAAGTTTGACAAATTGCATTTAAAGCAAGTGATGATCTACCATGTATTATACATACCCCTAAATATTAAAATGAGCAATAATTAAGGTGTTTCAGTTTCTCAGAATTGTGATTAAGAACTCACTTATTTTAAAATACCATTCTGTTCAATTAGCTTGTATGCTTAAAACATATAGTTCCGGAACAAGCATAAGGCAGACGCATTCAAAATCGGGTCTGGCAGTGTCGTTGTTATTTTTTAAAAATACCCATCTTTTTCAGAGAGATTAACATCATATGTAGCCTAAGAAAACAAGCAATAAATCCCTTTATATATCCTTCTAAACAACTCAGAGTAAGAACAAGAAGCAACTGTCAGTGAAGTGTGACCTGCGTGGGAGCTGGGATGGCTGGAGTAGTGGTGATGAAGTCAGTGATGATGTTTAGGATGCTCCAAAAGGGAACAATACCCTAGCTACAGCAGAGGATAAAACTGAATGGAATAAATATTACTGAATACAAGTTTTAAAGCTTAGTTAGCAAAATGTGTTTGAGAAATAAAAGAAGAAGAAAGGAGGAGAAAGGGAAGGAGGTTAAGAGACTGAGAGAAATGGTGGAATTTCACATTTAAGGCTTGACAAAGGTCTAAGTTTAGTGCAACAACAGGAAGTTAATTTTCCTTTCTTCCATAAATGATAGCCTGACTGTGGTTTTCCCTTTGGATATTTTTCCAGTAGAAAAGAGTTGTAAGAATATTTAATATACTTACACAACTCTCTCAAGTGGGTTAAAATAATCATTTGCTTTAAATGGAGATTTTTTTTCCTAACTTAGCTACTAGTAGCCAGTATGTTAAATCATTTACTATCATAACTGTATTCCAGAATCCAACTGGCAGGTGGAAAATATGGAGACTGGACTTTCCAACAGTAAATCACTATTACTGGCATTGTCCTTTAAGTGAGCACAATTGTGTTCTTAAAAAGTTGATTTTAGTGCTGTGTCCAAGCAGCATAAAAGCTTATACTCTGAGAAGCAGAGAATATCTTTATTGGCACTGGTGTGGGTGGGGAACAGAATAGTCCTCTTGGCAGCGAAGCAACTTTGTACACACTTATCCCACTTCAAAACTTGTGAATGTCTTAGAAGGGACCTATTAATGTATCCTCAAAAGGACATATGGTGAATGAAGGGCAGAGAATGCTACAGTAGAAAATGAATTCACTTATTAAAAAATCAGCTACTTGGTAGAACATGGTAAGTTTCCATGGAATACTACATGGAGTTTGAATCAAAGAGGAGAGGGATTTCCCAGCAGTTTGCTCTGAAGTCAGGATTTGTCTTTGCAGCACCAGATGATTCCAGACTGTATGGACCCCAGAAAAAGCAGTGAAGAGGTTGGTTACCTCAGTGCAAGATGCCCTCACCCTTCAGGCAGTCCTTTATAGAAGCACCTTCATAGCTCATTCGCACATCCCCTCTCTTGAAGGTAGGAACTTAAGAATGGGCTGTCTCAACATCCTCTTCCAAACAGTTTTACACCAAGCCTTGCTTTTTAGTTTTAAGTCCCTTTAGCCCCTGAGGTCCAGCCCATTTGAACCATCCTCCCTTCCCATTGCCCAGCTCTCTGCATGGCAGCCATGGGAGATGGACCCCACACCCATGGAGTATTCCAGCTCCTGTTAGCAGCTCCATCTGCCTTTTCCTGTTCACTATGAATCAGAAGTACACCTCCTTCTGTGGGAGTGTTCTAGTAGGTGTCCAGTGTATGTGAAGTTTCTAAATCATTCTCCAATGTCAGGATACTGTGAGTCCTTTTCTTCCAGTCAGAATGAACATGCCAAGACAGAGCCTCATGTTACAGGTCATTACATTTGTCTGTGGACTTGTCTGCTTTTCTTGTGAGACAAAAATCTTGTAAAAGTGAGGACATCTTGTTCACTCTTGGTCGCCTGCTCCCCTGCTTGGCTAGACCCCTGCATACAGTCAGTCCTCAAGAAAGGTGTGAAGAGGATGTGAATGAATTCCCACAACACGTGAGCAGTTTGGACACATTCCACAATAACACTTTTGTTCCAAGATGCACAAGCCGCAGATATCCCATTAATTTATGAGGATGTCACAGTTATCTTGGCTAAAACTCCCTCCAAACTCCAGGGATATGGAACCATTATGCCTGTCTGTGTGTTGGCACCAACTAACCAGCTCACAGGCATCCCAGCCACAAAGTAGCAGAGAAGAGTGCTATTAAAAGAAGAATCTGTGCATTTATATTTTAAAACGGGAAAATAGCAATTACTTAAAGCACAGTAATATCACATGGTCTTCCCAAGTTCCAGTGTAAGAAGCCACCAGGGCCATTTCTACTTTGTGTTAGGGTCAAGGGCACCTTTTGGGGAGGTATTCTTAGGCAGCCTTCATCACCACCCTGAGCCCACATAGCTCGGGAATTAGGTATCACATCAGTGATCCTCCCCTTCTATTCATATCACTTACTTATTCAGTGGTCTGTCCATTCAACAAACATTTATTTTAGCCTGTTCCCCAGCTGACATGTGCGAGCAGACAGAATGTTGTGGTTTGGGAAGTCTGATAGAAATCCTGCTCCACAGCCAGCCCCTAGGGGAAGTGCCTTCCAGAAGACCAGCCTGTAGGTATGGCTCTTACCCCAGGTGGGAAGACTGATAATGATGGTGTCAACCAAAGGTCAGAGGCAGTGACAGGGTAGTGACTGCAGAGGCAGTGAGGCCAGGAGTACAAGTACCACAGGCCAAAGCTAGGACAAGTCCTGGAGCCTGAGTAAAGTTTCAGTGGGGATCCTGTGTGGCTGCGATGTCCCAAACCAGTTACAAACTTCTGCTACTGACAGCTTGTGCCTGAGAGTGATGCTTTTCATGAAGAGATTGACAGAGCAGGGCCCCAAAGAGAATCTGTTGCAAGAGGAATGCAACTGGATTAAGATGTCACTGACAAATACCACATAGAACCCCCAACTCAAAGAAACATTTGACATTGGGGAAAAATGAAGAAGAAACACAAAACTCATAAAAATGAGAATGCAGAGCGTGATATAAAAATCACAAAAACTATCCATGTACTTTGCACATCCAGTGAAGAATGTAGATCATGTGAGTAGACACAGGAGGTTTATGTGGAGTAAAGAAGTTTTACTCCCAGAATGATCTTGTAGTTGTGCAGTACGCAGCTTGCTACTTGATTTTACATAGACTGCCTCCTTTCATCCACGCTGAGGTCCTAGGAGGGACACATTTTAAATTAACCCACGAGAAACCAATGGCAGTTTTTTCCTTCAAATTATGGCCCCCACACCATCCACATCATAATCACACAGGGAGCACTTATTTAGAAATCAGGTTCTTGCCCTGGCTGGCGTAGCTCAGTGGATTGAGCACAGGCTGTGAATCAAAGTGTCACAGGTTCGATTCCCAGTCAGGGTACATGACTGGGTTGCAGGCCATGACCCCCAGCAACCACACATTGATGTTGCTCTCTCTCTCTCTCTATCTGCCTCCCTTCCCTCTCTAAAAATAAATAAATAAAATCTTTTAAAAAAAATCAGGTTCTTGATCTGTCAGAATCCCTGGGGTGGAGTTCAGGAATTGGCATTTTTAATAAACTCTCCAGGTGACTTATAAGTGCACTCAAATGTGAGACCCACTGGCTGCCAAGGTTAGGAGCCTGCCCACCACACTCACTCACACACATACAGAGCCAAGACCAGCACTCAGCTCTTCTGTCCTAACTGACCCCCTCCCAGTGGGGGTCACTAAGTCGGGGTGCCACCACTCTCCATTGCACACTGAGGTTTCTAAGGTGCTTATCATAACTCAAATCCTGCCTTTTTCTTTAGATGGTTTTTTGAAGGGCTCATGAGTGAAAGATGACTGTCTGTTCAAAGAAATCCATTGATTCAGAACGACCCCTGAAAGCTTGGTCATTTGACATCTTAGAACCTGACCCTCCTTCCATCTTCTGTGACACAAAATCAGAGAGGCTGGTTAAACATAGATGTTATACTGTACACTTGTAGAATAACTCATGTTTTACTTAGAAAACCTGTGTATTATATGTTATGGTGAGGGCCCTTCTCCCTCATGATGTGGCAGATGTTGCATTCCTCGTGGAGGAACTGCCTTAGTAAAAGCCTCTCAGCACCCACTCTTGTTTTAATAGGTGGCAGAGGTGGGGAGCAGTGGCCTAGCCCTTGCTTGTCTTCCCCTTGACGCTTGGCTCCTGGGCAGGACAGCACACTCTGCAGGGCTCCTGCATGCTGCAGGTTTTTCCTGGGTGTGCTTAGGACAGGGGGGACACAGCTCCCTTATTCTGGGGTCAGTCATAGGAAGCCCAGTCTTTCACTGGGATGAGCCACATTATCCAGTAATAGCTTTGTCTGCAATATAGAGAATGTTTTAGTGTCTATCAGCCTTACTCTCTCTGCTTGAATTGAATTACCTGTATTTAATTAAATGTCTGTTTCTTTCTACTCTACATTTTCTAGAGCTAAGATGAAACAGAAGTTTGCCACACTAAGTTATTTGAAAGGACCCCAAATGTATACCTGTTTTAGTGAAACAGTTGAATAAGGATTGCTTTAGCTGGGCAGGACTTGTTGCCCCACATTAGATGCTGTTACTAAAGCAGCAGAACTGTGCAGCTTTGAGCCACCCTCCTGTTTATACAATGCCCACCAACAGCCCTGGTAGAAATAACTCCAAGAATCCAGGCCAAAGATGACAGCCACAGTTTAGACCATTCATGTGCAGTGCTGTGTGTGTGGTGGTCTGAGAATGGTCTCTTCTTCATAGCCTCTCCTCCTTCCTTTCCTTTCTATGACTTCTTTTACTTGGTCTCAACTTAAAAAGTGACTTAGTCTCCCAATTTTGCTAATAAACTTACAGCTTTTGAGTACTGATTAGGCTGTGATATGAGACAGGTGACTGAGTCAATAATGTCCCCAGAATTAAGGCAAGTACTATATTCTAATTTTCCAAGCACAGGACATTCTTGAATTGCTTTTCTGGCTTTGGGATTCTGTCATGCTCAGCCTGAAACCCCACTGGGAGGTTAGGGACTCTAGGATGAATTGTCTAAGGTTTACAAATGTCTAAGCTTCCTCCAAATGTCTAGGAAATCATTCATTTCAACGCATATCTAAGTTCACATATGTGCATATGCCAGATACTGAGTGGAACAGGCTTATATTCTGGTTGGTGAATTAGAGTAAGGCACAAAGCATTAATAACAACAGAGGGAACAGAGCATCACCAGCAAGCAACAGGAGTAAATAGAGAATTATAACAATAAATACTGTGCAATTTGGAGGGAAGGATCCTGTCAACTGGTGTTTCAAAAAAGATTTTAAGAACCAGCCTTGTGGCATAGGTAAAATGAAGGTTGGCATGTAGAAAGCTGAAGGCAGTCCCCTGCCACCTTCCCCGTCATTCTCAACACTGACTTGGAAACTGTCTTCTGACTCTTGCATCGTGTTGGGCATGAGCTCAATTTAGAGGACTGTGACTAGTGCATCTTTGGTCATGAGTCTTGAAGGCCACATTCACGGCTGTGATAAACTAGCCAATATCTGATGGAAGCCCATGCCCCCAGGGGGTCCAGTAAGGAATCTGTGTGGCTAGATTCTGTGCGTGTGTGCATGTGTCTGCAAGGTGGCAGCCCACCTGCCCATTGCCTTAAAGAGCTCACCTTCTGGTCACGCCATCTCTAACTAGGGTATGCCTAGCTTTTTCTCTATGTTATATTTTATCAGTTTGAGACAGTTCTATGGCTTTAACCTCTCCCCTTTTCTTCTCAATTTGCCTCCTCAAGGCTAGGTCGGTAAACTCTTTGTTGATCCCTCTCCTAATTTATTACCTAGAAATGTCTGTATTTCTCTTCTTGTTTTCTTCACTTCCTCTGAGTGATCTGACCTACATCAGATGGTTACAATTACTCCCATATACCTACAATGCCAAAATTAGTATCTCAAGCTTTACTTCTAACTTGAGTTACAGTCCCATTTCTGTATTTCTTCATCCCTAAGGATACCTCCAGGCATTTTAAATCTAATATATTACAAATTGAACTCATTTTCTTCTCCCCCCCCCAAATCTCCTAATCTCTTTCATTTTTCACCTTCCTTATACAACTTCTTCCTATTATGTCTGTGGTATCTCAAATTTGTTCTCAAAATTGACCCCAACTTCTTATCCTGTTTCATTATCAGACCACCTCCCAGGACAGCAGCCTTTGAACTTGACTCACTGCTCTAGAACCTCTGCTCTTGGGTTCTTCCTTTATATTGCTACCAGAATAAGTTTCTCCAAAATAAATTCTAGGCTTCTGGTCAAGATAGTGGAGCAGGGAAATGCAGTACTTGCTCCTCCCAAGCCACATCAAAACAATCATCATTAAGAACTGCCTGAAGTCTAGTTGAATAGAAGAATTCCTAAAACTATGGGTATGCCAAAGAAGCCACATTGAGACTAGTAGGAGGGGCAGAGACTAGGAACTCACTGGCCCCTTACCCATGTGTGGCAGTTAAAAACCAGGAAGATATCTCAGCTATAAAGGTTCCCCTTGAGGAGCAAGGGGTCCTTCCCCACACTAGACCCCTGAGTCCAGCATTCTAGTGCCAGGAAAAAAGGTGACCACAAATTCTGGTGAAAACCAGTGGAGATTGTGGCTGAGTGAGATGGAGGAGGGCTTCTGGAGTCCCAGGTGTTCTTCTCAAAGGGCCTATGCACAGACTGACTCAGACTCACTCACTCTGAGCTCCAGTTCTGGGGCTGCAGCTCAAAAGGCTCCAGGGACATACAGGGAGAAACTGAATCATCAGGCATTAGGACAAAGGCTGGTGAAACAGCTTTCTCCCAGACAGAAGTGCTGGCAGAGGCCATTGTTCCTTTGATGAGCTCCTGCCCCCACCCCACAGAACTGACAGATGGTCACATCTGAGACTCCATCAACTTGGCTAACCCTGTTCAACCTGTGCTGCTGATTCCCTGAGACCCCACCCACTAAATTTACAGTCCCACTGAAGCCCTTTTCATTGGTTTTTCCATAAAAATGACCTGTCTTGGCTCATTCTATGGACTTTAAAATCTCTAAAGGAAGCAGCATCTGGCCTTAGTATGCCCTGTACCTCTTATTAAGTGGCCCCAGGCATGGCAGCAGTGGCAGCTGGCTATGGTTCACAGTTTGGCCTCTCCTGGACACCTCCAAGTCTAGCACAAGTAACAACTATCTGAAGACTGCTTTTCAGGTCATACTGGTTGGCCCTGGACAGGGCACAGGTGGCAACTGACCTTGACCTGCATCTCCTGAGAGGCCCCAGAGCCAGCACATCTCATGGACAGTTTTGGATCACATCAAATATCTGTAGTCTGACCCTTCATGTCTAAATGTCTGCTGATCAATTACACTATGTCTTCCAGTCACATTAACTCATTGTGTTTCAAAGTGAATGTGTCATCTTCTTCATCAGACTAGCTCTGCTAACTTCTTTGTTTTCATTACAGGCACCCCTATTTTCTAGTCACCAAGGTTTATCACCCTTTTATCTTTTCTCAACTTAGCATTTTAGGCCTACAGATTCTTCCTTTCAATGTCCTCTTTCATCTGTCTTCTTTTCTAGAGAAAAAAAAAAGCCTGCCTTGAAAATTCAGGTCCTTACATTAGTTCTTATTTAGCAAATAAGAATATTAGGCAGTAAATGTGTGTTGAGAGAAACAATGAAGAGTCTAGAGTTTGCATACCTTCATTGGAGAATGAGTGGCTGGGAGGCAGGGACACTGCCCACATTATCCCTTTGTCCAGCAAACTAACTAGCACAGAACGATCCCTCTAAACAGGTGCAGTGAATGCTAGTTAGAAGGAAAAGGCATTTACCGGACTTTGCTTCCAGCCTCTGTTCCTGCTAATGCAGCCTATTAAACTTTCATAAATATTTTATACTTCAGGTTTCTCCCTTCTTCAAAATTTTCAGTTTCCCATTAAAAACCTCCATTGTGTGACAGGTCACAGGCATTTGGATTTAAATCAGAAGAGAAAAGTGTGTGTGTGTGTGTGTGTGTGTGTGTGTGTGTGTGTGGCTGGAAAGGGCGCGAGGCAATCTCCTAGATTGCCTGAGGAGATGAAATGAGGACAGAGATAAACTGCCCATCCCACATATTTTTCCCATGAAATACAGACCATTGGGGTTATGAACCTTGAGAACCATGGCTTGATTGATCAAGAAGCATTTCACTATTTATATCCAGCATAAATTCTATCTTCTGCAACCTTTTATGATGGGATTTCCACCCAGTACTTACCTTGGTAGAGGATCTCAGTAATTGCCGAGGCTTTATGAGGTGGATTGGTGACTATGGGCTGGGCCTCTGAGAATGTGTCCTTTGTTAGAAGAAGCCAAACAGAAGAGGGAGCTGGTCAGAATAGACCACTGGGGCGGGCCATAGAGCGTTTTACCCTGTGAGTGCTCCTAAAATTAGCTCTGAAACCTGCACAGAGGGAAAAAGGGGAAGCACCACTGATGATGACCATGATGATGATGATGGTAATGATGATAATTTTGACAACAGAACCCTACCAGGCAATTTTAACACCCTGAGAAATGGGTAGGAGATCGATTCTCCAACCCTGTGAATATCAGGTTGCCCTCATGCTGGGAGTCCAAGGGCATTTAGGTATAGAGCATGTTCCCCTTTGTGACAGATGAGTGGTGGCAACTTGTTCCAGCTACTGTGCATAGAAACAGAAGCAGAGACAGGTCAGGTGGACCTGGGAATGATTTTGTTGGCTCTGACCCTATATCTGATTTAAATGGAAGGGAAGGGGAAAGACAGAATGGTGTTTTTACATCAAGATGGGTTCTGTTCGTTACCTTCTACAGTCATTTATAAAACAGAACAGAAATGATGCCTTCTATTGTATAATCAACCCTTTATGATTTTCCTTCCCTCCCCTTCCCTTCCCTCCCCTTCCCTTCCCTTCCCTCCCCTTCCCTCCCCCTTCCCTTCCCTTCCCTTCCCATCCCAGAAACTCAGAGATTCCCCACTCCCCCTCCAGAAACACACTTGGAGAAACAAATGTAGCAGCATTGGATTTTCCAATAACTCGAGTTTTAAATAAAATCAGCTAGTCCATACTGTGGAGACTGGAACCTCCAGAAGGTGGCAGCATTAAAACATCATCTCATAGTCAAACCTGAGGAGCAAACATTCACATTTCGAGTGAACACATTCTTCTTATTGGAGCCTGTATTAGTACTCACTATCAGTAAAAATATTCAGTAAGTGTAGAACAGTAATAACAGAATGAGTTTTCCATTCAATTTAATTGAATCATATAATGAGAGAAATTGGAAACGCCATTTTCCGTGCAACCTCTAATCCAAGTGCTATGTATTTATATACCAATTTCCAGAAAATAATCATTGCATATGCTATTGAAATTCATTGTTTCAATGAGGAATAAAATAATAAATAAAATAAGATCTATTTCTTGGAAATTTGCTTTTACTCCAAGAACTGCAAGACTAAAATATTTTAAATCTCTTATCTAACGTAGACTTTTGGTAAATGGGGTTTTCAATATTTAAGGTATCTTAGAAAGGACATCAGTTGTTTTTTTTAGACAAGGAAGCTTGAACTTAATTGCTCTAGTAATAGTTCAAAAGTTAATTTTGTTCCTAGAAAGACATCATTTAGCGCAATCGCCACTCTTCTTGTTAATATAAACAGGCTGAAGTATAAACTTGTTTACTATTGAAAAAGAAATGCAACTTTTCTTTTTAATTTTTTCCAGCTTTATTGAGATATAATTGGCAGAAACTTTGTGTAAGTTTAAGGTGCACAATGTGTTGATTTGGTATACTTACATACTGCAAAGTGATTACTACCATAGCAGTTAGCTAACACCTCCATTTCTTCACATAATTTCCATTTCTTTCTTTCTTTCTTTCTTTTTTTTTTTTTTGGTGGTGAGTACACCTAAGATCTACTCTCTTACAACAAGTCAAGTATATAATATAGTATTGTTAACTACGGGCATCACTTTGTCACTGTACTGTTCATTAGATACTGAAACGTAGTCATCTTACAGCTGGAAGTTTGTATAGTTGCCCAACACCTCTGAATTTCCCCATCACCCAGCTCAAAATATATTTACATATAATACATATAATACATATGTAAATATATTATAGTTTAGCATAGTTTTCTACTCTAAGAATATTTAAGAGATAAATTATCTGCCATAAATCTCCAATATATAGATATAGATCACAGTTTACATAGTAGGAAAGTTCTTTTCACCTTAATTTCATTTTATCTTTTGGGTGTAGATGCCTCCTACCTGAGAGGTCTGTACTTGAGCTAAGTGGTATTGTTAAAAGCAGATGAGTCTATGTCTAGCCTTTGTAGGTGGCAAACCCTGAAGCTGGTTGTGAAGCACAGGGTGCCTTGCCTTAGTAGACTGTCCAGGGATGGAAATTGCATTTGGGATGAATGACAGTTCATTTGGATGTACCTGAAATTCCTTAGAGGGCCATGATACAGATGGTCAGTTGTCCTGAGAATGGAATATACTAATTCTTACTGTCAATAATCCTCTGCTATTTTGTCATCATACAACTAAGAAAAATTATTTTTGCATTTGTTTCAAATCAACTGCAGAGGACCCAAGTTCTAGTCCCACCAGTAAAACTTCTGGGCATCATGTTTAAATGATCCACAGGAGAAAAGGGATGACGCAAGGTCTAGAAGCTTTAAGCAGGCTCACGTTTCATCTTTGCCTCAGTTTTCTCGTTTGTAAAATCAGGGCTGTGGATGTATCATTTCTAAGGGCTCTTTCATTTTTAACATTTCAGTATTTCTGTTCCTGAAGGTATTGCAAGAGGATTAAGGATTTACCTGTGCTCCATACTTAAGCCCACCTCTGCCAGAGGTAAGAGAGAACCTTCTCTCTGTTTCAGTACATTCAGATAAGCCAGATAAAGAGACACCACACCAAGTAACCAGCACTTCCACTGACTCCCCAAAACCTAAGTTCTTTCTTTTAATATGCAGCATTCACTACCAGCTTCATAAGTCTTAGATTGCTATAGAGGTAAATATTGTGTATTCTGTAACTATATTCAGAAAAGCAATTCTCTCTATCTGTGCATACTGTTCCTGGCAGGAAGCCAGTGTCAGCTCATTCTTGTGTAATAAATCTGTGTCATCTTAGTTTCAAGGCTTAGCCAAAGTCGTTACTAATAGATTTTAGATGACAGATACAAAGTTTTCTTCTCTCGTCTTTCAGTGAAAAAATCAGGGAAAAACTCTGATGTTTGTTTTTGATGACTCTATGGTAATTTTGGAAAAGCCTAAAACAATGTTAAGAAAAAATATTGGAATATGTATATATGAATGCTGTTTTAAATGTCTATTTAATGAACACAGATTCATTAAATTAGTCTGGGAGGTAAAGTGATTTTTTTCATTGTTGTCAAATTTCATTAAACTGAGGATCAGGTATAAAAAGCACTGAAACAATGCATGGAGCACAGTCACTCAACAGCTATTAATACCATTTTTACAAAATGTACTTGAAGGCTGACTATTTATAATCATCCCAGGAATATCTAGATTATTTAGATGATAACAATGCACATTAGAAGAATAAAAACAGATTGTCTTAAATAAATGTTGGCTCATTTCACTCAGGTTTTTCTTAGAGGTCTGATGAGGCCTAATACCCTTGAAGACAAATCATCCTGTCAGTGGGAAAATGAATGTGGCCCAGATAGCCCATTTTATTTCATCTGGTCTGCTTTCCTTTAATTCCATGTACAGAAGCTTGAAGACCAGTGTCTCCAGCAGTTTCAGTCTCAGTACTTTCTGTGTAAGCTCTAAAAGTCAAGGGGAGCATTGCATAGGTGCCAAGTGTTCATTAGATTTGCTAATGTCGAGAGGTCTTTGGAAAAAATGAAATGTGTGTTCTTACTGCAAGAGATGGACCTGCCTATCTCAGTAGTTAAGAAAACTAGATAATAATGTCCACAAGAAGTTCTGCACCACAAGAGCCTTGTCTGCTTGACTGATAACTGACGATTCTCTTGATAGTTCCCAAAAAGCAGAGTTGTGGTATTTTTGATGTGGTTGAAGAGAGAGTAAAGATGCCCTATTCATTCTCAGGGTGTCTCAAAATATGAACAATAGAAAGAGAAATGCTGGGCACAGAGATCCTGGGACTTGGGTGCTAATTGATTACGACAGATGCAAATCCAATACTGACAGAGACAGTATTTTTGTAAGAAAACAAATACCTTTTTGTTTGTGAGATCACTCTAAGTAAATATCAAGGGAACAAAAGTTAGTGCTCTCTTCTATTGCCATGGTTACTGATTTGGGGAGTCGTTTTTACTCTTTGACGTACCAATATTGAATGGAGTTATTTTCCATCAAGAGTCATTAGCTGTGTTCTGTTGTGTTCTATTGAACAACGTAGTGTTTTCTCTCAGAGAGGAGACTAGGTTAACCAGTAAAATTACATAATCCTTTAGCATTTTCAGTGATTAAAACAATATCTTTCTACAAATAACCAGTTTTGTTTATCTTTTGTTAAACCACATATTAATGTTTTAATTTCAAAAAATGTATATGCTGATGTATAAGTACACAAATATAAAGTATATTTTTGCATACTAACAATCAAATGCAAATGAAATTAAGAAAACAATTCCATGTACAATAGTATAAAAAGAATAATATCTTTAGGAATAAATTTACAGAATAGTGTAAGACTGTACACTGAAAACTACAAAACATTGTTGAAAGAACTTAAAGGAGAGCTAAGTGAAAGAAAAACCTTTCCATATTAATGGCTCGGGTGACTTAGCATTGTCAAGATGGCAATATTATACAAATTGATCTACAGATTTGACATGATCTTTATCAAAACTCCAGAGGCCTTTTTTTTGTAGAAATTGATCACTAGGAAGATGATCCTAGAATGCATAGAGAAATGCAAGGGACTAACGAATAGCCAAAATAATCTTGAAAAAAAAAGTTGGAGAACCCACATATCCCATTTCAAAACTTAATTTAAAGCTCCAGTAGTTAAGAGAGTTTAAGATGGGACATCAAAATTACAACTAATAGAACACAAGATGGCAGAGGAGTAGGTAGAAGCTACACTAACCTCCTCTCAGGACCAAACTGGAATTACAACCAAAGTAAAGAAAAATGATGCTGAATACCCAACTGAACACTAGCTGGAGAAAAGCCATATAACCAAGAACAGATGGAAGAAACCACATGACCACATTGAGACTGGAAGGAAGTGAGGAGGAGTGAGATGGCTGGCTGGACTCCCATGGACAGCAGCTGAAGTTCCGGAGGGATATTTCAGTGGCCAGGGAAGGACGGTCAGGATTCCCACTGAGAAGTGTGAGGCATAAAACCAAAGCTGGGCTTCCTAGCCTAGAGCACTAAAGGAACACAAATAACATCCAGCTGTGAAAATCAGCAGGGTTTCTGTCCACCAGGGAGATATGGCTAGGGACTCAGAAAGCCTCTTAAAGGGCCAATGGACAAAAATCTTGTTTGCAGCCACTTACCCTGGGATCCAGCAGAGGGAGAGCAGAGAGGACTAGAGACATGTAAGGAGAGTCAGGGGTTGGTGACTCTGGGGAGAGAACTGAAGGGTCAGCAGCCAGGACTCCGGTGCTGAGTCTTTCCCCCAGACTGCATGAGCCATCTTTCTTAGGCAGACACTGGCCTCCAAGTGGCATCAGCCTGAGCGGATGCAATAACCCCACCCACAGGTATCAGTCTTGCCCCACCCAGTGTAGCTTCTGCCAGGCTACTGAATACAGCTGTCGGCTATTTTGGTAACAAAGCCTAACAGAAAGCCTTCAGGCAAAGGAAGATCTCTGGGAACTCTGAGACTTTAGCTGACCTTCCCACAGGCCCATTGCTGATAAAAGCCAATCATGCTGTGCAGCCTGGTTCTTTCTGCACACACCCAGGCCCAGCAGAGGGAGCCACAAGCTGTGGATCGCTGATAGCTCCAAGCAGGTTGACCAGAGCCAGGCACAGGGAAAATCTCACATATGTCTGCACCAGAGTCTGTACAGATCTACCTAATACATAGAAATAGATACTAAGAAGCAGCCAAAATGGGAAGACAAAGAAACAGACTCCAAAAGAAAGAACCGGAAAATTCTCCAGAAGAAGATATAAATGGAATGGAGGCAAGCAATTTATCAAATATAGATAGATATCTATAAATACCAGATATTTATGACCAGATACAGTAATTATTATAGGGATACTCAAAACATGAAAAAAGACAGAGAAACCATAAAAAAAGGACCAGTCAGAAATAAAGAATGCAATGTCTGAAATAAATAATACACTGGAAGAAATAAATAATAGGTTAGATGAAGCAGAGGATAGAATAAGTGATTTGGAAGAAAAGGAAAAAATACTGAAGCAGAGTAGCAAAAAGAAAAGAGAATTTTATTTTTTTAATTTAATTTATTTTTTACTGTCATTCAAGCACAGTTGTCTTCACTTTCCCCCAATCACCCTCCCTTACCCCATGTACCCCTCTTCCCCCCTCAATCCTACCCCCTTTGGCTTTGTCTGTGGGTAACTTTATATATGTTCCTTGACAACTCTTTCCCTTCTTTCCCTGTTATTCTCCTTCCCCTTCCCCTCTGGTTACTGTCAGTTTGTCCTTTATTTCAATGCCTCTGCCCATATTTTGCTTACTTGTTTGTTTTGTTGAATAGATTCCACAAATAGGTGAGATCATATGGTATTTATCTTTCACTGCCTGTCTTATTTCACTTAGTGTAGTATTCTTCAGTTCCATCTATGCTGCCACAAAAGGTAGGAGATCCTTTTTTCTTTCTGTTGTGTAGTAGTCCATTATGTAAATGTACCACAGTTTTTTTGTTTTGTTTTGTTTAGTTTTAAAGATTTTATTTATTTATTTTTAGAGAGGGAAGGGAGGGAGATAGAGAGAGAGAGAGAGAGAGAGAGAGAGAGAGAAACATCAATGTGCGGTTGCTGGGGGTTCTGGCCTGCAACCCAGGAATGCACCCTGGCTGGGAATCGAACCTGGGACACTTTGGTTCCCAGCCCGGGCTCAATCCACTGAGCTACGCCAGCCAGGGCGTACCACCGTTTTTTGATCCACTCATTTATTGATGGGCATGTAAGCTGTTTCCAACACTTGGTTATTGTAAATAATGCTGCTATGAACATTAGGGTGCATAGGTTCTTTTGAATTGGTGTTTCAGGATTCTTAGGGTACAATCCCAGCAATGGAAATTGCCAGTACAAGACAAAGGTGTCTGCTTTCACCACTTAATTCAACATAATATTGGAAATTCTAGCCATAGCTAAGACAAGAAAAAGAAATAAAAGGCATCCAAATTGGAAAGGAGGACAAAAAACTGTCATTGTTTGCAGGTGACATGAAAGTGTACATGAAAAGCCCTATAGACTCCTCCAAAAAAAAACTACTCAACCTAATAAGTAAGTGACTTTGGCAAAACAGTGGGATACAAAGTCAATATTCAGAATTCAAAGGCATTTTTGTACACCAACAATGAAACATCAGAAACAGAAATTAGGGGGAAATCCTGTTTGCCAAAGAAACAAGAAAAATGAAGTATTTAGCAATAAACCTAACCAAGGAGGTAAAAGACCTGTACTAGACAACTACACAGCACTGAAGAAAGAAATTAAGGAAGACACAAACAAATGGAAACATATACCATGTTCATGGATTGGAAGAATTAACATCATCAACATGTCCATACTACCCAAAGCAATTTATAGATTCAATGCAATCCCTATTAAAATACCAATGACATATTTCACAGGTATAGAACAAACATTTCAAAAATTTATATGGAACCATAAATGATCCTGAAAACCCATAGCAATTTTGAGAAAGAAAAACAAACTAGGAGGGATCACAATCCCTGATATCAAACTATATTACAAGGCCACTGTAATCAAAACAGCTGGTACTGGCATAATAACACACACATAGATCAAAGGAACAGAATAGAGAGCCCAGAAATAAACCCATGTCTGTATAGTCAATTAATATTCAACAATATTCAGCATGAAGTGGAGTAAAAATAGAAAAAAAATTTGAAAAATGAGGAGAGCTTAAGAAAACTTTTGAACAACATGAAGTATAATAATAACTTCATCATGGGACTACCAGAAGAGAGTGAGCAAGGAAATGAGAACCTATTTAAAGAAATAATGACCCAAAACTTCCCTAGTCTGGTGAAGAGAAAAGACACACAAGTTCAGGAAGCACAGAGAGTCCCGAACAAGAAGGATCCAAAGAGACCTACCCTAAGACACATCATAATTACAATGACAAAGCTTAAAGACAAAGAGAGAATCTTACAAGCCACAAGAAAAAAGCAGTTAGTTACCTACAAGGGACCTCCAATTAGACTGTCAACTGATTTCTCAACAGAAATATTTCAGGCCAGGAGGGATTGGCGTGAAATATTCAAGGAGATGAAAAGCAAGGACTTATAACCTAGGCTACTTTACCCAGCAAGGCTATCATTTAAAACTGAAGGAGAAATAAAGCACTTTCCAAAACAGAAAAAGCTAAAGGAGTTTGCGAACACAAAACCAGTATCGCAACAAATGTTAAATGGCTTGCTTTAAGAAGAAAAGAAGCAAAAGAAAAAGGAAAAAATACAGAGGAAAATAGTTTAAAAATAAAAACGGCAATAAATATATACCTATCAATAATCACCTTAAATGTAATGGTTTAAATGCTCCAAACAAAACACATAGGGTAGCTGAATGGATAAGAAACAAGACCCATATATATCCTGTCTCCAAGAGACCCACTTCAGATCTAAAGATATGCACAGACTAAAAGTAAAGGGATGAGAAACAGTATTTCATGCAAAATGAAAGAGAAAAATCTGGGGTAGCACCACTAATATTCAACAAAATAGACTTTAAAACCAAGGTTATAGTAAGAGACAAAGAAGGACACTACATAATGGTAAAGAGAACAATTCAACAAGAGTATATGCCCCTAGTAAACATTTATACACCCCACCTAGGAGCATCTAAATATGTAAAGCATATCTTGATGTACATAAAGGGAGGGATCAACAGAAATATAGTCAAAAGAGGGAATTTTAACAACCCATTGACTTCAATGGACAGATCTTCCAGACAGAAAATCAACAAGTAGACAGTAGCCTTAAACAACACAGTAAATCAAATGGATTTAATTGATATCTTCAGAAAACTTCACCCAAAAGCAGCAGAATACACATACTTTTCAAGTGCATATGAAATACTTTCTAGGATAGACCACATGTTAGGACACAAAACAAGTCTCAAAAAATTTATGAAGATTGAAATCATATAAATCATTTTCTCTGACCACACTGCTATGAAAGTAGAAAACAATCACAAGAAGAATACTGAAAGCACACAAAGAGATGGAAACTAATAACATGTTATTAAACAATAAATGGGTCAAACATTAAATCAAGGAAGAAATCAAAAGGTAACTTGAAACAAATGAAAATGACAACACAACAACACAAAATCTATGGGACACAGGGAAAGCAATCCTAAGAGGGAAATCCATAGCATTACAGGCCTATTTCAAGAAACAAGAAAAAAGCTTAAATAAACAATCTAACTTTACACTTAAAGGAACTTGAAAAAGACCAACAAACAAAGCCCAAAGTGAGTAGAAGGAAGAAAGTCAAAAAAGATCAGAGCAGAAATAAATGAAATAGAGTCTAAAAAAATCAACATAAAAGATCAGTGAATCTAAGAACTGGTTCTTGGAAAAGATAAACAAGATTGACCAGACTCATTGAGAGAGAGAGAAAAAGAGAGAGAACCTAAATAAAGAAAATTAGAAATGAAAGAGGAGAAGTAACAACTAACACTAAAGATATACAAAGGATTGTAAGAAAATATTACAAACAACCATATGCCAACAATTGTACAACCTGGATGAAATGGATACATTTCTAGAAACATTAAATTTTCCAAAACTAAATCAGGAAGAATCAGAGAATCTGAATAGACAGATTACACCTAGTGAAATCGAGGCAGTAGTTAAAAATCTCCCAAAAAACAAAAGCCCTGGACTGGATGGCTTCACAGGTGAATTTCATCAAACATTCCAAGAAGAATGAACACTTCTCCTTCTCAAAGTATTTCAGAAAACACAAGAGGAGAGAGGACTCCCAAGCTCATATTATAAGGCCAACATTATCCTAATTCCAAAACCAGACAAAGACTCTAAAAAGAAAGAAAATCATAGGCTAATCTCCCTGATGCACATATTTGCTAAAATCCTCAACAAAATATTGCAAACTGAATACAGCAATACATCAACAGACCATACAATGTAATCAAGATTTGATCATATCAATAGATGCAGAAAAGCATTTAATAAAATCCAGCACCCATTTATGATTTAAAAAAATACAGTGAACAAAGTGGGACTAGATGGAACATATCTAAACATAATAAGGGCCATATGTAACAAATCCACTGCCAGAGACATACTTAACATGAAAAATGTACAAACGTTCCCCTTAAGATTGGGAACAAGACAAGGATGTTTGCTTTCACCTCTCTTATTCAACATAGTACAGGAAGACCTAGTCATAGCCATCAGACAAAAAGAAGAAATAAAAGGCATCAAAATTGGAAATGAAGAAGCAAACTGTCTTTATTTGCAGATGACATGATACTGTACATGGAGAACCCTAAAGATTCCACCAGGAAACTACTAGAAATGATAAACAAATTCAGCAAAGTAGCTAGACACAAAATTAATACCCAGAAATCAGTTGCATTTTTATGTGCCAATAACAAACTATCAGAAAGGGAAATAAAGACAAAAATTCTATTCCTGATTGCTTCAAAACGAATAAAATACCTAGAAATAAATCTAACCAAGGATATAAAAAGACCTGTACTCAGAAAATTATAAGATACTGAGAAAGAAATTGGAGAAGATACAAATAAGTGGAAGCATAGACCGTGCTTATGAATAGGGAGAATTAACATCATTAAAATGTCTATACTATCCAAAGCAATTTATACATTCGATACAATTCCTATCAAGATTCCAGTGATGAATTTCACAGAACTAGAACAAATATTTCAAAAATTTATATAGAACTACAAAAGGCCCTGCATAGTGAAAGCAATCCTGAGAAAGGACAAATTTGGAGGAATTCCATATCTAATATCAAACTATACTATAAGGCCATAGTAATCAAAACAGCATGGTACTGGCATAAAATCAGACATAAAGTTTTAAGACATAAATAAACATAAAGAAAGTTGAGATCTAAAAAGATTGCGTGGTCAGGAAGAAGGTACGAAATCTTCAGAATATCCCTACAATTAGGGATAAAAGATCAATATATAATAGTCATTTCATTTCTATATATTAAGAGCAACAATTGAAAATAACATTTAGTACCTTTCAGCCAAGATGGAGGTGTAGGTAGACACACTGTGCCTCCTCGCACAACCAAAAGAAGGATAACAACAATTAAAAAAAAAAAAACAACCAGAACTGACAAAAAAAATTCAACTGTATGGAAGTCCAACAACCAAGGACTTAAAGAAGACACATTCATTAAGACAGGTAGGAAGGGCAGAAAAGGGCAGCCCAATGGAGGGGGCTTGCAGCAAGGCGGTGGCTGGAGGACACAGTGAGGCAGCAGATTGTGGAACAGGGCTGGCAAGGCTGCACCTGGCCAGCAAGGCAGCAGCTGGTGGAGCCTCATGGTCCCACATTGGCGTTGATAAAACAGGAGGAACAACTGGGGAGTGAGACAGGCCCCACAACCCAGGGCTCCAGTTTAGGGAAATAAAACTTCAAACCACTGATTGAAATCACCTGTGGGAGTTGAAGCAGCAGTGGGAGGAACTGCCAGCCTCACAGGAGAGTTTGTTGGAGAGACCCACAGGGTCCTAGAATGTACACAAACCCACCCACCAGGAATCAGCACCAGAAGGGCCCACTTTGCTTGTGAGTAGCAGGGGAAGTGACTGAAAACCAACAGAGAGCGGAGCAAGCACCATTGTTCACTCTCATACTCCTTCCCCTCATAGAGGATCACGAGGCAGTGATGTGGGATACCCCACCATGGTGAACACGTAACGTTGCATCCCAAACTACCTAGCAGGCACATGGAGAAAAAAAAAAATGGCCTGAATGAAATAACAGATCAAAGCTCCAGAAAAAATACAACTAAGCAATAAAGAGATAGCCAACCTATCAGATGCAGAGTTCAAAACACTGGTAATCAGGATGCTCATAGAGTTGGTAGAATTTGGTTGCAAATTAGATGAAAACATGAAGGCTATGCTAAGTGAAATAAAGGAAAATGTACAGGGAACTAATAGTGATGGGGAGGAAACTGGGACTCAAATCAATGGAGTGGACCAGAAGAAACAAAGAAACAACCAACCAGAAAAGAATGAAGAAACAAGAATTCAAAAAAATTAAGAGAATCTTAGGAACATCCAAGACATATTCAAACATTACAACATCCGAATTATAGGGCTACCAGAAGGAAAAGAGTAACAGCAACAAAGTGAAAACTTATTTGAACAAATAATAAAGGAGAACTTCCCCAATCTGGCGAAGGAAATAAACTTCCAGTAAGTCCAGGAAGTTCAGAGAGTCCCAAAGAAGTTGGACCCAAGGAAGCACACACCAAGGCGCATCATAATTACATTACCCAAGATTAAAGAGAAGGAGAGAATCTTAAAAGCAGCAAAAGAAAAGGAGACAGTTATCTACAAATGAGTGACCATAAGCCTGTCAGCTCATTTCTCAAAAGAGACTTTGCAGGCAAGAAGGGGCTGGAAAGAAGTATTCCAAGCCATGAAAGGCAAGGACCTATATCCCAGGTTGTTCTATCCAGCAAAGCTTTCATTTAAAATGGAAGGGTGGATAAAGTGCTTCCCAGATAAGGTCAAGTTAAAGGAGTTCATCATCACCCAGCCCTTATTATATGAAGTATTAAAGAGATTTATCTAAGAAAAAAAGATTAAAAATATGAACAGTAAAATGACAGTAAACTCACAGTTATTAACATGCACACCTAAAACAAAAACAAAAGCAAACTAAGCAAACAACTAGAACAGGAACAGAACCACAGAAATGGAGATCACATGGAAGGTTATTGACAAGGGAGTGAGAGAGGGAGAGAGGGGGGAAAGGTTCAGAGAATAAGTAGCATAGATGGTAGGTAGAAAATAGACAGGGGGAGGGTAAGAATAGTATGAGAAATGTAGAAGCCAAAGAACTTACATGTATGACCCTTGGACATGAACTAAAGGGGGGGATGTGAATGGGAGGGGGTATGCAGGGCAGAGGGGGGAAATGGGACAACTGTAATAGCATAGTCAATAAAACATATTTAAAAAAAGAAAATAACGTTCAGTACCATGCTGTTTTGGTTACTGACATAAAAACAAACATATAGACCAATGGAACAGAATAGACAGCCCAGAAATAAATCCACACCTCCACAGTCAAGCACATACAATGGGCTAAAGAAAGTTTATTCAATGAATGGTGTTGGGAAAATTGGACAGATACATACAGAAAAATGAAACTGGACCACCTCTTATACCACTCATAGGAATAAATTCAGCCCTGGCTGGCGTAGCTCAGTGGATTGAGCATGGGCTGCAAACCAAAGTGTCGTAGGTTCGATTCCCAGCCAGGGTACATGCCTGGGTTGCAGGCCGTGACCCCCAGCAACTGCACATTGATGTTTCTCTCTCTCTCTCTTTCTCCCTCCCTTCCCTCTCTAAAAATAAATAAATAAATAAAATCTTTAAAAAAAAAAGAATAAATTCAAAATGGATCAAAGACTTCAATGTTAGACCCCAAATCATAAAAATCCTAGAAGAAAACATAGGTAGCAAAATCTTGGACATTGCTCTTAGAAATGTTTTATGGGATATATCTCCTCAGACAAGGGAAACAAAAGAAAAAATAAACAAATGGGACCACATTAAACTAAAGTTTTTGTACAGCAAAGGAGATCATCAAAATTAAAAGACAACCTACAGAATGGGAAAACATACTCACAATACATCTGACAAGCAGTTAATATCCAAAATTTATAAAGAACTTACAAAACTCAACACCAAAAAAAATCCAATTAAAAATGGGCAAAGGACCTGAACTGACACTTCTCCAAAGAAAACATACAGATGATCAATAGACATATGAAAAGATACTCAATGTCATTAATCATCAGAGAAATACAAATTAAAACCAGGTATCACCTCACACCTTTCAAAATGGCTATCATCAGTAAATTAACAAAGAGCAAGTGCTGGTGAGGATGTGTAGAAAGGGAAACACTTTTGTAATGTTGTTAGGAATGCAGATTGATGCAGACACTGTGGAAAGCAGTATGGAAATACCTCAAAAAACTAAA
Source organism: Phyllostomus discolor (assembly GCF_004126475.2). Classification (NCBI taxonomy): domain Eukaryota; kingdom Metazoa; phylum Chordata; class Mammalia; order Chiroptera; family Phyllostomidae; genus Phyllostomus; species Phyllostomus discolor. The sequence continues at coordinate 121,676,017 of NC_040904.2, forward strand.
AATGGATCTGGCTTTTGACCCAGCAATTTTACTTCTGTGAGTTTATCTAAAGAAACTTGGAGTACTAATTTGAAAGAACATAAGCACCCCTATGTTTATTGTGGTGTTATTTACAATTGCCAAGGTGCGGAAGCAGCCCAAGTGTCCCTCAGTAAATGAGTGGATAAAACAACTATGGGATATTTACACAATGGAATACTACTTGGCCATAGAAAAGAGGAAATCTTTACCTTTTGTGACAGCATGGATAGACCTGGAGAACATTATGCTAAGTGAAATAAGCCAGTCAGAGAAAGACAAACACCATATGATCTCACTCATATATGGAATCTAAGGAACAAATTGAACTAACAAGAAGAATAGAGACAAGCTCATAGATGGAGTGCAGATGGAGTGCTACCCTACCAGGTGCCAGGTTAGTGAGTGGAGGGATTCAGCAAAAAGGAGAAAGGACTCATGGACATGGACAACAGTGTGGTGACTGGGGGTGGGACAGTGATATAAGGGGGATACATTGTAGTGGAAAAAATACGATAAAAAAAGAAAGTTGTAGAGGTCTATGAAAAACAATCTTGAGGAGATTTTATGTATAGTTAAGCAACTAATAAACCCTTACTTTCTTGGCTGCAAACTCCTGTTTGTGTCTTATTGGGCTTTGATGTGCACAGGCAAACAGACCAATAGTCTAATAACACTTACAGAAGCTTTACCTTGTAACTGAGATTTAGTTTCCCTCTGAGATAACAGTTTGAAGCAGATGGCCTTAATTACCAACAATGGGGAGCTGAACCCATCAATTAGTGCCAGCAGTTCTGGCCCAGCATATTGACAGTATACTGAAGAGTGACTGGGATAAGAAGATATTTCAAATCTTATTGCTATGGTCTGTGTTGTCTGAAAGAAAGACCACCACAAACAGATGAGAAAATTAAAATATAAAATTCTTTCCATTGCAAAGACATTAATAATGATATGAAAAAAAGCCTGCTAACATATATTAATCATCCATTTAAAGATAATTATTACTGAGAAATAAAATGGAGCTAACTCCTAATACACAAAATAGATATATCTCAAAAAAACATTATGCTCAGCCATAAAAGCCAGACACAAAGAAATACATACTGTAGGATTCCATTTTTAGAAAGCCAAATAGTAGTCAACACCAATCCGTGGGGATAGAAACCATAACAGTTGCTGCCTCTGGGTGGGGGTGGGGAGAGATTAGAAATGAACACGAGGAACTTCCTATAGTAGGAGGAATAGTCTATACCCCTATTAAGGTGGTAACTACATGGGTGCGTACAATTTTCAAAGCTAATCAAGCAACACATTTAAGATTTGTGTATATTACTGTGTGTAATTATACCTTAATTTTTTAAAAGATGACTACTACATAAGTTCAGTTCCCTTAAGGCTTTATCAGAAATGCTCTCATAAGAGCAAACTTTTCTTTGAGGGAAATTTTTCCTTAATGTATCTTATCATTACTAACATGTGGAGAGGTGACAAAAATACACAAATTTAGAGGTAAGCAAGTTTCAACCAGCTATGTGAATTTGGCCAATTTAAATTTCAGAATTGTGGCTTCCTTTTAGTAAGCTGGAGACAATAAACAGGGCCTTGGCGGGTTGCTGAGCAGACTGAAGCTTTATGCTTTTTAAGGAGCTAGAAACACATAGTTAGTAATCAATAAATGGTAGCTAGCCCAATGTACAGCAAGGGGGTCCCATTCATTGCATTTTCCTTAACATTACAAGGATAGGGTCTTGGCTCTAAAGAATTCTGGAGTGCATCTGGAATGATCTCACAGAGATCTAGATGTTCTCTCATGCAAGTTGTCTTCTTAGAATGTGGTGGTTCTTCTGTGTGGGGCTTGACAGAAGGTGGAAATGAAATTTTCTCTATCCTGGACTATGTCAAAAGCCTCCTAAGTGGTCTACACACAAACTCCTTGCCCAACTATTCCTTTTCAAATACACAGGTGTTCAGCTACCTCCTTCTCCTACCCCACTTCTCTTCAAAGAGTTCCCACAGCAGATTTATGAAAAAAAGAGATCAGATGAAAATCAGAAGGCAGATTAAAAATTTTTAAAAACTAAATGTGCATTTATCAGCCCAAGGAAGAGCATAAGATTAATTCAAAGAGAAAAGGGTGGAGGAGAAATTGTGCATGAGGCTTTAAATTTTTGAAACTCTTTTCTTCCCAAGTTCTTTCTTTCTGAATTTCCCCATTCTCCTTTCCCTGTGCATGAACATGCATACAGGCCACATTTTGTTCATTTTTTTCATTTACAGGTAGCAAAACATTCTGTAATGTAGGTGACTGAGACCTTCCCATTTGTCACCTATGCTCCATTCAAAAAAATTTTTATTGACCTTTCCTGGTTCATGTGACTCAAGAAAAAAACTAGTCATGGAACTATATTATATATATTGAGTTAAATCACACATGGAATTTTGGGGGTAACACTTGAGTTTTATACAAATTTTTGTATTACAACACAAAATTTAATGAACAAATACCAATATATTTTCTAGAGATATTTTATGAACTCTTTTAAATCTTGTTGATGACCTCATTAAAATCTATGGAAAGTATAAGCTCTTTGGAAGAAAGTTATGCACGTTCAAAATTTTGCTTACAGCTTTAGTAGGTTCACAAAACTCCTGGAGTTCATTCATTGGCACCTCAGATCCTATGGTAAAATTCCCTTTTCAAGGGTGATCTAACTTCTGACAAGGAATGTGTAATTATACACTCTTAACTTTGTAAACACTACCTCAATTTACAAAACAATAGCATTTAAACATAACATTTTCATAAAAGAGCTAGAGTTCTTTGCAAACATGTTTCACAAACATATAAAAAACTCAGAACAGTACATGGCAGATGGTAAGCAACCAAATGGCGTATCCATTCAGACCCCCTCATGGGTTAATACAAACAATAGCGATGATGACCACGATCACCATACTGAGGGCCTCTCTGTGCCTGTCCCTGTGCTAAGCACTTTAAAATATCATCACTAACCCACAGAGCAATCTTGTAAGGTGGGTATTTTGAATTGGTTTTTATTTTGTCAAAGTAATGTATGCACATAGCTTAAAAATTCAAATGTGGAAGGCTCAAGACAAAAGATAGAAGTTCCCAGCCCCGATCTTTCCCCATTCCCATCATTTTCAGAGGAAACCACAATCAAATTCTTCAGTTGTTTCTTCTGGCAATTAAACATGCCCAGAGTTCTGAACAGTGTATGTATATTGTTTCTTTTATTTGTCAATTTAAACATGATTTATAGATTTCTTGTACTGCTCATTCACCATCATATTCTCTTTTCTTCTCCTTTCTTGATTTAAAGATTTTGTAATTTATTGTTTGCTTTTTCGAGTGAGAGAGGAAGGTGATGGGGGGCCAGAGAGACCGAAATATCAATTTGTTGTTCCACTTACCTACACATTCCTTGGTTGATTCCTGTATGTGCCCTGACTGGGGATGGAACCCGAAAAGGTGATGTATCCAGAGGCTGCTCTAACTGAGATACCCAAAATAGTTATGTTACAGGAAAGCACCTCAGACAGCTTCAGGATTTGCAAAGCGGAGTTTTATTCACGCATGCGGACCCAGAGGAGGCAGTCTCCAAATTCCAGGCCCTGAGCTCAGGCAGGGGCTTGCTTGTATTCTTGCTGCAAAGGCCGAAGCAGAAGGGAGGAATGCAGTTGGTGGCAGGAAGCCGTTTTACAGAAGCAGAATGCGGGCGTTAGCGTGCGGCCTTGAGATAACTGTTATCTGAGAATGGCCACTGCTCAGTATGTCCTGTCACAGTCCCCCCTTTTGATACTATAAGGTGTTTCTATCCCTTTAGCATCACCATATACCTGGCTATACAGCTGAGGTGCTAGGGAAGGTTGCAACTGCTGATACTGGTGTTGGTACCGCTGGAGAGCTAACACTTTGGCAGCTGCCCTATGAGTCACTGTGGCCTCCAGGTGTTGGACCAAGGTCTGGAGGATGCAGGGTACCATATGCCTGACACCTCCAGGTCTGGTATCCTATGGTCCTGGACATCACTCCAGTCCGGTGTACCTTCCCTCCCCAAGTGCAGAGGAATTACTGTGGCTGAACGCAACCTGATGGCATGTCAGTGGAGGAGCTGAAAGCTGACCCTGAGAGATAGTAAGAGACCACTTTACTGCTGAGCTTAATCCTACACCCAGGGGCATTACATTTGCAGGCTGGGGCTGAGACAGGGGCCGCATTAGTCAAGCGAAGCACACAATAAACCCAAATGCAGAGGCCAAACAGAGATAAATTATTCCTAGGGAGATCCGCTCCTCGGGATTAAATTCCGCAGGGGTCACAGTCACTAGTCCAATTCCCAATGCTCCTGCGAAAGTGCCAATCAAAGTCAGGTACCCTGCGGAACAATGGTCCATTCCTTGGTGTCTTCTTTACTGGCTGGTGTCCTCCAAAGCCTCAGCGTGGGTATTCTAGGTGCAGGCCTAGTCTTCGGGTCCTCAGAATCTGCTGCTGCTTTGGCCCGGCTGTAGTGGATCCAAGGGGTGACTCCTGTAACTTTAAGGGCAGTGGGGGTGGTTAGTAACACCAAGTGTGGCCCGGTCCACACAGGTTGGAGTGGTTCTTTTTCCAATCTTTTACCCATACACAACTTCCTGGTTTAAAGGAGTGCGCTGGCCCCCCTCGGGGTTGGGGTCCCTGGCCCAAACCGGCCCCGTTTATCTTCCCTAATGTTTCTCCTAGCTTCTGGAGATATTTTGTCTGTCCTAATTCACCTTGCAACCGGAGTCCCCCCTTTTGTATACTGAGAACTGGGGGAGGTCTCCCCAAAACTAGTTCATATGGAGTATATCCCGAGGGGTTAGGGGCATTTCTAACCCTAATCAACGCTAGTGGTAGCAAGTCCATCCAGGGCAGTCCAGTTTCCTGGTGAAATTTAGCTAAGGTTTCTTTGAGAGTCCAGCTCATCCACTCTACTTTCCCAGAACTCTGGGGTCGCCAGGCGGTGTGCAGCTTCCACGTGATGTTCAGAAGCTTGGCTGTTTCTTGGATTACTTGTGAGACAAAGGCAGGCCCGTTGTCACTTCCAGTGGTTAGAGGCAATCTGTACCTTGGGATGACCTCTCTCAGGAGGGCTCGGGTGACTTCCCGGCTTTTCTCCATCTTGGTGGGGAAAGCCTCAACCCATCCAGAGAAGGTGCACATGATTACCAGGGGGTATTTAAACCCTTGGCTAGGTCTGACTTCAGTAAAGTCTATTTGCAGGTCTTCAAAGGGTTGTCTACCTGTGTGCTGTATCCCGGCCTCATCTCCAGGTGCCCGGCGGCGTTGTTCCTAGCAAATGTTACGCTTCATGCTGAGGCGGAAGCACCAAGTGCTGCCAGGTTGGGGAAATAAAAATACCTCTTCAGCAGATTTTCTAGGGAGGTCTTGCCCATGTGGGTGAGGGCATGGCACTGCCTTACTAGATTGCTAGCTTACCCCTGCGGAATGTATATTTTCCTGTCCAGCAGCCTCCACTCTTCTTCAAGGGTCTTCTGACACCCGGCCTGGTGCGCCCACTCTACTTCTGCAGGAACATAGTCCTCTGGGCTGACTTGACTATCCAGGAGGGGGCCTAGCAGCGGAGCAGTTATTTTTGCCTGGTCTGCCCCGTGTGCCGCCTTGGCAGCCTGGTCTGCCTTCTGATTTCCTTGGGCAACTGCAGTATCAGGCTTTGAGTGGTGTTTGCAGTGCATGACGGCCACCCCAGTGGGTACCCATACTGCTTCTAGCAGCCAGAGTATCTCTTGTTTATTTTTTATCTCTTTTCCTTTTGCTGTCAACAACCCTCACTCTGGGTATATGGCACCATGAATGTGGAGGGTGTCAAAGGCACACTTAGAGTCTGTGTAAACGTTGACTTTTCTGTCTTGGCTCAACTCTAAGGCCCTTATTAGCCCCCATAGCTCGGCCCTCTGTGCTGACCATCCCACTGACAGTGCGTTGTCCTCTATTATTCTGCAGTTGTCCACTACTGCGTACCCGGTGACTCTCCTGCCCTCAACCATATAGCTGCTCCCGTCCGTGTAGTAGGTGACATCAGGTTGGGCCAGGGGCTGGTCCCGGAGGTCTGGCCAGCTGGTGTGGACCTCTTCAGTTACTTTAAGACAGTCACGGTCTGGCTCTCCAAGCTCTGCTGGTAAGTAGGTGGCTGGATTGACTCGTTTCACGGTCTTAACATGTACCCTCGGGTTCCCTTGGAGGATGCCCTAGTACTGAGTCAGTCTAGGGTTCGACAGCTTATGCCCCTCTTATGCCCCACGTATGCCCCTCACCGTCAAGGAGGCTGTTCACCGCATGCGGTACATGGAGACTGATTTCTTGACCTTGAGTTAACTTGTCTGCTTGCAAGAGGGTCACGGCAGCAGCGACTGCCCTCAGACAAGGCGGCCAGCTGGCGGTGACATGGTCCAACTGCTTAGACAGGTAAGCCACCAGGTGTTGCCATGGTCTGACAGGCTGGGTCAGGATGCCAAGGACTACCTTGTCTCTCTCATGGGTATACAGATCAAACAATCACCCCGGATCTGGCAGTCCAAGGGCAGGAAGATCACTGAGGCGCCCCTTGATATCTTGGAAGGCTTTCTCTTCATTTTCTCCCCATTTTAGGGGCTTGGTATCCAGACCCTTTAAAGCCTGGTAGAGGGGCCTCACCATGGAGGTGAATCCTGGTATCCATATCTGGCAAAAACCAGCCACTCGAGAAATTCCTGCAATTCCCATCAAGTGCAGGGGCAGGGAGGGAATTGGGCTATGATGGCTTCCCTTTCAGTGCTCAGAGCCTTCTTCCCTTGTGAGATGAGGAACCCTAAGTATTTTACTTGTTTCTGGGAGATATGTGTCTTCTTCCAGGATACCTGATACCTTAATTCAGCCAGGTGCTTCAACAGTGTGTGCATCCTTTCCCAGCACCGTTCGCGGGATGGGGCTGCCTGGAGGAGGTCGTCCACATACTGCAGAATTGTCAGCTCCAGCTCCCCCTCGGCGACGGGCTTCAGGTCCCCTGCTAGGGCTTCCCCAAATAAGGTTGGGGAGTTCTTAAACCCCTGGGCCAGTCTAGTCCAGGTCAATTGAGTCTTGACCACAGTGTGCGGGTCTTCCCATTCGAAGGCAAAAATGGGTTGGCTGGAAGGTGCCAAGGAATGCAGGAAAAGGCATCCTTCAGATCAAGGCAGGTGAACTACGTTGCTGTTGGAGGAAGCTGGCTCAGGAGGGTGTACAGGTATGGGACGACCGGGTGGAGGGTGATGGCTGCTTTCTTGAGGGCCCACAGATCCTGGACAGGCCGGTACCTACTCCCGTCCGGCTGCCATCATGGGTCTGGGCAGGTGTGGCCCCATGTCATGGAGCCAATCTTCTCCGAGCTCCCACACAGGCACTGTAACTCGGGAGACCTGCCCTCCAGTCACATCTTGGGCAGAGGAGTCTCTTTCCATCCCTCTGGCCCAGAGCATGGCCACAGCTATTTAGCATATCTAAGTGACCAGCCGAAGACTATAGGTATGTTAAATGACTATGCCATGGATTAGCTGCAGAGCTGTTGCTATACAAAACAGCCCTGCATGTTCTTGCTCCGTGTGTCCCTTCCCCCAACTCACACCTGTGGGGGAAGGGGTGAAGACATCTTAAAATCTCCTGGACACCTTGAGTTCTGGACCCCATTTTAAATGCCCATTTGCGCCCCCCCCCCTTCTTGGCTGCACCCTGTAACAATCCCTCCTTTCAGATATCTGAACCTTTTCTGTCCAAGCCATCAAGACAGAAAAGAGAAAATCAGTTCTAACGTGAAGCCCACAGATCACCTGAACCATTCACCAACGCAACCGTGTAGTTCAGCCAAGCCGTTGAGTTTCAGAGGGCAATGATGAAAAACGGGTTCCCTAAGTGAGGCCTATATTGCAACCAATCACTCAGGTAATGAAATCATAGGCATACGTCCTATGACAACAGAAGAACACACAGGTTAATTCACACAATAGTCCCCAAACCAGTCTCTGTGCCTGTGAGACTGTCTTTTGGGAAGACGTTCAGTTGCAAGGTCCTTCCTGCAATGACATTCAGCAATGGCAATTTAACAGGTCCTCCATACCTGTAAATTGTACATCTTTGATGATATTACAAACCCAGTTTCAACTTTCAAATGAAAACAAACTTTCAAGACAGTTAGCTGCGCCGTTCTGATGCCCAATACTGAGCATTGTGATTTTTCTTGAACACAATGTTTCTCCTTAAGATCACCCTCACTGTTATTAAAGGGACTACTTTGAGTCCCACTTTTAATTTTGACTGTTCATATGCATAAACACACCAAGAGCAGCCTGGATCACTTATAATCTTTAATTCCTCTTTGCTGGAACTCACACAGGGAACCTTTAGATTGACTTCTCAGTCCGCCCCTCGGGGCACAGAAGCAGAGCCACACATCCACCATCTGGCTTTGCCTGTACCAGTTATTTCACTCAAATCCTTGAGGCTTCCATTGTGCCTACAGGCATGAGGTTCCTTTTTAGCCATCTTTCAGGAAAGCAACCTTCGTTCCTTCCCTGGAAAGACTGCCATGAACCACATAACCAACCAAAGTAACAGGCTTTTTTCATGGGCTTTCGCTAGTTTCACAAGTCAATCCCAGTTCCTCAGGGCTTTCTGGTGACAACCAGAACCCATACATGCCTCCTTCAAGCGTGACACTCCAGTCAAGGCCTTGGTTAACAAACCCACTATTAATGACTGGTCTTATTGGTTTTATGCAAAGAAACCTTATATCATCATTCACTCCTTCAGAATGCCAAATTCTGGAGGGATCAGGTACGGAGAAAAATACAAAATGTGAAGGAAAATCCTTTCCCTTCTGATATCCACCAGGCTTCTCAAAACTTTCACTTCCACAGACCTTCTGCAACATTCACAAACCCTCTATTCTTTCTTTCATACACCTTCTGATATCCACCAAGATTGCATCTCCCTGCTTTATACCTTCAATTACTAACACCACATAATTTTTTCCCAAAACTTTCACTTTTCCATTTGTCTTTACAGTTTCCCATTTACTTTCCTAGAGTGTGAAGTTTCAACCTTCCCTGGAATCCTCAATTTCCTTTTCAGAGCAGATACAGAGCAAAATCCAAAACACAGAGTTTCAGAACAATACATTCATTGGGAGAAGCATTCTCTTGCACCAATGTGTCCATCGGTGCCTCGCAGAGACATGCTCCTTCAGGTCCGGTCTCATGGCGGAGACATGCCCCCTTTGCCTCTGGCTGAAGCACTCGTCAGCCCCAAATGACCCTTCCTGGGTCCCAAGTGGCAAAGGCATGCTCCCCAAACCAGTTACAGGTGACCTTTCCTAGGTCTTACAGACAACCTTTTTATGTCTTCAGATACAGGTTTCTGATCAGAAACAGAACCAAATGTGAGAAATTTGCTCTTTCCCCACGAAACCAGAAAACAGGAAGTTCAGGTTTCTTTTACTCCAGGTTTAAAACTTTCACATCCTTTACACATAATTTTATGCATCCAGATCTAACCATCAATCTCTTTTAATCCTGGTTCCTTTCCCACACTGGGAAGGACTATACTTAAACTCAGTACTTAAATTCAGTATGTGGCAGCCAAAAGTCCCTAACACTACAGGTACCTTCCACTAAAAGTCCCTGGATTTGCAGGGACATCCTGTAGCTTCCTGTAGCTTAGACCTTACTAACACCCTATAAATCAGATGGTCACCTTTGGACCTCAGTTCATGACCTTCAGAACCAGAGCCATTCCTATCAGAAGCAGTTACACAGAGAACCTGACTGATGCAATGCCCACACAGCAGCAGCATACAGTCCATAATCTGAAGAGAACCCTTAGCCCATCACCTTGTCCAGTTCCAAGATGGCGGCGCCCATGCACACTGGGTCGTCTAAGATGGTGGCACCCATGCGCGCTCAGTCCACCATGGTGGGGCACTCACTTGGCTCGTTCTCCATTTTACCCAAAATGGCGGCACACCCACATGGCTTGCTGTCTGATCCCCACCATACATGCAATCTAGTACTGTGGAAGAACCCCCCGCATGATGAATTCTCCCGATCGGTGCTGACAGACAGGGGAAGGGACTCTTGGGTCGCCCACCTGGCCTCTCCTCTCGAGAGGGACTTGGGTCTGTCTTGGCTAAGGCTGCCCAGGTAGAATTTGGGTTAAACTCCCAGCCGTCATGCCGGACGACAGACCAAGGAACCGCAGGTTAGGGCTCACCCACACTCCGTAGGCTTCCGCCGGTGGAGCAACAGACACAATCGTTCACACAAACATGCAGAGATTATTATGTTCCCACCCACCCAAACAGTGGGAACCCTACCTGGGCCTTCCAGCCTGATAGGTGACCAGTCTCTCCTTCCACCACAAGGGTGGGCTTGGTCTGGGGCACAGGTCCCCAGGGCACTTACCGGATAGGTGCCTTCTCAGATTTCACCAGTCAGTTCGCACCCCACCAGCCGGGGTCAAAGAGTGGTCTGGGGGCCGAGCCCGCAGAGCCTGGGATGTCCAGGACCCAAAATCACTGGGGCATGTGCCTCCTTTTCACCTTCGGGCCCCACCAGCCACCCCAAGGCCGCCTTCACCAGAAGCAACAGCCTGCTCACGTGAGTCGTTTCCCGGTCAGGGAACCAAAATGTTACAGGAAAGCACCTCAGACAGCTTCGGGGTTTGCAAAGTGGAGTTTTATTCACGCACGCGGACCCAAAGGAGGCAGTCTCCAAATTCTGGGCCCCAAGCTCAGGAGGGGGCTAGCTTATATCGTTGATGCAAAGGTGGAAGCAGGAGAAGGGAGGAGCACAGTTGCTGGCAGGAAGCCGTTTTACAGAAGCAGAATGCGGGGGTTGGCGTTTGGCCTTGAGATAACTGCTGTCTGAGAATGGCCACTGCTCAGTATGTCCTGTCACAGTTACAGCTTTAAGTTAAATCTACATTAAATATTCACCTTATTCTGTTCATGCAACTATTGTTCATAGTTCAATATTTAGTGTACCTCGTTGATTTCCTCTCTTACTTTTTGTTTTCTTAAAGTCAATAGTTCTCTGCTTTACTAACTAATCACTTACTAATGTTCCTCATACTCTCCATAAATCAATCTCTCCCAAGGCTATGAATTTCCCATTTTTTCTCGGCTATACCTCTTGTCAGGGTCTCACCCCTTCCTCTGGGGGTGACTGCTGTCCAGGCTGCCACAGCATTTTCAACTCTTCTATGTGCATTCCTTGTTCTCTGGTCTCCTGTCTTCCTCTGTCTTGTTTTAGGTCCTTGTTTTGCAGGAGCCCATCCTCCAGCAGTTCACTCACTGAAGACTGGCACAGAGACAAAGTCATGGCACCCAGCACCCGATGCGCCATGTTCGAGGCCCACTGCTCCAGCTGAACTGCCTCTACCCCTGTGATCAGCTGTCTTCCTGCACCACTTTGGGCCTTCCTGGAAAGTCCCTTCGCTGCTCTTCTTTCTGGATCTCCCAGCCTCTGCATCCTACTTTTATCTCCTTTCCAGTTCACTCCCTCGTTTTAGTGGAAGACATCTGTAAGATAGCTGCTATCTGTATTTATTTTAGAAAAAAAGAAACTGAGGCTGAAAAGCCAAAGGAATGTGCCAAGTCTCAAGTGACAAGGGGTCTGTTGGACTTCAAATCTGACCCTTTTGCTGATCTAAGCACTGCTCTTTCTGCAGCTTCATGCTGAGTAGGTGAGTGGAGACCCTGCTCCACATGCATTGGTGGGGAGGACAGAGGGATGGCCTCTACCCAGGCAGCCTGGCGGCAGGGCAGAGCCGGACATCAGGGTAGGTGCCTGGATCGGTGACATGGGCTTTGGGGAATCTTAGGCGACTTGGAAAAGAGGACTGTAGTAGAATCAAATGTCAATTCTCAGTTTCAAAAGTGAGTATGGCTTCTTAAGCTTCTTGCTTTGGATCAGCCCGCAGCATTACCATTCATCGCTGTTCGGATCTCTGGAGTGCAGCAAAGGAAGTCTACAGGAGGAATTGTTAAATCAGCACAGGCAAGTTACAAGGGCAACATTATTTTTGTGTAACTTTCTTTTGTTTTTCAAAGGAAGAAAACTGACAAAGAGGTCAAGGTATTGACATATGGGTGACTAAAGAACAAAGGAACTGGACTACCAGAGGTTTAACTGAAGGTACTAGGGGAAAGGTAGGCTATAGGAATATGTGGTGGGTATATATAAATGTCGAACTCCTAAGTAAATGTTAAACTTTCTGGCCTATGTACTCATTTCTGTGAAATAATACATACCCCTTCCCTCCATTCTAAATCAGTGCTTAATGTATGTAAGTCAAGCCATTTGCTGTATATCTTAAACTTATACAATGCTGGATGTTAATCACACCTCAATAACACTGGGAAAAATGTAGGCACACTATTGTGTATTGTAATCCTGTATGTTTATATTTATCCATGTTAGTATATTTTTTTCTCTTGTGATTTTTATGACTACGTGAACACATATGGGGCATACCTCAACCAGGAAATTCAGGGGAAAAAATAACAGACAAATGGGATTTGTAACAGAGGGTGAGGAAGGCAGGACTGAGTGTGTGCTGTCAGTTGACACTCACTTTTGTCCATCCACAACACTTGTGCACTTCTTCATTTGAACCTGTTTCTTCCTTCTCCCTGAGACACAACTTGGGTTTGAGGTTGTCTGCATCAGGGAGTGCAGTCTTAGCACAGAGTTGCAGATTTGACACCTTTCCAGCTTCACCTCAGTCTCTCCTACCACCACCTTTGGTTGCCTCCTGTCTTGGCAGGGTGGGGGAAAGCAATAACTTTGTACTCCTCCTCCTGGAAGTCAAGGGGCTTCCTGGAGGCAGTGGCAGTGCGTCTGCGGTAATGTACATGCTCATTTCTGACACTGTCAGTCTGGTGGAATTTGATCTTCGAATTCAAGTCACAGCATTTAATGCTATAACACTCGTCTGCCTGGCTGTAGGTAACCCTGGAGTTTTCCTCACTGTTCTGTCATTGATACTTTTGTATGCACTCAAATCTCTTATAGGAGAACACTGGTATCCTCTCAGAAAAGTTGGTTGACATTATACATTATGCATTCTGGGAACGCAGTTTAGTGTTTATGAAAAAATGTGAGCAACTTCAGCTCCAGCAAACCCAAAACATGGTCAGACACGCACACACACACACACACACACACACACACACATCATCATCATCATCATCATCATCATCATCAGTTCATGACATCAGACTCTTCTAGATTGCACAGTCCTCAACATTTACAATTTAAGTGAATTTCAAGAGAAAATAAGATCTGTTTACAGTATGTGTTGCTAAATTGTTTATTAGATTGGTGTTTAAGAGTAAAATAGCCAGAGGGCATAAGCTTGACTTAAAAAAAAATCCTTACCCAAGGATTAGAGATAGAACAAAACAGACAATAAAATTTGCCTTTATGATGCTTAATAAAGGTGTTTTTTACTGATCTTAGGAAGAGAGAAAGAAAGAGAGAGAGAGAGAGAGAGAGGCAACAATGTTAGAGAGAAACATAGATTCATGTGTTGCCTCCCAAACACACCCTGACCAGGGATTGAACCAGCAACCCAGAAATGTACCCTGACAAGGAATTACTCCAACCAACTGAGCCACCCAGCCAGGGCTTGCTTGACTTTTTATACTGTGTCCACAATGAAAACATTCTTAAACTTCAGGTCAAATGCCAAGAAAGATATAACAAATGTTCAATGTGAAAAATCAAGAGCTTCCATAAGAGTTTGATTAAACAAACAAGGATTATTTCCATTGAAAGGGTGAAGGCTAAAAAGAAAGATTATCACAAATTTAAGATCTAGGGTGGAAGCAGCAGGCAAACTCCTGAAGTACTGCACATTGTTTAGGCAGGTGCTTCTCCTCAGTGCTCCTACAACACCACTCTCAGACACTCAGACCTGTGTTCCAGCTACATGTTAGATTTCCCAGTCCATCTTCAGCATGAGTCTGTGAATTCCTTGACAGCAGGAAGCACACAGATTTGTTTCTCCTGTGCCTGGCACAGAGTCTAGCACATGGCTGTGCTGGATCAATGACTGAAGGATGGTGAGCAAAAAGCACTGAATGAGAGTGCACTCTGTGACATGTGAATATCCTATGAAAGCAAGCAAAAAAATACCTATTCACACAAAGCAGATGCAACTCATTATGCATAAGAATATGCACAAGCCAAAACAGAAACCACTCAGAAAAGATTTAAATGAAGTGATGGATGATGGTTCCACATTGGGGTATTTGAAAAAAGCTAGGAATGGAAAAGATAAAACATTTCACTAAGATATGTGTCTCCAGAGAGCTGAACAAAGGTGAAGATGCCAGGTATGCAGAAGGTACTCAATATGAACCTTGCTACTTTCCTTTGTGGTTAAAGGGCCAATAGCCCTGGGTCAGCTGGAGGCCAAGGATACCTCCAGGTGGCTGCTGTTTGATACTGGAGAGGAGCTGCTGCTCTCAGAGGCCCTGGCTTCTCCACATGTGTTTCTTCATACCAAATTCCAATTTACGAATTAAGACTGCTATTTGTGGCACAATTGTATTCTTCAAATTGTGTCTTTAGAGCCACATTTAAACAATAATCTAATTTATAGGCATTAGATTTACACATATATGTTATCTTCTCACTATATTTAATGTCCTTATGACAATTGCTTTAAAAAAAATCTTCCCAGGTGCTTAACATCTGGTCTCATATATGAGTACCTAGTAAACAGTTGCTGAATTAATGAATGAACAAAATTCAAAGTGAGGACTAACAATTTACTGTGTCTTCAATAACAGCAAAGAAATGTACACAGTTGGTCACAATGAATGTTTCTGGGGAAATGTGATTAAGAATTCTTAAGGGCTTATGAAAGAGTGAATTATTTACTAAGGAACTTCAATTTCCATCTCATTTCTTCTCCCTCCATGTCTGTCCAGTAGACTGAGGGCCTGAGATGTTAGTGTGTTATCAGCATGTCATGAGGGGGTTCTGGGTTTCCATGATTAAGTTTGGGCTAATAACCTTGCCAGATCTTGTCAGTTTTATGTGCCTATTTCTGTGTGGTATCTAATGAAAATGATCAAAAGTGACTTTAATTAGAATCCCAAGGTAAAGTGCTTATTTGGTGCTTAGGAGAATTTAGGGTAGTAGACTGAGTGGGTCTTTATTGCCACCCCTCCCCCCACCCACTGCCTTGATTTTCTTTGATTTAATTCAAGACCCAGTATTATTCTAGAGCAATTCATGGGAACAACGTCACATTTGGAAATTTGAAGAGATTCTAAAATACATATTCATATCTGTGTGGAGCTTAGAATAAAGAACCTCCCATATAATTAGCCTACATTATTTGTGTATTAACTTGGAAATCTAGGAAGGGGACATGATGCATTTCTGTGTACCTCAAAAGAAGATATTTTTTATCCAAATTAATCAACCCCATAGATAATCACAGAAACTGAGAGAAGATTTAACCTAATGATAACTGAGTTAAATCTTATACATGACAATATTGAACAATGCGGTGTGTCCCTAACAAGATTCAAGATCTCCAGATACATGAGCAAATGTTTACAGAAATTAGAGCATGCTAAGAAGAAGCATCACTAGTGCTCAGCCACTCCTGTGAGCTACTTACGTGACCTGTGGTTGGCACCTTCAGGTGTGACTGAGTTATGGGTCACTTTTCCTGAAGTCCTAGGCATTCCTGATTCATGGAGCTACCAGTTCATCATGGTCAGGCCTCACCTGTCCCCTGCCTGTTCTTCCACTCCAGTTTCTTCCTAATCCTTTGTGTGACGGTTGATCTTAAGTCCAGAAGTGCTATCTAAATGCTTTCACAGACAAATTTATGGCCAACATTACAAATGTTTCTCAGTGCACTCTCAAAGTGGGCCCTGGGCAGAAACGGGAAAAACAAACACCCAGGAACACTTTTTGAAGTCATTCATGACAATCAACAAAAAAAGAAAAAATACTGGTCAACAAGTCAGTTGACCAGTCCTCACTGTACTTGTGGGTACAGAGTATTACGCTAGAAGCAGGGGAAGTTTAGGTACTGGTTTATCCCAAAGTCTCAATTTTATTAATGCTTCAGAAGTAACAAGGGCATTGAGAAAAAACAGGACTCCCCCACTCCCCACACAAAAACACACATTACATTTTTTGTCATATGAAAAAATGGTCAACATTCAATTAGCGAACAAAATAAATATGTGCACTGTAAAAAAATTAAAATTACCTGTACCTCAGAAACTTCTAGGTCTGTGCCTCATCACAACTCCATCCTCTCATGTAAATACAATATAATTTTTTGTGAAATATATGATGCATTTTTATTTTAAATGCACTAAAAATTTGTCATTGTGTGGTTTGCTTAAGTCACTTTCAGAATCCTCAAAGGGTCTTGATGTAAACGGATATAAATATAAATTTACATAAATGTAAATATATGAATGCCTGTTCATTTCTTCTGTTCTCATTTGCCCTGCCATATTTTGTTTATCTTCCTGTTTTTAAATTCTCTTTTTAATTGTATTATATGTATTTATGTATGCCACCTAAAACTGTTTCTGAAACAAAATATGACTTAAATAAAACAATAAAAATAATTATTGGGACATGCTGACAGCTAACATTAGCATTTCCAAAAACTTAAAGTAAAAATGGATTTTGATATTAGAAAAATAATACACTATAGATAAGTATGGATCCTTAGAGAAGTGAACAATAGATGTGGCATTCAACCGAGAAAAGAAGGAATCAATTTAAATGTTTCTTCAATCTCAGAGGATGGTAAAGAAGTTTATTTTTAGATCTGCATGGATTAAAGCACAACCCTTACTCTGGGGAAGCTCATCCTCCAAACTCTTGTTTCCCCTTCTTCTCACTGACTTCATATTTCATTTTTCCTATTCCCTCCCACCCATGCATCTGATGCCACCTACTGCTATGCATTTGAAAGCATTATCCTATATGGAGGGATTGCTAAAAACTGCCTTTGGACACTTGGACTATTTTCATGGTTGCTCCCTCTCAGTACTTATTCAAAAAGACCTATATCTAGGCATTGGACTCTGAGGAGTGTCTGGTGTAAAGGTTTCTGGGGGTCTTTGTGTTCTTACACTTGGGAAGCAGTTGACAGGGTGGAGTTGCTCTGCTGGGATGCAGCCTCCAATGGATGCCCAGCTGAAGGACTGACCAGGACCCTATGGGAAGTGGTTGTTCTTGGAGGACAGTTGGCAGGGTTTCCTAGGCTCAATCTGCTGCTGCCCAGAAAACAGCCCAGGCTCAATCACTGGTACATTTCAGAGCTGGGCAGGTGCCTCTGGTGCAGCTCTTCTCTCTCACAGCTGTGACCCTGGAGACATCCCGCTGGCTGAGTACTTATGAGCACATCATAAGTACTTGCAGTGATTCTATTATTTCAGAGTCAACAAACTATGAATTTTGTTTGCTTCATAGCTTATTTTGTTTATTTTTCCTCTGCCAAAAGTAACACATGCTTTGAAGGAGGCCAGGGCTATGGAAGTAGCGGGGCTTTGGAGATGGGTGTTGGAATCCCAGTTCTACTATGTGATGTGCTGTATATTGTTAGCGAGGGAAGTGATCTCTTAGATCCTCTTTTGAATTCATGCAATGGTTAGCAGGAGCTCCAACAGAGATAATGTATGTAGAGGGCCAGTGAGTACCTCTGAAACAACCAGCCATCCCCGTCACATCCTCCTTCCCTCTGCAGGGAAAGAATTACAGTTGGGTAGCAAGAATTAGAAAGCAAAGTTAGTCTTCATAATTAAGCAATCACCTCTTTCAAAGGATATACCAGAATGCTGCTCTCCAAAAGGCCAGGTGGCTTGAGTGAGAAATAATTATAATAGCTAGCCCTGTAATTTTTGTGCATTGTTTCATTTAACTAATATCCTCAGCCATCTCTGAGGTGGGTGTTATTACCGGTGTTTACAACCAGGAAACCAGACTCTGAGATGGAATGTCTTGTGCAGCAAATGCATTTGGAGCTCAATCTGACATCAGCTTCCAATAGCTGACCATCTAGTCACACACCAGACCCTGTGAACCTGGTGTGTACGCAATCAGTACTACAATTTTCTCTGCCCACGTTAAAAATTACTGAACACATAGCCTAGTCTTCATTGGTCTGTTTGATGGAAGAAACAGAAACTCACAAAGGCACATATATACCTAAGGTCACACAGCTGGTGGCCATAGAATTGCACCTAAAACCCTTCCTGAAACCCTGGACTTAGTCTCAGTTGTGTACCAAAATTAATTTTAGGCTGTATTGAAGATTTTTAAAAGTCGGGGATTTTGGGCCAAGATCTCCATCATAGGTAGACAAATTGTGCCTTCTTGCACAACCAAAACAAGGACAACAATAAATTTAAAAACAAAAACCAACCAGAACTGACAGAAAGTTGAACTATATGGAAGTCCAACAACCAAGGAGTTAAAGAAGAAACATTCATCCAGACTGGTAGGAGGGGGAGAGACAGGCAGCCAGGTGGAGAGGACTCAGTGCAGCAAGGTGGTTGCTGGAGTACCAGGACAGGCAGTGGCTTGCAGACTGAGTGGTTCCATATTTGCATGCAGATAAACCAGGAGGAACAACTAGGGAGCAAGATAGACTACACAAGCCAGAGTTCCAACACCAAGAAATGAAGCCTCAAACCTCTGACTGAAAACACTTGTGTGGGGTGAGGCTCCCAGGAGAAACTCCCAGCCTCACAGGAGAGTTCGCTGGAGAGACCCACAGGGTCCCAGAATGTACACAAACCCACCCACCTGGGAATCAGCATCAGCAGGGCCCAATTTGATTATGGGTAGCAAGGGATGTGACTGAAAACCAACAGAGAGCAGAGCAAGCAGCACTGTTCCCTCTTGGACCCCTCCCCCACATACAGCAGCACAACTCAGCAAACATGGGTTGTCCCACCCTGGTAAACACTAAGGCTCTGCCCCTTACTACATAACAGACTCACGAACAGTTCAAAGCTCCAGAATAAATACAACTAAGCAACAAAGAGATAGCCAGCCTCATCAGATTCATAGTTCAAAACGCTGGTTATCAGGATGCTCCAGGAACTCACTGGGTACTTCAACAGCATAAAAAAGACCCAAGCAGCAATGAAGGTTGCGTTACATGAAATAAAGAAAAATCTACAGGGAACCAACAGTGATGGGAAGTAAACCAGGACTCAAATCAACGGTTTGGAGCAGAAGGAAGAAGGAAACATTCAACCAGAACAGAATGAAGAAACAAGAATTCGAGGAAATGATGAGAGGCTTAGGAATATCCAGGACATATTCAAACATTAAACATCCAAATTATAGGGCTACCAGAAGGAGAAGAAGAAGAACAAGAAATTGAAAACTCATTTGAACACAAATAATGAAGGAGAACTTCCCAATCTGGCAAAGGAAATAGACTTTCAGGAAGTCCAGGAAGCTCAGAGAGTCCCAAAGAAGTTGGACCCAAGGAAGCACACATCAAGGCACGTCATAATTACATTACCTAAGATAAAAGATGAGGAGAGAATCTTAAAAGCAGCAAGAGAAAAGGAGAGAGTTACCTACAAAGGAGTTTCCATAAGACTGTCAGCTGATTTTTCAAAAGAAATCATGCAGGCAAGAAGGGGCTGGAAAGAAATATTTGAAGTCATGAAAGTCAAGGACCTACATCCAACAATACTCTATCCAGCAAAGCTATCATTTATTAATAGAAGGGCACATAAAGTGCTTCTCAGATAAGGTCAAGTTAAAGGAGTTCATCATCACTCAGCCCTTATTATATGAAATGTTAAAGGGACTTACCTGAGAAAAAGAAGATCAAAACTATGAACAGTAAAATGATAACAAACTCACAGCTATTAACAACTGAACTTAAAAAAATAAAACAAAAAAACACACAACAAACTAAGCAAACAACTAGAACAAGAACAGAATCACAGAAATGGAGGTCACATGGAGAGTTATCAGCTGGAGAGTGGGAGGGGAAAATGGGGGAAAAGGTACAGAGAATAAGTAGCATAAATAATAGGTAGAAAACATACAGGGGGAGGTTAAGAATTGTATAGAAAATGTAGAAGCCAAAGAACTTATATATACGACCCTTGGACATGAGCTAAAGGGGGGAAATGTGGGTGGGAGGGAGTATGCAGGGAGGAGGGGAATAAAGGGGGGATGGGACAACTGTAATAGCATAATCAATAAAATATATTTTTAAAAATAATTTTAAAAATCATTTATTCGATCAAGAAGAGCTGCAGCCTGGGAGACACAGATTAAGGCAGCAGCCTAAACTGTGTTCCATGAGGCAAAAGGGAGGTGGCTTTTTATAGCGAAGGTTCCTGCCCAGTTAGATGTTTTTATGTAAACGAGGTATCCAAATTTTTACACTTCTGATTGATCTAAATTTCTCAATCTTGATTAGTTAGTATTATTCATCCTGATTGGTCATTTTGGACCATGTCTAATTGTGTTGGGCAAGTCTTAGTTCATTGGTGGAAAGACAAAACCAGGAACTCCATTATAGACTCAGATGACATAAATGAACAAGGCATATTGCAGGAAGCAGAGAATTCAAGGCTGAGTATCTTCTGCTGTACAAAATGAGTGAGAAGTCCCACTCAGCAAATGGCTGCCAGGCTCTTACTATTTATAAAATTTTAGACTATGAGGAGTCCATCTCAAAATATAAGGTTTTTTTTCGGGTTCACATCAAATCAGTCTTTCTTTTCAGGATCTTCTGTTAGCTCCCTCAGGGAAGTCATGGCACCTCCATTATCTCTGGGCTTCTAGCACCTGCCTCTCTAAGTGGCTTATTTTTCTTTATAGCAGTGATTACTACCTGACTTGTTATTTCTTTGTAGTCTGTCCCACACTAGAAGGTCAGCTCCCAAGTGGGGAGACCTGGGCTGTTTCACTGTCAGTACTCATCATCCACTAATAGATAGGCATCAGTGACAAAGATGAACAGATTTCTAAAGTCTGTAAGTCTAACCATCTGTAATTATTGAGGAGTAATGAGTAGGGGTCACCATTTCCAGCTATTGGGCTTTCAGAGAGAGGTGTAAATCTGGTGATGAAAAACATCACAGCAGGTTGTTTGGAGGTAGAGTTAGCCATCCCTTCAAATCACCCTTCTCAGTTAACCACTTACACCATATGTGGTGGACTGAGTCTGAATTCTGTGATGTGATTTAGTAATGATTGTCATGGTGGAAATGTCAGGGCGAAAAACAACCATTCTGGAAGCCCACTTGTTATATATCTGGAGAAACAGCTCAGTGCCAGTGGCTTTTAGTACTTCACAATCAGACTGTCCTGTCCCCCCGTGATCTTCCTTAGGCCTGTCATTTTTCTTACCCTATTTTTTATTTTCTGAAAATGAGTTTCCTTTAGCAACTTGCCTGCATATAAAAATCAGAAAATCTGGTTTAGGAGGAATAGTGGATGGCTACACCACATTAAAGGCAGACTATCAATTATGATGAAATTCAATAGAATCAATGAAATCAACAAGGTCTGCATATGTAAATTTTTAACTGCTCTGTTTTATATGAAGAGCCCATAGTTCAAATCATTGTTAAAAATCCTTGGCAAAATTTTTTTATATGTATGTATATATATCTCCCAACTAGCCTAATACTATAATTGGGACCAAGGGATTTAGCCTGGACTTCCCTTGAAATTTCCTTTGCTCAATTTAGGCAATTGCGAGATGGCGCGCTTGTGTGTGTGTGCCTGTGTATGCGCGCGCCCGCTCTTAGGCACCTGAACGTGGGGAAAGAAACTGTGAAATAGGAATTCTGTGTCTAGTTATTGACATTACTACTTATTTTTCTCAATCTATTCTTTTCTTAGTGTTTCCTTCCAAATCAAAGCATCCCCACTTCTTTCGGTTTCCTCAACCCTGGGGATTAGAACGCGGTGGAAAGAGATTTCACCTCCTTATGAATATGCAAAAGTAAGGGGCGGGGAGAAAGCCGAGGAGAAAACCCGGAGAGAAACGACCTGAGACGTCCTGAAGCGGACTCAAGACGGCCGACCCTGCACCCCACCTCGCCCTTCCGAGACCAACAAACAATAGTGCAGCCCGGGTGTGGAAAGCCCAACTCGCCCCTGAGCATGAGCGGGTGGAGTTATTCAACGCCGGGAAATGTGGCATCTGAATAGTCCTTCAGAGCCTATCTGAACTCTGGCCAAGAAGATAACAGTCGGATGGATTAACCATCTCGGGACCAGAGGGCCTGAAGGTCCCCGCCTTTTGTGGTGAAAATGTGCAGGGCACGGGCCCTCTGAGCGGGATGGCCCGCTCAGCTGCTTCCCCGTGACTTCCTTCCCACTTGGAGCTCAGCGCGGGATGAGTAGAGCTCTCTAAAGACCCCCCTGCTAGTTAGAAAGAATGATGGAAAAGGTGAGTGCTTTTTCTGTGCCGATTGTCACTTTTGGAGCTGGGACCACCAAGCAGCAGGTGACTGAAACCCTCTGTGCGTGGGACTTTTTTTCTGAAATAAGGGTAGGGGAAGGAGAGGATCAGTGGCTCTGGGTAAGAGATGGTGTAGAGAAGTCGGGTGGAGGTCTGAAAAGTTTCGGCAGCCCAGCAGGTGCAGAAGGGGTAAGCGCAGGGCTGCGCACACAAAGGAGGCGCACTGCCGCTGCCCCGGCGTTGCCATAGCAGCGGGGAGGCGGGAGCAGCGGCGAGCCGGGGTTACCACGAGATGGAGGAGTGCGGGGGAGCTGGACGCGGAATATTTGGGAGATTCTCCGCAGAAGCGCCTATGAGTATGAGTCTTTTGACATTTGTCGCTTGACTCACGTCTGTTGGCAGCCACATGTCTTTTGGTTAGGGAATCAGGCTTCTAGGCTGCTACGTATTTAATGCCACAATACTCTACTTTTGAAAATATTTGGATCGTGGTCTGATGAAAGACATGAAAAAGAAGATATTCTTTTCTGAAGTAAAACATAGTAAAAACAGTATTCTGTTCATTCGTTTTCAGTGTAGCATCTTCTGATGGGTATTCCTTTATTATTAAAAAATAAAATACAGAAACAAGTTTGGATCCATGAAAACAAATTGGCTTTCAGCCTTTCCAACATATTAAGCAAAATCTTTGGAAAAGAAAAGCACATACAGCACGCAGCAGGCACAGTATTAAGAACCCAGACAGGTGCATCTTAAAATGTTTTGGAAAGATAAACTTTCACAAAGCACGGGAGAGAATCAACCTCCATTTAATTTCACTGTGTATTTTCTTACAAGTAAATGTGCCAAGTAATTTTGGCTTATTTATCTCAAAGACTGTTTTAGCCATACACTACAGAAAAAAAAAATTGGCAAGGAATTTTAATTATCTTTACCAGAGCAGTTGTTGGCGCTACAGTAGTACTTCCCCTCCCCCA
Source organism: Phyllostomus discolor (assembly GCF_004126475.2). Classification (NCBI taxonomy): domain Eukaryota; kingdom Metazoa; phylum Chordata; class Mammalia; order Chiroptera; family Phyllostomidae; genus Phyllostomus; species Phyllostomus discolor. Next base: position 121,699,531 of record NC_040904.2, read on the forward strand.
CCCCCTTTACCTTTTACTATTGCTAAAGATATCTTTTGGTGTTTTTTGTTTCTCCAGATTTTAATTGTGTTTGCCAAAGACAGTGATCTGCTGTTACCAGTTCTTGAGAAGTATTCCACACAGTAGTTTATTTTTTCCTCTGCTTCCGTTTTAAAATGATCTATGTATTCTTTATTTATTCATGTATTAAGTCATCAAACATTTATTGAGGCTTTACTATGTGGGAGTGTATGGTGCCAGATTCAGCAGAAAAGGTGTAAGTGGTGAGAGAGGTATACAAAGTTGAATTAGAAAAATTCAGTTTGTGGAGAAGAAAAGACTAAGGAGTAGTTATAATTCACTATGATATTTTTATTTAGAAATGCCACCCAGAACACACCACGCTAATGGCCAGGAGAAGTATAATAATCGCAGATGATCTTTTTGCTTCATCTGTGTCATTGCCTTTGCCCTTTCAAGGCAGACATTATTGTACCCATTTAAAATATGAGGAAGATGACAGAAAAGTAATTTGCCCCTTGTCTTACAGTAAGCAAGTGGCAAAATCAGGATCGAAATCCAAATGTGACTGACATGCTGCTTCTGAACATTAAACCCTTTTATCCCTATGTTCTTACTAACCAAACTACCATATTTTGATAATTCTTAATATGTGTGAATTCTAAAAAAAACCATGTGGTTTTCTTTTTGATTGAGATGTTTCTAAAGCCAGATATCAATACATTTCTGAAGAATGTATTGCATGGGCTGAAAAGCCCATTTAATAAAACTCGTTTTTCATTTTCACCAATAACTTTATTGATTTGGATATTTTGATTATGTTGACTATCTCCCGCATAATATAACATTGACTGTTCTCAATTAATCTCTCCATCTGATTGCTATCAACTTCAACCAGTCTACCTGACTGTGGAACATCATCCAGCGAGAAATGTCCAGCGTGAAACTTCGCAAACCGCTTGTGACATGTTCGATCAGTCACAGCACCTTCTCCACACATTGCACAAATCTTTTTTTTTTTTTGCATTTTGGTTGTGTTTTTACCTTTCTTGAAAGAATAAAGCATAATATGCCAAAAATGTTGCTTATTTTCTTCCATCTTCAGTATTGAAATGGCTATACAAAAATTCACCAATTCTCGTAAGTTTTCTTTAAAGTGCATGCTGATTTGACTGCTGTCACAATATAATCTAACAAAATTGTTTTGAATGATATTAAAGACAACTAAGCACTCCAGATGCCTTCTTATGGAACTAAGAGAACTTTTTGGCTAACCCAGTACTGTATTTCATGCTCACCAATGCAGGCCAGCTCCATACCTTATCAAGTTTTGACAGGGCAGACTAAACTGATGACGACCCCATTTCCAGTTGATATGGCCAGTCGCTCAGCTACTTTTGAACTGCAGAGTGATTTCAGTCACCCACTGCCTGTATAGCATGATAAATTCTGTAAAAATGAAATCACAACACTGAAAGGACAGTGAAGCATGGACCTTACAACCTTTAGAGCTGAAAGGAAAGCTTGACAACCTTCCATCTGGATGGCATTTTCCATGCTTATTTCTAACAAGGCATGTTCAGCATAGTATTTCAGACTATGAAAGGTAGCCAGAGAATTTGAAGATTTTCTCTAAGGCCTTGAACAAACAAGATTATAATTAGAATGTGTCAAAAAGATTAAATTATTAAAATGCTGTGGCCAGAGGCTAACAGGAAGCCTGCAAATCTTGAGGCTGGTGCCTTGCTCTTGACTTAGTTCACAGGGCCTGCCTTGTAAAGGTAGGAATCAATGCTGTGTTTAAGAGAGCCAAGGAAGGTTCCAGAGTCTTCTGCAATAAAAGTTTCAGTATTTACCAATAGTCAGAATCTCAGAGTTCTGTTGTTGGTCTCCTTGACATCCTGCATATTCTGCCTTCAGAAAAGGTGGACCATAGTTTTCCACTCTTCTTCATGTAATACCTTGCCAATTGCTAAAAGAGTTTTAAAAGGCCCTTTTTGTAAGTTGAATCAGAACTCTGCCCGTTGTTTTAGGAATCTGATTTTATGACAGTCCCATAATATCTCCCCCTCCCCACCCTGAATTGTGGAGGGTTATTTATGTCTTCATTGCCCTTCCCTGGGTTCCCCCTTGAGGACCATCCTATTTACCTCTAAGTGTGAGGCCCTGGACTATATTCTGAAATAGGCATACCAAAGGATATGCATCCAATATCCTTGGTGGGCCTTTTCAGGGAATAACAAAAGCTTTCAAAATGTGCTCTTTGGACAGGAGCCAGCAGCTTTCCACAATGAATGGTTTCAGAAACAGGTTCTTATGTGGAATAGCTATTGTCATCCTAGCCAAAAAAAAAGAAAAAGAAAAGCCTATTTCTCAGAGCAGTGCATACTTAATTAGTAAAGGGATCAATGCCAGCATGTGGAATTTGAAAAGTCAGCTTTGGAAGGCAGTGCAAGTCCCTAAAGGGTAGAACTTATATTTCTCCTTCTGATTTGAGCCAGACATTTGTCTAAGTGGTCAGTTGTGCAAACTGGCTGGCACAACACCAGCAGGTGGGTTGATCTGTTCAGTAGCAGCTTCTATAACACCTTTTAATTAGGAGATTACCTCAGAAGTAGGAGAGATTCCCTCAAAGTAGGAGAAAAGAACCAAACACTACTGTTTATGGCTGTTTATGACTTTCCCAGATTTTGGCACAATGAAATATCCTTTATTCCCCTTTCAAGAAGGTCATGACATTGAAGAGGTTTAGAAGCTCCCAAGCAGTCTTAAGTATTTATCAGTCACTGTCTATTCAGTACTGACAGGGCATGAGGGGATATGTCATGGGCTTTCTCCTCAAGCAGCCAATACGCTAGTTCAGAGTAAGCAGACATGAAAACACTAAAGCACAATTAAAGACTCTGCCTTGTGTGCATTCCACAAGCCATGAGGGACAACTGCTAGAGATGGACTCAGTGGCCAGAGGACTACATCTTCCTTCCTCCCTGTAGCTTCCCAGATGCATATATCCTTCAAGTTCTCATCATTTCAACTTCCTAAACTTCTCTGCCTTTCAGTCTTACTTCAATCCACTGAAGATACTCAAGAAATCCTAAAACTAGGGTGAATCTGGACATGGGAGTGTAAACCTTTAAACTCCTAGAGGAACTCCATTAGGATTTGAAGAAAATAAAGGGGCAGGGCTGGAGGAGCAGAAGAGAGAGCCATTTTACTCTCTTTCTCACTGCTGATGGAAGTATAACTCTTTGGAAAGCAATAAAAACATTGCCTGAGCATTCATTTTAAGGACAGAAGGATATGTAGGTCACATTAGAGTGTGAGACTGCATTGAGGGCAAAAGCAGGGCAGACAGAAGAAAAACACTGGTCCAAAATCCTAGATGGTGACAGAAGATAGGGCAACAGGAAGTTGTCTTTATCCTGGTGGAAATTAAACATGGTGACTAGGAAGCCAGCTTGGGATATACAAGAGATGTGTTCACAGGGGTTATACCTTTAGAAACTCAAGGCTCCCCACTCCTTACCCACTGGAGTCCAACTCCTCTCTGCAGGATGATCAGTAGTGATTTGGAGCTGGAGGGGTGCCCAGAAGGGTGGCTAGATGTCTCTGATTCCATTGCTTCTGGCGTTTTGAGTTGAAACAATAAACTCAGTTGTTGGTGTAGATTTTTACTTAATTTTTTAGAGCATACTACTGCTTTATGTGCACATATGAGGTTTTCGGGGCTGGCTCAGGGACCTGTTCATTGTATATCTTATTTATATGAAAACTGTATGCTGGATTCCAAACTAGCAAAATGTATTTTTGTTGCACAAAGCCTTTGTAATGTGAAGATAAGGGCAACTGAGGATTTTCCCTGGATGGCCCAGGCATAGAACAAAGCGAGTTAGAGGTGGGTCAGGAAACCTGGGTGCAAGTCTCATCTCTAACAAAATCAATAAATGCTTATCATGCCAAATCCCCTGAGATCTCATTTTATCTGCAAGAGGAGCAACTGGATTAGAGCATTTATAAGATCCTTTAGCGTTCTGGAATTCTGCTCTTTCTAAAATGGAATGTGGCTTCTCTGAAAATCCCAAATTCTTGTCAGATTTCAATCTCTTTGCAATTTATTGAGTCTCCTAGTGTCTCCATGAAATCATGTTGGTCAACAATATTGTTACCTTCTCGTTTTCATACAAGGTTGAAAAAGTTTCTAGAGGAAAATTTTTATTTTATTTTATATTTAAATTTTTATTGTATTTTTCCATTACCAGTTAGTCTCCTGATAACAACCTGAACCCACCGCCCGAAATCACCACACTGCTATCCATGTCCATGAGTCTTTTTTCCTTTTGGCTCAATCCCTCCACCCTCTATTCTCCCACCCTATGGCTAGGATCCTGCATCTATGAGTCTGTCTCTATTTTTCTTGTTATCTCAGTTTACTCATTAGATTCCACATATGAGTGAAATCATATGGTATTTGTCTTTCTCTGACTGGCTTGTTTCACTTAGCATAATGTTCTCCAGGTCCACCTATGTTGTCGCAAAGGGTAAAATTTTCTTCTTTTTTTACAGCCAAGTAGTATTCCATTATGTAAATGTCCCATAGTTGTTTTATTCACTCACTTAATGATGGACACTTGGGCTGCTTCCATACCTTGGCAATTGTAAATAATGCTACAATGAACATAGGGGTGCTTATGTTCTTTTGAATTAGTGTTTTGGGTTTCTTTGGATATATTTTCAGAAATGGGATCACTGGGCCAAAAGGCAGATCCATTTTTAATTTTTCTGAGGCATTTCCATACTGCTTTCCACAGTGGCTGCACCAATCCACATTCCCACCAACAGTGCAAAATGGTTCCCTTTGCTCCATATCCTTGCCAGCACTTGTTTTCTGATTTATTTTGACAGGTGTGAGATGGTGTCTCATGGGTTTAATTTGTGTTTCTCTATGATTATAGAGATGATTAGCGATGTTGATTAGCAATGTTGAGCATCTTTTCAGATGCCTGTTGGCCATGGTATGTTCTCTTTGGAGAAGTGTCTATTCAGGTCCCTTGCTCATTTTTAAGTTGGATTGTTTGTTTTTTTGGTGTTGAGTTTTGTAAGTTCTTTATCAAGTTTTATATTAACCTCTTATCAGATGTATTGATAAATATGTTCTCCCATTCTGTGGGTTATCTTTTTATTTTGTTGATGATCTCCTTTGCTGTGCAAAAACTTTAGTTTGATTAAGTCCTATTTGTTTATCTTTTCTTTTGTTTCCCTTGCCTGGGGTGATGTATAAAGCAATGAGCAATGTCCAAGATTTTGCTGCCTTTGTTTTCTTCTAGGATTTTTATGGTTTTGAGTCTAACATTTAAGTCTTTGATCCATTTGGAATTTATTCTTATGTGTGGTGCATGAAGATGGTCCAGTTTAATGTTTCTGCATGTATCTGTCCAATTTTCCCAACACAGTTTATTGAATAAACTATCTTTAGCCCATTGTATGTGTTTGCTTTCTGTTTTGAATATTAATTGACTATAAAGTTCTCTCTATTTTGTTCCATTGATCTACATATCTGTGTTTATGCCAGTACCAGGCTGTTTTGACTACTTTAGCCTTATAGTATAGTTTGGTATTAGATAGTGTGATTCATCCAACTTTGTTCTTCTTTCTCTGGATCACTGCTGTTATGTGGAACCTTTTGTGGTTTCGTATAAATTTTTGAAATATTTGTTCTAGTTCTGTGAAATACATCATTGGAATCTTGATAGGAATTGTGTTGAATCTATAGATTGCTTTGGGTAGAATGGGCATTTTAATGATGTTAATTCTTCTTATTCATGAACATGGTATATGCTTCCACCTATTTGTATCTTCTTCAGCTTCTTCAGTGTCTTATGATTTTCCAAGTACAGGTCTTTTACATCCTTGCATAGATTTATTCCTAGGTATTTTATTCTTTTAGAAGCAATTGTAAATGGGATTGTTGTCTTCATTTCCCTTTCTGTTAGTTTGTTATTGGCATATAAAATATATCTGATTTCTGAATATTAATTTTGTGTCCCGCTACTTTGCTGAATTCACTTATTCTAGTAGGTTTTTTTTTTGGTGGAATCTTTAGGGTTCTCTATGTACAGAATCATGTCATCTGCAAATAAAGACAGGTTTACTTCTTCCTTTCCAATTTGGATACAAGACTTCTTCTTGTCTGATCACTGTGGCTAGGACTTCAGGTACCATGGTGAACAAGAGAGGTGAAAGTGAATATCCCTGTCTTGTTCACAATCTTAAGGGGAATGCTTGTAGTTTTTGCACATGGAATATGATGCTGGCAGTGGGTTTGTCATGTATGGCCTTTATTATGTTTAAGTATGTTCCCTCTATTACCACTTTGCTGAGAGTTTTATCATAAATGGGTTCTGGATTTTATCAAATGCTTTTTCTGCATCTATTGACATGATCATGTAAGTTCTATCCTTCATTTTGTTTATGTGGTGAATCACATTTATTGACATCTGAATGTTGTACCAACCCCACATTCCCAGAATAAATCCCATTTGATCATGGTGGATGATGATCTTTCTGATTCATTACTGTCTTCTGTTTGCTGATATTTTGTTGAGGGTTTTAGCTCCATGCTCATCAGGGATATTGGCCTATATCTAGATGAAACTTTCTAAAGGTGAGAATCATTCAGGTTTAGTTAATTTATTATTTTGGCTTATGCCTTTGTAAAAAACATAATTGTCCTTAAATGGTCCTGGCTTCCATGTCTTGGCTATGAGACCTCAGCCTTGAGAAAGCATTAGGCCACATAGCAATTATATTGCCATAAAACTGTCATGGTTTCTTGAGAATGTTTTTGTTGTTATTATATTACACCTCAAGTAGAATATCTCATCCTCAACTCAAATGTCTGTAATTTCCTTTGACTGGGAAGCATAGAATAATCTCTTGTGCAGTGACTTACAACACGTACAAAGTGAAGTGCAATGATCTCTCGTTTTACAGTACATATACAATCTTGGAATGCTTTGAATTTTGGTATTTTTGGATTCAGATTTTAAATAAACTTGGAGATCAAACTAATGAAACTACAGTGAACCTGTGTAATGGAAGTAGGTCTCTTAGTATTATACAGAATTTATAATTGTGGGATCTTAGCTGTCAGGTTTCATTTTAGTGACCCTGTCTCTATTAGATAGTAAATGTGGGGTTTTAGAAAAAATATTATTGTGCAGCTCTTAAAGTATGTTTGTGAAAGCAAGGGCCCACACTGCTTATAAGATGCCCATATCTTTAATGAGATGAAAGATAGAGCTGGAATGTGAATGTCAGCAGTTCATCTGATTGTGGGAACATATTCTCTGGAGAAAAGTTAAGCATTTTTAAAGTTAAATATTATATTAATTGCTTTTAACTCTGGGGAATCTGCCCAAACAAATCATTCTTTCAACACTATTTGTGTTCGGCCAACTTGAGCAGTCAGCCACTCAATTGGGTATTTTTGCCCCTAAAAGACATAATTTGGCCAGTAAGAATTTGGTTATACCAGAAGTTTTCAACCTTTTCCACCTCATGGCACACATAAACTAGTTACTAAAATTCTGTGGCACACCAAAAAATATATGCTTTGCCAAAAAATTAGGTATAATTTTATAATTTTGATTCATTCACACCAGATGTTTATTGTTGTGTTGGCCTTTGTCATTTTTTTATTTGAAAACCTAAGAGAAAAAAGGTCAGTGCCCCTGACTAAATAGTCAGGTATCGCATGTTTTAAACATCCTTGTGACTCACTGGTAGAAAATTGCTGGGTTACCCGAAACAAAATGCTGACTGATTAGGAGGTAAAAGCCCTGGGTTTGGGAAGTTCAGTGTCATGATGATCTGAAGTTAAACAGTTCTGTTCCCCACAGTAATAGTAGAAGCAATGTTTTGAATTTCAAATTGGCCAGTCTTCAAAGCCACACTGTAAGCCACACATTAAGATATTGAGAATAATAAGCATGAAAAGTTTAAATGCCAACAGCAGTGCAATTCTGCTTAAGAAAAAAAGAGCAAATTCTTTTGGAAAATGGTTTCCCTGTTTTCTGTTAAAAATGAGAAAAGTGAAAGGATTTTCAAAGAATGTTGACCAGTAATAGAGCTTCTTGTAAAAAGCATATTTTTTTCTTTAGAACTCTAATCAGAAGTTTAGGAATCAAATAGCCTCCTCTAAAGGCAAAAGGAGACAATGGTTTCAAGACATGATGAGTTTGTTACCTGCCAAAATGTAATTGCAGGCACTTTGTTTTAATGAAGCCTTAATGGGCTTAGGAAAGGGGAGGAAAAAGCCACGTCAGGGGTAGCTGAAAGGAAGGCACCATTCAGTGGGTCCCTGGGCACCAGTGTTAGTTAGTGGTGAGGCAGGAGCTGTCAAGAGCCCAGGACAAGGACCTTCACTTTCAGATAGTTCATCTTTGCTTATTTCTCTCTGGTACAGGTGCCTCTTGAATTTTCATTGGCATCTGATTTATGAAGATGGATTAGGAGCAGGTGAAAAAGATTGGTCAAATAGTTGGTCTAGGAGGCCATGTGTGGGTTAGATAGACACATAGTAGAAAACAACATCCTCTATTAATATCATTATTCAGTGGTTTTATATGAAATCACAGATTTTTCCAACCCTACTGGTTGTCATGTACTTCTTAATTATGTTAAAAAATTTATTGACTTTATTTTTTACAGCAGTTTTAGATCTGCAGCAAAATTGAAGGGAAGGTACTGAAAGTTTCTATGTACTCCCTGTCCCCCCCATGCATAACCTTCTTCATTATCCACATCCCTTGCTTGAGTGGTACATTTGTTACAATTGATGTTACCAACTATGTTGGCACATCATAATCATTTAAAGTCTGCAGTTTACATTATGATTCAACTTTTTCTCTTGCACATTCTATGGGTTTAAACAAATGTATAATAGCATGTATCCATCATTACAGCATTGTACCTCTAGAGTATTTCCTCTGAG